>NC_136263.1:210862824-211240613 GCF_964187855.1 Myxine glutinosa
GTAATTAACATCAGTAATTAAATATTGATACATGTGAACTTCCTCCAGTGAGACAGTCACAAGTCTATCAACCTGTATGTGATCCAATAAAGGTTGAATGGTTGCCTCTGGAAAGATGAGTTCAAAATACATGAACAGCAACACTTCAAATTGGATACACTTCTTCATCAGAAGCTATATCAAATTCTCTAGAACTGCTAAACCCAATGGTGTCAATCATGACCAGTGAATGATCTCGTCATCTGAATCTTGTAACACCAATGACCTCTGGTGTGATACTATACTGTATGTGACTTGATTAGTGTTGTACAATGTTGACTACCCTTTGTTAAAATACCTGAAAATGAGTGTGATTTTACATCATTTGTGATTTTACATCATGTGATTTACATTTTACACGTCCAGCACGGTGATTTTAGTTCGGTGGGAATCAGAATATGGTTTTTGACATACACTCAATATCACATTTCACATTTCTGGTACAGAGTAGTATGTTGTGCACATGTGTTCTGAGCATCTGTATTAAAGACTAGCAGAGTACCCGGCTTTGCACGGGAGTGGGAGGAGGAGGGAGGGGAAGAGGGGGAGGGGAGGGGAACGGGGGAGGGGGAAGCGGGGGGAGGAGGAGGGGAGGGGGAAGAGGAGGGAGGGGAATGGGGGGGGAGGGGGGAAGGGGGGGGGAGGGGGGGAGGAGAAGGGGGAGGAAGGGTGGAGGGTGCGGGGGTGCTCAGGGGAAGAAGGGCCCCTCCCCTCCCCCTCCCCCCCTTTCCCCTCCCCCCCCTCCCTCCCCCTTCCCCCTCCCCCTCCCCCTTCCCCCTCCCCCTCCCCCCCTCCCATCCCCTTCCCCCTCGTTCCCCTCCCCTTCTCTTCCCCCTCCCCTCCTCCTCCCCCTTCACACCAGGGGGGTTGACTCAGCCTGTCATCCCACCGAGGTCGGAAGTCGGAACTCATTGTCGTCAAATAAATGTAGCCTGTATGTTTCACTCTTTGTCACATGCCGTTGGTCCCATGTCAATCGGATGAAGTTGAAAAATTAACGTTACGAAGGTTCTCTGGGACGTACTGATTCCGAATAATGAAGTTGAAAAATTAACGTTCCGAAATACGCTAATTACGCTAACAGAAGCGCTGGAGGGAGCACTGCGCTCCCTCCCTTAGATTCCCTCCCTCTTCTGCTAGCGCTAATTACGCGTAACACACTAATTTTAAAACCCGAAGTTTTTTTAATTTTAAGGTGTGCTGTAGTCAGAAGCGCTAGAAGCGCTGCGCTCCCTCCCTTCGAATCCCTCTCTCTTCTGCTAGTGCTAATAATACGCTAATTTTAAAACCCGAAATTTTTTAAATGTTTATGTCTCCGTGACATTCCTGGGACCATCCCGAGTCGAACAGTACTTTCCGCTCGCAAATCCGTCCACGGGTTCTCGAGATCTTAGAGATCATAGATAGATCAGGATACAGACACAGAGGCCAACTCTACTTTATATATATAGATATATATATATATATATATATATATATATATATATATATATATATATATATATATATATATATATATATATATATATATATAATCTATATATATATACATATAGCAGAGGTACCCGGCTTTGCACGGGAGTGGGAGGAGGAGGGGAGGGGGAAGAGGAGGGGAGGGGAACGGGGGGGAGGGGGGGAGGGGGAAGCGGGGGAGGAGGAGGGGAGGGGGAAGAGGAGGGGAGGGGAATGGGGGGGAGGGGGAAGGGGGGAGGGGGGAGGGAAGGGTGCGGGGGTGCCCAGGGGAAGAAGGGCCCCTCCCCTCCCCCTCCCCCCCTTTCCCCTCCCCCCCTCCCCTCCCCCTTCCCCCTCCCCCTCCCCCTTCCCCCTCCCCTCCCCCCTCCCATCCCCTTCCCCCTCGTTCCCCTCCCCTTCTCTTCCCCCTCCCCTCCTCCTCCCCCTTCACACCAGGGGGGTTGACTCAGCCTGTCATCCCACCGAGGTCGGAAGTCGGAACTCATTGTCGTCAAATAAATGTAGCCTGTATGTTTCACTCTTTGTCACATGCCGTTGGTCCCATGTCAATCGGATGAAGTTGAAAAAGTAACATTACGAAGGTTCTCTGGGACGTACTGATTCCGAATAATGAAGTTGAAAAATTAACGTTCCGAAATACGCTAATTACGCTAACAGAAGCGCTGGAGGGAGCACTGCGCTCCCTCCCTTAGATTCCCTCCCTCTTCTGCTAGCGCTAATTACGCGTAACACACTAATTTTAAAACCCGAAGTTTTTTTAATTTTAAGGTGTGCTGTAGTCAGAAGCGCTAGAAGCGCTGCGCTCCCTCCCTTCGAATCCCTCTCTCTTCTGCTAGTGCTAATAATACGCTAATTTTAAAACCCGAAATTTTTTAAATGTTTATGTCTCCGTGACATTCCTGGGACCATCCCGAGTCGAACAGTACTTTCCGCTCGCAAATCCGTCCACGGGTTCTCGAGATCTTAGAGATCGTAGATAGATCAGGATACAGACACAGAGGCCAACTCTACTTTATATATATAGATAGTATCTCATCTTGCATATAATGCACTTGTGTGATCTTACTCTTCACAACCTTTGATTTTCTCCTCAGTGCTAGTGGACACAGCCTTCATAACATTCAATCGACTCAGTTGAAAGTTCAATGACATTCTAGAATGGCTGAAACTGGTCAGAAAGTATCTCTAGTATTGTTCTTTGTCAGGTCGATCTTGATTCCTGGATGTGACTTGTTTTTAGTTAAATACCAAAATGAGTGGTGTTTGGATCAACGATTACAAAGAAATTACGACTGATGAAGCTGAGAACATCTGTTATATTGCAGACAGAGTTAAATGTAATTATGACGTCATAAGGGAGGCACCTATGACGTCATCATTAACATATTTTATTCCCCATGGAGAGTTCTTTACAATGAGCCATGTCTCAATTTTTTCTATTCAGCACTTTTGGAGATATCGAGGTGCAAGGTTTTTTGGTTTTTCCAAGATGGCGGCTGAACCACGTGACCGATGACGTCATCATTAACATATTTTATTCCCCATGGAGGATTCTTTACAATGAGCCATGTCTCAATTTTTTCTATTCAGCACTTTTGGACACATAGAGGTGCTAAGTTTTTCGGTTTTTCCAACATGGCGGCCGAACCACGTGACCGATGATATCATCATTAACATATTTTATTCCCCATGGAGAGTTCTTTACAATGAGCCATGTCTCAATTTTTTCTGTTCAGCACTTTCGGAGATATGGAGGTGCAAAGTTTTTCGGTTTTTCCAAGATGGCGGCCGAACCACGTGACTGATGACGTCATCAGTAACATATTTTATTCCCCATGGAGAGATATTTACAATGAGCCATGTCTCAATTTTTTCTGTTCAGCACTTTCGGAGATATGGAGGTGTAAAGTTTTTCGGTTTTTCCAAGGTGACGGCCGAACCACGTGACTGATGACGTCATCATTAACATATTTTATTCCCCATGGAGAGTTCTTTACAATGATCCATGTCTCTATTTTTTCTGTTCAGCACTTTCGGAGATATGGAGGTGCAAAATTTTTCGGTTTTTCCAAGATGGCGGCCGAACCACCTGACCGATGACGTCATCATTAACACATTTTATTCCGCATGGAGAGTTCTTGACAATGAGCCATGTCTCAATTTTTTCCATTCTGCACTTTTGGAGATATAGTGGTGCAAAGTTTTTGCCGTTTTTCCAAGATGGCGGCCGAACCACGTGACCGATGGCATCATCATTAACATATTTTATTCCCCATGGAGAGTTCTTTACAATGATCCATGTCTATATTTTTTCTGTTCAGCACTTTCGGAGATATGGAGGTGCAAAGTTTTTCGGTTTTTCCAAGATGGCGGCCGAACCACGTCACCGATGACGTCATCAATTGGGCACAGTCTATTCCAGGGCAAGACCAATATGTGTGCAAAGTTTGGCGATTCTACGTGCAACGGTGTAGACGCAGTGCTGCAAACAGACAAACAGACAGACAAACAGACAGACAGATGAAAAATCGGTCAGAGACCGAGGACTTGCCGGAATGTACTTTTTTATCGGCCATTTAGGACAAATATGGCGGCCGAACCACGTGACTGATGACGTCATCATTAACATATTTTATTCCCCATGGAGAGTTCTTTACAATGAGCCATGTCCCAATTTTTTCTATTCAGCACATTCAGAGATATGGAGGTGCAAAATTTTTCGGTTTTTCCAAGATGGCGGCCGAACCACGTGACATATGACATCATCATTAACAAATTTTATTACCCATGGAGAGTTCTTTACAATGAGCCATGTCTCAATTTTTTCTGTTCAGCACTTTTGGAGATATAGCGGTGCAAAGTTTTGCCGTTTTTCCAAGATGGCGGCCGACCACGTGACATATGACGTCATCATTAACATATTTTATTCCCCATGGAGAGTTCTTTACAATGAGCCATGTCTCAATTTTTTCTGTTCAGCACTTTTGGAGATATAGTGGTGCAACGTTTTGCCGTTTTTCCAAGATGGCGACCGAACCACGTGACTGATGACGTCATCATTTACATATTTTATTCCCCATGGAGAGTTCTTTACAATGAGCCATGTCTCAATTTTTTCTGTTCAGTACTTTCGGAGATATAGAGGTGCAAAGTTTTTCGGTTTTTCCAAGATGGCGGCCGAACCACGTCACCGATGACGTCATCAATTGGGCACAGTCTATTCCAGGGCAAGACCAATATGTGTGCAAAGTTTGGCGATTCTACGTGCAACGGTGCAGACGCAGTGCTGCAAACAGACAGACAGACAGACAAACAGAGAGACAGACAGACAGACAAACAAACGAACAGATCAACATACTTGCCGGAAAATTTTTCCGGCAAGTAACAAACAAATGAAAAATCGGTCAGAGACCGAGGACTTGCGGGAATTTACTTTTTATCGGCCATTTAGGACAAATATGGCGGCCGAACCACGTGACCGATGATATCATCATTAACATATTTTATTCCCCATGGAGAGTTCTTTACAATGAGCCATGTCTCAATTTTTTCTATTCAGCACTTTCGGAGATATGGAGGTGCAAAGTTTTTCGGTTTTTCCAAGATGGCGGCCGAACCACGTGACTGATGACGTCATCAGTAACATATTTTATTCCCCATGGAGAGTTATTAACAATGAGCCATGTCTCAATTTTTTCTGATCAGCACTTTTGGAGATTTTGTGGTGCAAAGTTTTGCCGTTTTTCCAAGATGGCGGCCGACCACGTGACTGATGATGTCATCATTAACATATTTTATTCCCCATCGAGAGTTCTTTACAATGAGCCATGTCTCAATTTTTTCTGTTCAGCACTTTTGAAGATTTCGTGGTGCAAAGTTTTGCCGTTTTTCCAAGATGGCGGCCGACCACGTGACTGATGATGTCATCATTAACATATTTTATTCCCCATGGAGAGTTCTTTACAATGAGCCATGTCTCAATTTTTTCTGTTCAGTACTTTCGGAGATATAGAAGTACAAGGTTTTTTCGGTTTTTACAAGATGGCGGCCGAACCACGTCACCGATGACGTCATCAATTGGGCACAGTCTATTCCAGGGCAAGACCAATATGTGTGCAAAGTTTGGCGATTCTACGTGCAACGGTGTAGACGCAGTGCTGCAAACAGACAGACAAACAGACAGACAGACAGACAGACAGACAGACAAACGAACAGATCAACATACTTGCCGGAAAAATTTTTCCGGCAAGTAACAAATGAAAAATCGGTCAGAGACCGAGGACTTGCCGGGATGTACTCTTTTATCGGCCATTTAAGACAAATATGGCGTCCGAACCACGTGACCTATGATGTCATTATTAACATATTTTATTCCCCATGGAGAGTTCTTTACAATGAGCCATGTCTCAATTTTTTCTATTCAGCACTTTCAGAGATATGGAGGTGCACAATTTTTCGGTTTTTCCAAGATGGCGGCCGAACCACGTGACATATGACGTCATCATTAACATATTTTATTCCCCATTGAGAGTTCTTTGCAATGAGCCATGTCTCAATTTTTTCCATTCTGCACTTTTGGAGATATAGTGGTGCAAAGTTTTCCCATTTTTCCAAGATGGCGGCCGAACCACGTGACCGATGGCGTCATCATTAACATATTTTATTCCCCATGGAGAGTTCTTTACAATGAGCCATGTCTCAATTTTTTCTGTTCAGCACTTTTGGAGATTTTGTGGTGCAAAGTTTTGCCGTTTTTCCAAGATGGCGGCCGACCACGTGACTGATGACGTCATCATTAACATATTTTATTCCCCATGGAGAGTTCTTTACAATGAGCCATGTCTCAATTATTTCTGTTCAGCACTTTTGGAGATATAGTGGTGCAAAGTTTTGCCGTTTTTCCAAGATGGCGGCCGACCACGTGACATATGACGTCATCATTAACATATTTTATTCCCCATGGAGAGTTCTTTCCAATGAGCCATGTCTCAATTTTTTCTGTTCAGCACTTTTGGAGATATAGTGGCGCAACGATTTGCCGTTTTTCCAAGATGGCGACCGAACCACGTGACTGATGACGTCATCATTAACATATTTTATTCCCCATGGAGAGTTCTTTACAATGAGCCATACCTCAATTTTTTCTGTTCAGGACTTTTGGAGATGTGGAGGTGCAGAGTTTTTCGGTTTTTCCAAGATGGCGGCCGACCACGTGACTGATGACGTCATCATTAACATATTTTATTCCCCATGGAGAGTTCTTTACAATGAGCCATGTCTCAATTTTTTCTGTTCAGCACTTTTGGAGATATAGTGGTGAAATTTTTTGCCGTTTTTCCAAGATGGCGGCCGACCACGTGACATATGACGTCATCATTAACATATTTTATTCCCCATGGAGAGTTCTTTACAATGAGCCATGTCTCAATTTTTTCTGTTCAGTACTTTCGGAGATATGGAGGTGCAAATTTTTTCGGTTTTTCCAAGATGGCGGCCGAACCACGTCACCGATGACGTCATCAATTGGGCACAGTCTATTCCAGGGCAAGACCAATATGTGTGCAAAGTTTGGCGATTCTACGTGCAATGGTGTAGACGCAGTGCTGCAAACAGACAGACAGACAAACAGACAAACAGACAGATGAAAAATCGGTCAGAGACCGAGGACTTGCCGGAATGTACTTTTTTATCGGCCATTTAGAACAAATATGGCGGCCGAACTATGTGATACATGACGTCATCATTAACATATTTTATTCCCCATGGAGAGTTCTTTACAATGAGCCATACCTCAATTTTTTCTGTTCAGGACTTTTGGAGATGTGGAGGTGCAGAGTTTTTCGGTTTTTCCAAGATGGCGGCCGACCACGTGACTGATGACGTCATCATTAACATATTTTATTCCCCATGGAGAGTTCTTTACAATGAGCCATGTCTCAATTTTTTCTGTTCAGCACTTTTGGAGTTATAGTGGTGAAAATTTTTGCCGTTTTTCCAAGATGGCGGCCGACCACGTGACATATGACGTCATCATTAACATATTTTATTCCCCATGGAGAGTTCTTTACAATGAGCCATGTCTCAATTTTTTCTGTTCAGTACTTTCGGAGATATAGAGGTGCAAAGTTTTTCGGTTTTCCCAAGATGGCGGCCGAACCACGTCACCGATGACGTCATCAATTGGGCACAGTCTATTCCAGGGCAAGACCAATATGTGTGCAAAGTTTGGCGATTCTACGTGCAACGGTGTAGACGCAGTGCTGCAAACAGACAGACAGACAGACAGACAGACAGACAGACAGACAAACAGACAGACAAACGAACAGATCAACATACTTGCCGGAAAATTTTTTCCGGCAAGTAATGAAAAATCGGTCAGAGACCGAGGACTTGCCGGAATGTACTTTTTTATCGGCCATTTAGGACAAATAGGGCGGCCGAACCACGTGACCGATGACGTCATAATTAACATATTTTATTCCCCATGGAGAGTTCTTTACAATGAGCCATACCTCAATTTTTTCTATTCAGGACTTTTGGAGATGTGGAGGTGCAGAGTTTTTCGGTTTTTCCAAGATGGCGGCCGAACCACGTGACCGATGACATCATCATTAACATATTTTGTTCCCCATGGAGAGTTCTTTACAATGAGCCATGTCTCAATTTTTTCTATTCAGCACTTTCGGAGATATGGAGGTGCTAAGTTTTTCGGTTTTTCCAAGATGGCGGCCGACCACGTGACTGATGACGTCATCATTAACATATTTTATGCCCCATGGAGAGTTCTTTACAATGAGCCATGTCTCAATTTTTTCTGTTCAGCACTTTTGGAGATATAGTGGTGCAAATTTTTGCCGTTTTTCCAAGATGGCGGCCGACCACGTGACATATGACGTCATCATTAACATATTTTATTCCCCATGGAGAGTTCTTTACAATGAGCCATGTCTCAATTTTTTCTGTTCAGTACTTTCGGAGATATAGAGGTGCAAATTTATTCGGTTTTTCCAAGATGGCGGCCGAACCACGTCACCGATGACGTCATCATTGAGGCACAGTATATTAGAGGGCAAGACCATTATGTGTGCAAAGTTTGGCGATTCTCCGTGCAACGGTGTAGACGCAGTGCTGCAAACAGACAAACAGACAGACAAACAGACAAACAGACAAACAGATGAAAAATCGGTCAGAGACCGAGGACTTGCCGGAATGTACTTTTTTATCGGCCATTTAGGACAAATATGGTGGCCGAAACACGTGATAGATGACGTCATCAGTAACTTATTTTATTCCCCATGGAGAGTTCTTTTCAATGAGCCATGTCTCAATTTTTTATATTCAGCACTTTCAGAGATATGGAGGTGCAATTTTTTTCCAAGATGGCGGCCGAACCACGTGACATATGACGTCATCATTAACATATTTTATTCCCCATGGAGAGTTCTTTCCAATGAGCCATGTCTCAATTTTTTCTGTTCAGCACTTTTGGAGATATAGTGGTGCAAAGTTTTTCCGTTTTTCCAAGATGGCGGCCGACCACGTGACATATGACGTCATCATTAACATATTTTATTCCCCATGGAGAGTTCTTTACAATGAGCCATGTCTCAATTTTTTCTATTCAGCACTTTCGGAGATATGGAGGTGCAAAGTTTTTCGGATTTTCCAAGATGGCGGCCGAATCACGTGAACGATGACGTCATCATTAACATATTTTATTCCCCATGGTGAGTTCTTTACAATGAGCCATGTCTCAATTTTTTCTGTTCAGGACTTTCGGAGATATGGAGGTGCAAAAATTTTCGTTTTTTCCAAGATGGCGGCCGAACCACGTGACCGATGACGTCATCATTAACATATTTTATTCCCCATGGAGAGTTCTTTACAATGAGCCATGTCTCAATTTTTTCTGTTCAGCACTTTGAGATATCGAGGTGCAAAATTTTTCGGTTTTTCCAAGATGGCGGCCGAACCACGTGACCGATGACGTCATCATTTGGGCACAGTATATTAGAGGGCAAGACAAATACGTGTGCAAAGTTTGGTGATTCTACGTGCAACGGTGTAGACGTAGTGCTGCAAACAGACAAACAGACAAACAGATGAAAAATCGGTCAGAGACCGAGGACTTGCCGGAATGTACTTTTTTATCGGCCATTTAGGACAAATATGGCGGCCGAAACACGTGACCGATGATGTCATCATTAACATATTTTATTCCCCATGGAGAGTTCTTTACAACGAGCCATGTCTCAATTTTTTCTATTAAGCACTTTCAGATATGGAGGTGCAATTTTTTCCCAAGATGGCGGCCGAACCACGTGACATATGACGTCATCATTAACATATTTTATTCCCCATGGAGAGTTCTTTACAATGAGCCATGTCTCAATTTTTTCTGTTCAGCACTTTTGGAGATATCGTGGTGCAAAGTTTTGCCGTTTTTCCAAGATGGCGGCCGACCACGTGACATATGACGTCATCATTAACATATTTTATTCCCCATGGAGTTCTTTACAATGAGCCATGTCTCAATTTTTTCTGTTCAGCACTTTTGGAGATTTTGTGGTGCAAAGTTTTGCCGTTTTTCCAAGATGGCGGCCGACCACGTGACTGATGATGTCATCATTAACATATTTTATTCCCCATGGAGAGTTCTTTACAATGAGCCATGTCTCAATTTTTTCTGTTCAGTACTTTCGGAGATATAGAAGTGCAAAGTTTTTCGGTTTTTCCAATATGGCGGCCGAACCACGTCACCGATGACGTCATCAATTGGGCACAGTCTATTCCAGGGCAAGACCAATATGTGTGCAAAGTTTGGCGATTCTACGTGCAACGGTGTAGACGCAGTGCTGCAAACAGACAGACAGACAGACAGACAAACAGACAGATGAAAAATCGGTCAGAGACCGAGGACTTGCCGGAATGTACTTTTTTATCCGCCATTTAGGACAAATATGGCGGCCGAACCACGTGACCAATGACGTCATCATTAACATATTTTATTCCCCATGGAGAGTTCTTTACAATGAGCCATGCCTCAATTTTTTCTATTCAGGACTTTTGGAGATGTGGAGGTGCAGAGTTTTTTGGTTTTTCCAAGATGGCGGCCGACCACGTGACATATGACATCATTAACATATTTTATTCCCCATGGAGAGTTTTTTACAATGAGCCATGTCTCCATTTTTTCTGTTCAGCACTTTTGGAGATTTCGAAGTGCAAAGTTTTGCGGTTTTTCCAAGATGGCGGCCGACCACGTGACTGATGACGTCATCATTAACATATTTTATTCCCCATGTGGAGTTCTTTACAATGAGCCATGTCTCAATTTTTTCTGTTCAGCACTTTTGGCGATATAGTGGTGCAAAGTTTTGCCGTTTTTCCAAGATGGCGGCCGACCACGTGACATATGACGTCATCATTAACATATTTTATTCCCCATGGATACAATGAGCCATGTCTCAATTTTTTCTGTTCAGCACTTTTGGAGATATCGTGGTGCAACGTTTTGCCGTTTTTCCAAGATGGCGACCGAACCACGTGACTGATGACGTCATCATTTACATATTTTATTCCGCATGGAGAGTTCTTTACAATGAGCCATGTCTCAATTTTTTCTGTTCAGCACTTTCGGAGATGTGGAGGTGCAGAGTTTTTCGGTTTTTCCAAGATGGCGGCCGAACCACGTGACCGATGACGTCATCAATTGGGCACAGTCTATTCCAGGGCAAGACCAATATGTGTGCAAAGTTTGGCGATTCTACGTGCAACGGTGTAGACGCAGTGCTGCAAACAGACAGACAGACAGACAGACAAACAGATGAAAAATCGGTCAGAGACCGAGGACTTGCCGGAATGTACTTTTTTATCGGCCATTTAGGACAAATATGGCGGCCGAACCACGTGACCGATGACGTCATCATTAACATATTTTATTCCCCATGGAGAGTTCTTTACAATGAGCCATACCTCAATTTTTTCTATTCAGGACTTTTGGAGATGTGGAGGTGCAGAGTTTTTCGGTTTTTCCAAGATGGCGGCCGAACCACGTGACTGATGACATCATCATTAACATATTTTATTCCCCATGGAGAGTTCTTTACAAAGAGCCATGTCTCAATTTTTTCTGTTCAGCACTTTTGGAGATATAGTGGTGCAAAGTTTTGCCGTTTTTCCAAGATGGCGGCCGAACCACGTGACATATGACGTCATCATTATCAAATTTTATTCCCCATGGAGAGTTCTTTTCAATGAGCCATGTCTCAATTTTTTCTATTCAGCACTTTCGGAGATGTGGAGGTTTCGGTTTTTCCAAGATGGCGGCCGAACCACGTGACATATGATGTCATCATTAACAAATTTTATTCCCCATGGAGAGGTCTTTACAATGAGCCATGTCTCAATTTTTTCCATTCTGCACTTTTGGAGATATAGTGGTGCAAAGTTTTTGCCATTTTTCCAAGATGGCGGCCGAACCACGTGACCGATGGCATCATCATTAACATATTTTATTCCCCATGGAGAGGTCTTTACAATGAGCCATGTCTCAATTTTTTCTGTTCAGCACTTTTGGAGATATAGTGGTGCAAAGTTTTGCCGTTTTTCCAAGATGGCGGCCGACCACGTGACATATGACATCATTAACATATTTTATTCCCCATGGAGAGTTTTTTACAATGAGCCATGTCTCAATTTTTTCTGTTCAGCACTTTTGGAGATTTCGTAGTGCAAAGTTTTGCGGTTTTTCCAAGATGGCGGCCGACCACGTGACTGATGACGTCATCATTAACATATTTTATTCCCCATGTGGAGTTCTTTACAATGAGCCATGTCTCAATTTTTTCTGTTCAGCACTTTTGGCGATATAGTGGTGCTAAGTTTTGCCGTTTTTCCAAGATGGCGGCCGACCACGTGACTGATGACGTCATCATAAACATATTTTATTCCCCATGGAGAGTTCTTTACAATGAGCCATGTCTCAATTTTTTCTGTTCAGCACTTTTGGAGATATCGTGGCGCAACGTTTTGCCGTTTTTCCAAGATGGCGACCGAACGACGTGACTGATGACGTCATCATTTACATATTTTATTCCGCATGGAGAGTTCTTTACAATGAGCCATGTGTCAATTTTTTCTGTTCAGTACTTTCGGAGATATAGAGGTGCAACGTTTTTCGGTTTTTCCAAGATGGCGGCCGAACCACGTCACCGATGACGTCATCAATTGGGCACAGTCTATTCCAGGGCAAGACCAATATGTGTGCAAAGTTTGGCGATTCTCCGTGCAACGGTGTAGACGCAGTGCTGCAAACAGACAAACAGACAAACAGACAAACGAACAGATCAACATACTTGCCGGAAAATTTTTCCGGCAAGTAACAAACGAACAGATCAACATACTTGCCGGAAAATTTTTCCGGCAAGTAATGAAAAATCGGTCAGAGACCGAGGACTTGCCGGAATGTACTTTTTTATTGGCCATTTAGGACAAATATGGCGGCCGAACCACGTGACCGATGACGTCATCATTAACATATTTTATTCCCCATGGAGAGTTTTTTACAATGAGCCATGTCTCAATTTTTTCTGTTCAGCACTTTTGGAGATTTCGTAGTGCAAAGTTTTGCCGTTTTTCAAAGATGGCGGCCGACCACGTGACTGATGACGTCATCATTAACATATTTTATTCCCCATGTGGAGTTCTTCACAATGAGCCATGTCTCAATTTTTTCTGTTCAGCACTTTTGGCGATATAGTGGTGCAAAGTTTTGCCGTTTTTCCAAGATGGCGGACGACCACGTGACATATGACGTCATCATTAACATATTTCATTCCCCATGGAGAGTTCTTTACAATGAGCCATGTCTCAATTTTTTCTGTTCAGCACTTTTGGAGATATCGTGGCGCAACGTTTTGCCGTTTTTCCAAGATGGCGACCGAACCACGTGACTGATGACGTCATCATTTACATATTTTATTCCGCAAGGAGAGTTCTTTACAATGAGCCATGTCTCAATTTTTTCTGTTCAGTACTTTCGGAGATATAGAGGTGCAACGTTTTTCGGTTTTTCCAAGATGGCGGCCGAACCACGTCACTGATGACGTCATCAATTGGGAACAGTCTATTCCAGGGCAAGACCAATATGTGTGCAAAGTTTGGCGATTCTACGTGCAACGGTGTAGACGCAGTGCTGCAAACAGACAGACAAACAGACAGACAGACAGACAGACAGACAAACAAACGAACAGATCAACATACTTGCCGGAATCTTTTCCGGCAAGTAATGAAAAATCGGTCAGAGACCGAGGACTTGCCGGAATTTACTTTTTTATCGGCCATTTAGGACAAATATGGCGGCCGAACCACGTGACCGATGATGTCATCATTAACATATTTTATTCCCCGTGGAGAGTTGTTTACAATGAGCCATGTCTCAATTTTTTCTATTCAGGACTTTTGGAGATGTGGCATTGCAAAGTTTTTCGGTTTTTCCAAGATGGCGGCCGAACCACGTGACTGATGACGTCATCATTAACATATTTGATTCCCCATGGAGAGTTCTTTACAATGAGCCATGTCTCAATTATTTCTATTCAGTACTTTCGGAGATATGGAGGTGCAAATTTTTCTGTTTTTCCAAGATGGCGGCCGAACCACGTGACTGATGACGTCATCATTAACATATTTTATTCCCCATGGAGAGTTCTTTACAATGAGCCATGTCTCAATTTTTTCTGTTCAGCACTTTCGGAGATATAGAGGTGCAAAGTTTTTCCAAGATGGCGGCCGAACCACGTGACTGATGACGTCATCATTAACATATTTGATTCCCCATGGAGAGTTCTTTACAATGAGCCATGTCTCAATTTTTTCTATTCAGCACTTTCGGAGATGTGGAGGTGCAAAGTTTTTCGGTTTTTCCAAGATGGCGGCCGAACCACGTGACCGATGACGTCATCATTAACATATTTTATTCTCCATGGAGTGTTCTTTACAATGAGCCATGTCTCAATTTTTTCTGTTCAGCACTTTTGGAGATATAGTGGTGCAAAGTTTGCCGTTTTTCCAAGATGGCGGCCGACCACGTGACTGATGACGTCATCATTAAGATATTTTATTCCCCATGGAGAGTTCTTTACAATGAGCCATGTCTCAATTTTTTCTGTTCAGTACTTTTGGAGATATAGCGGTGCAATTTTTTTGCCGTTTTTCCAAGATGGCGGCCGAATCACGTGACCTATGACGTCATCATTAACATATTTCATTCCCCATGGAGAGTTCTTTACAATGAGCCATGTCTAAATTTTTTCTGTTCAGTACTTTTGGAGATATGGAGGTGCAATTTTTTTCGGTTTTTCCAAGATGGCGGCCGAACCACGTGACCGATGACGTCATCATTTGGGCAGAGTATATTAGAGGGCAAGACCAATATGTGTGCCAAGTTTGGCGATTCTACGTGCAACGGTGTAGACGCAGTGCTGAAAACAGACAAACAGACAGACAAACAGACAGACAGACAAACAAACGAACAGATCAACATACTTGCCGGAATCTTTTCCGGCAAGTAACGAACAGATCAACATACTTGCCGGAAAATTTTTCCGGCAAGTAACAAACAGACAAACAAACGAACAGATCAACATACTTGCCGGAATCTTTTCCGGCAAGTAACAAACGAACAGATCAACATACTTGCCGGAATCTTTTCCGGCAAGTAACAAACAGACAGGCAGACAAACAGAAGAAAAATCGGTCAGAGACCGAGGACTTGCCGGACTTTACTTTTTTATCGGCCATTTAGGACAAATATGGCGGCCGAACCACGTGACCAATGATATCATTAACATATTTTATTCCCCATGGAGAGTTCTTTACAATGAGCCATGTCTCAATTTTTTATATTCAGCACTTTTGGAGATATAGTGGTGCAAATTTTTGCCGTTTTTCCAAGATGGCGGCCGACCACGTGACATATGACGTCATCATTAACATATTTTATTCCCCATGGAGAGTTCTTTACAATGAGCCATGTCTCAATTTTTTCTGTTCAGCACTTTTGGAGATTTTGTGGTGCAAAGTTTTGCCGTTTTTCCAAGATGGCGGCCGACCACGTGACTGATGACGTCATCATTAACATATTTTATTCCCCATGGAGAGTTCTTTACAATGAGCCATGTCTCAATTTTTTCTGTTCAGCACTTTTGGAGATATAGTGGTGCAAAGTTTTGCCGTTTTTCCAAAATGGCGGCCGACCACGTGACATATGACGTCATCATTGACATATTTTATTCCCCATGGAGAGTTCTTTACAATGAGCCATGTCTCAATTTTTTCTGTTCAGCACTTTTGGAGATTTTGTGGTGCAAAGTTTTGCCGTTTTTCCAAGATGGCGGCCGACCACGTGACTGATGACGTCATCATTAACATATTTTATTCCCCATGGAGAGTTCTTTACAATGAGCCATGTCTCAATTTTTTCTGTTCAGCACTTTTGGAGATATCGTGGCGCAACGTTTTGCCGTTTTTCCAAGATGGCGACCGAACCACCTGACTGATGACGTCATCATTTACATATTTTATTCTGCATGGAGAGTTCTTTACAATGAGCCATGTCTCAATTTTTTCTGTTCAGTACTTTCGGAGATATAGAGGTGCAACGTTTTTTGGTTTTTCCAAGATGGCGGCCGAACCACGTCACCGATGACGTCATCAATTGGGCACAGTCTATTCCAGGGCAAGACCAATGTGTGTGCAAAGTTTGGCGATTCTACGTGCAACGGTGTAGACGCAGTGCTGCAAACAGACAGACAGACAGACAAACAGACAGACAGACAGACAGACAAACAAACGAACAGATCAACATACTTGCCGGAAAATTTTTCCGGCAAGTAACAAACGAACAGATCAACATACTTGCCGGAAAATTTTTTCCGGCAAGTAATGAAAAATCGGTCAGAGACCGAGGACTTGCCGGAATTTACTTTTTCATTGGGGATTTAGGACAAATATGGCGGCCGAACCACGTGACCGATGATGTCATCATTAACATATTTTATTCCCCATGGACATTTCTTTCCAATGAGCCATGTCTCAATTTTTTCTATTCAGCACTTTTGGAGATGCGAATTTTTTCGGTTTTTCCAAGATGGCGGCCGAACCACGTGACCTATGACGTCATCATTAACATATTTTATTTCCCATGGACATTTCTTTCCAATGAGCCATGTCTCAATTTTTTCTGTTCAGCACTTTCGGAGATATAGAGGTGCAAAGCTTTTCGAAGATGGCGGCCGAACCACGTGACCGATGACGTCATCATTAACATTTTTTATTCCACATGGAGAGTTCTTTACAATGGGCCATGTCTCAATTTTTTCTATTCAGTACTTTCAGAGATATGGAGGTGCAAAGTTTTGCCGTTTTTACAAGATGGCGGCCAAACCACGTTACCGATGACGTCATCATCAACATATTTTATTCCCCATGGAGAGTTCTTCACAATGAGCCATGTCTCAATTTTTTCTGTTCAGCACTTTTGGAGATATAGCGGTGCAAAATTTTGCCGTTTTTCCAAGATGGCGGCCGACTACGTGACATATGACATCATCATTAACATATTTTATTCCGCATGGAGAGTTCTTTACAATGAGCCATGTCTCAATTTTTTCTGTTCAGCACTTTTAGAGATTTCGTGGTGCAAAGTTTTGCCGTTTTTCCAAGATGGCGGCCGACCACGTGACTGATGATGTCATCATTAACATATTTTATTCCCCATGGAGAGTTCTTTACAATGAGCCATGTCTCAATTTTTTCTGTTCAGTACTTTCGGAGATGTAGAAGTGCAAAGTTTTTCGGTTTTTCCAAGATGGCGGCCGAACCACGTCACCGATGACGTCATCAATTGGGCACAGTCTATTCCAGGGCAAGACCAATATGTGTGCAAAGTTTGGCGATTCTCCGTGCAACGGTGTAGACGCAGTGCTGCAAACAGACAGACAAACAGACAGACAGACAGACAAACAGACAAACAAACAAACGAACAGATCAACATACTTGCCGGAATCCTTTCCGGCAAGTAATGAAAAATCGGTCAGAGACCGAGGACTTGCCGGAATGTACTTTTTTATCGGCCATTTAGGACAAATATGGCGTCCGAACCACGTGACCGATGATATCATCATTAACATATTTTATTCCCAATGGAGAGTTCTTTAGAATGAGCCATGTCTCAATTTTTTCTATTCAGCACTTTCGGAGGTATGGAGGTGCTAGTTTTGCCATTTTCCAAGATGGCGGCTGAACCACGTGACTGATGACGTCATCATTAACATATTTTATTCCCCATGGAGAGTTCTTTCCAATGAGCCATGTCGCAATTCTTTCTATTCAGCACTTTTGGAGATATGGAGGTGCAATTTTTTTTGGTTTTTCCAAGATGGCGGCCGATCCACGTGACTGATGACGTCATCATTAACATATTTCATTCCACATGGAGAGTTCTTTACATTGAGCCATGTCGCAATTTTTTCTGTTCAGCACTTTTGGAGATAGATGATGCAAAGTTTTTCGGTTTTTCCAAGATGGCGGCCGAACCAAGTGACGTATGACGTCATCATTAACATATTTTATTCCACATGGAGAGTTCTTTACAATGAGCCATGTCTCAATTTTTTCTGTTCAGCACTTTTGGAGATATAGTGGCGCAACGTTTTTCGGTTTTTCCAAGATGGCGGCCGAACCACGTGACCTATGACGTCATCATTAACATATTTTATTCCCCATGGAGAGTTCTTTACAATGAGCCATGTCTCAATTTTTTCTGTTCAGCACTTTTGGAGATATAGTGGTGCAAAGTTTTGCCGTTTTTCCAAGATGGCGGCCGACCACGTGACATATGACGTCATTAACATATTTTATTCCCCATGGAGAGTTCTTTACAATGAGCCATGTCTCAATTTTTTCTGTTCAGCACTTTTGGAGATATAGTGGCGCAACGTTTTGCCGTTTTTCCAAGATGGCGACCGAACCACGTGACTGATGACGTCACCATTAACATATTTTATTCCCCATGGAGAGTTCTTTACAATGAGCCATGTCTCAAGTTTTCTGTTCAGCACTGAGATATCGAGGTGCAAAATTTTTCGGTTTTTCCAAGATGGCGGCCGAACCACGTGACCGATGACGTCATCATTTGGGCACAGTATATTAGAGGGCAAGACAAATACGTGTGCAAAGTTTGGTGATTCTACGTGCAACGGTGTAGACGTAGTGCTGCAAACAGACAAACAGACAAACAAACGAACAGATCAACATACTTGCCGGAATCTTTTCCGGCAAGTAATGAAAAATCGGTCAGAGACCGAGGACTTGCCGGAATGTACTTTTTTATCGGCCATTTAGGACAAATATGGCGGCCGAACCACGTGACCGATGACGTCATCATTAACATATTTTATTCCCCATGGAGAGTTCTTCACAATGAGCCATACCTCAATTTTTTCTGTTCAGGACTTTTGGAGATGTGAAGGTGCAGAGTTTTTCGGTTTTTCCAAGATGGCGGCCGACCACGTGACTGATGACGTCATCATTAACATATTTTATTCCCCATGGAGAGTTCTTTACAATGAGCCATGTCTCAATTTTTTCTGTTCAGCACTTTTGGAGATATAGTGGTGAAAATTTTTGCCGTTTTTCCAAGATGGCGGCCGACCACGTGATATATGACGTCATCATTTACGTATTTTATTCCCCATGGAGAGTTCTTTACAACGAGCCATGTCTCAATTTTTTCTGTTCAGTACTTTCGGAGATATAGAGGTGCAAAGTTTTTCGGTTTTTCCAAGATGGCGGCCGAACCACGTCACCGATGACGTCATCAATTGGGCACAGTCTATTCCAGGGCAAGACCAATATGTGTGCAAAGTTTGGCGATTCTACGTGCAACGGTGTAGACGCAGTGCTGCAAACAGACAAACAGACAAACAGACAGACAAACAGCCAAATGAAAAATCGGTCAGAGACCGAGGACTTGCCGGAATGTACTTTTTTATCGGCCATTTAGGACAAATATGGCGGCCGAACCACGTGACCGATGATGTCATCATTAACATATTTTATTCCCCATGGAGAGTTCTTTACAACGAGCCATGTCTCAATTTTTTCTATACAGGACTTTTGGAGATGTGGAGGTGCAGAGTTTTTCGGTTTTTCCAAGATGGCGGCCGACCACGTGACTGATAACGTCATCATTAACATATTTTATTCCCCATGGAGAGTTCTTTACAATGAGCCATGTCTCAATTTTTTCTGTTCAGCACTTTTGGAAATATAGTGGTGCAAAGTTTTGCCGTTTTTCCAAGATGGCGGCCGACCACGTGACATATGACGTCATCATTAACATATTTTATTCCCCATGGAGAGTTCTTTACAATGAGCCATGTCTCAATTTTTTCTGTTCAGCACTTTTGGAGATATAGTAGTGCAAAGTTTTGCCGTTTTTCCAAGATGGTGGCCGACCACGTGACTGATGACGTCATCATTAACATATTTTATTCCCCATGGAGAGTTCTTTACAATGAGCCATGTCTCAATTTTTTCTGTTCAGTACTTTCGGAGATATAGAGGTGCAAAGTTTTTCGGTTTTTCCAAGATGGCGGCCGAACCACGTCACCGATGACGTCATCATTAACATGTTTTATTCCCCATGGAGAGTTCTTCACAATGAGCCATGTCTCAATTTTTTCTGTTCAGCACTTTGAGATATCGAGGTGCAAATTTTTTCGGTTTTTCCAAGATGGCGGCCGAACCACGTGACCGATGACGTCATCATTTGGGCACAGTATATTGGAGGGCAAGACCAATATGTGTGCCAAGTTTGGCGATTCTACGTGCAACGGTGTAGACGTAGTGCTGCAAACAGACATACAGACAGACAGACAGACAGACAAACAAACGAACAGATCAACATACTTGCCGGAATCTTTTCCGGCAAGTAACAAATGAAAAATCGGTCAGAGACCGAGGACTTGCCGGAATGTACTTTTTTATCCGCCATTTAGGACAAATATGGCGGCCGAACCACGTGACCGATGACGTCATCATTAACATATTTTATTCCCCATGGAGAGTTCTTTACAATGAGGCATGTCTCAATTTTTTCTATTCAGCACTTTTGGACACATAGAGGTGCTAAGTTTTTCGGTTTTTCCAAGATGGCGGCCGAACCACGTGACATATGACGTCATCATTAACAAATTTTATTCCCCATGGAGAGTTCTTTACAATGAGCCATGTCTCAATTTTTTCTGTTCAGCACTTTTGGAGATATAGTGGTGCAAAGTTTTGCCATTTTTCCAAGATGGCGGCCGACCACGTGACATATGACATCATCATTAACATATTTTATTCCCCATGGAGAGTTCTTTACAATGAGCCATGTCTCAATTTTTTCTGTTCAGCACTTTTGGAGATTTCGTGGTGCAAAGTTTTGCCGTTTTTCAAAGATGGCGGCCGACCACGTGACTGATGACGTCATCATTAACATATTTTATTCCCCATGGAGAGTTCTTTACAATGAGCCATGTCTCAATTTTTTCTGTTCAGCACTTTTGGAGATATAGTGGCGCAACGTTTTGCCGTTTTTCCAAGATGGCGACCGAACCACGTGACTGATGACGTCATCATTTACATATTTTATTCCCCATGGAGAGTTCTTTACAATGAGCCATGTCTCAATTTTTTCTGTTCAGTACTTTCGGAGATATAGAGGTGCAAAGTTTTTCGGTTTTTCCAAGATGGCGGCCGAACCACGTCACCGATGACGTCATCAATTGGGCACAGTCTATTCCAGGGCAAGACCAATATGTGTGCAAAGTTTGGCGATTCTCCGTGCATCGGGGTAGACGCAGTGCTGCAAACAGACAGACAAACAGACAAACAGACAGATGAAAAATCGGTCAGAGACCGAGGACTTGCCGGAATTTACTTTTTTATCGGCCATTTAGGACAAATATGGCGGCCGAACCATGTGACCGATGACATCATCATTAACATATTTTATTCCCCATGGAGAGTTCTTTACAATGAGTCACGTCTCAATTTTTTCTATTCAGCATTTTTGGAGATATGGAGGTGCAACGTTTTTCGGTTTTTCCAAGATGGCGGCCGAACCACGTGACCTATGACGCCATCATTAACATATTTTATTCCCCATGGAGAGTTCTTTACAATGAGTCACGTCTCAATTTTTTCTATTCAGCACTTTGGAAGATATGGAGGTGGTAGGTTTTTCGGTTTTTCCAAGATGGCGGCCGAACTACGTAACTGATGACGTCATCATTAACATATTTTATTCCCCATCAAGAGTTCTTTACAATGAGCCATGTCTCAATTATTTCTATTCAGTACTTTCAGAGATATGGAGGTGCAAAGTTTTTAGGTTTTTCCAAGATGGCGGCCGAACCACGTGACATATGACGTCATCATTAACATATTTTATTCCCCATGGAGAGTTCTTTACAATGAGCCATGTCTCAATTTTTTCTGTTCAGCACTTTCGGAGATATAGAGTTGCAAACTTTTTCCAAGATGGCGGCCGAACCACGTGACCAATGACGTCATCACTAACATTTTATTCCCCATGGAGAGTTCTTTACAATGAGCCATGTCTCAATTTTTTCTGTTCAGCACTTTTGGAGATATAGTGGTGCAAAATTTTGCCATTTTCCAAGATGGCGGCCGAACCACGTGACTGATGACGTCATCATTAACATATTTTATTACCCATGGAGAGTTCTTTACAATGAGCCATGTCTCAATTTTTTCTGTTCAGCACTTTTGGAGATATAGCGGTGCAAAGTTTTGCCGTTTTTCCAAGATGGCGGCCGACCACGTGACATATGACGTCATCATTAACATATTTTATTCCGCATGGCGAGTTCTTTACAATGAGCCATGTCTCAATTTTTTCTGTTCAGCACTTTTGGAGATTTCGTGGTGCAAAGTTTTGCCGTTTTTCCAAGATGGCGGCCGACCACGTGACTGATGATGTCATCATTAACATATCTTATTCCCCATGGAGAGTTCTTTACAATGAGCCATGTCTCAATTTTTTCTGTTCAGTACTTTCGGAGATATAGAAGTGCAAAGTTTTTCGGTTTTTCCAAGATGGCGGCCGACCACGTGACTGATGACGTCATCATTAAGATATTTTATTCCCCATGGAGAGTTCTTTACAATGAGCCATGTCTCAATTTTTTCTGTTCAGTACTTTTGGAGATATAGCGGTGCAATTTTTTTGCCGTTTTTCCAAGATGGCGGCCGAATCACGTGACCTATGACGTCATCATTAACATATTTCATTCCCCATGGAGAGTTCTTTACAATGAGCCATGTCTCAATTTTTTCTGTTCAGTACTTTTGGAGATATGGAGGTGCAAATTTTTTCGGTTTTTCCAAGATGGCGGCCGAACCACGTGACTGATGACGTCATCATTAACATGTTTTATTCCCCATGGAGAGTTCTTCACAATGAGCCATGTCACAATTTTTTCAGTTCAGCACTTTGAGATATCGAGGTGCAAATTTTTTCGGTTTTTCCAAGATGGCGGCCGAACCACGTGACCGATGACGTCATCATTTGGGCACAGTATATTAGAGGGCAAGACCAATATGTGTGCCAAGTTTGGCGATTCTACGTGCAACGGTGTAGACGTAGTGCTGCAAACAGACAGACAGACAGACAGACAAACAGACAAATGAAAAATCGGTCAGAGACCGAGGACTTGCAGGAATGTACTTTTTTATCGGCCATTTAGGACAAATATGGCGGCCGAAACACGTGACCGATGATGTCATCATTAACATATTTTATTCCCCATGGAGAGTTCTTTACAACGAGCCATGTCTCAATTTTTTCCAGTCAGCACTTTCAGATATGGAGGTGCAATTTTTTCCCAAGATGGCGGCCGAACCACGTGACATATGACGTCATCATTAACATATTTTATTCCCCATGGAGAGTTCTTTACAATGAGCCATGTCTCAATTTTTTCTGTTCAGCACTTTTGGAGATATAGTGGTGCAAAGTTTTGCCGTTTTTCCAAGATGACGGCCGACCACGTGACATATGACGTCATCATTAACATATTTTATTCCCCATGGAGTTCTTTACAATGAGCCATGTCTCAATTTTTTCTGTTCAGCACTTTTGGAGATATAGTAGTGCAAAGTTTTGCCGTTGTTCCAAGATGGCGGCCGACCACGTGACATCTGACGTCATCATTAACATATTTTATTCCCCATGGAGAGTTCTTTACAATGAGCCATGTCTCAATTTTTTCTGTTCAGTACTTTCGGAGATATAGAGGTGCAAAGTTTTTCGGTTTTTCCAAGATGGCGGCCGAACCACGTGACTGATGACGTCATCATTAACATGTTTTATTCCCCATGGAGAGTCCTTCACAATGAGCCATGTCTCAATTTTTTCTGTTCAGCACTTTGAGATATCGAGGTGCAAATTTTTTCGGTTTTTCCAAGATGGCGGCCGAACCACGTGACCGATGACATCATCATTAACATATTTTGTTCCCCATGGAGAGTTCTTTACAATGAGCCATGTCTCAATTTTTTCTATTCAGCACTTTCGGAGATATGGAGGTGCTAAGTTTTTCGGTTTTTCCAAGATGGCGGCCGACCACGTGACTGATGACGTCATCATTAACATATTTTATGCCCCATGGAGAGTTCTTTACAATGAGCCATGTCTCAATTTTTTCTGTTCAGCACTTTTGGAGATATAGTGGTGCAAATTTTTGCCGTTTTTCCAAGATGGCGGCCGACCACGTGACATATGACGTCATCATTAACATATTTTATTCCCCATGGAGAGTTCTTTACAATGAGCCATGTCTCAATTTTTTCTGTTCAGTACTTTCGGAGATATAGAGGTGCAAATTTATTCGGTTTTTCCAAGATGGCGGCCGAACCACGTCACCGATGACGTCATCATTGAGGCACAGTATATTAGAGGGCAAGACCATTATGTGTGCAAAGTTTGGCGATTCTCCGTGCAACGGTGTAGACGCAGTGCTGCAAACAGACAAACAGACAGATGAAAAATCGGTCAGAGACCGAGGACTTGCCGGAATGTACTTTTTTATCGGCCATTTAGGACAAATATGGCGGCCGAACCACGTGACTGATGACGTCATCATTAACATATTTTATTCCCCATGGAGAGTTCTTTACAATGAGCCATGTCCCAATTTTTTCTATTCAGCACATTCAGAGATATGGAGGTGCAAAATTTTTCGGTTTTTCCAAGATGGCGGCCGAACCACGTGACATATGACATCATCATTAACAAATTTTATTACCCATGGAGAGTTCTTTACAATGAGCCATGTCTCAATTTTTTCTGTTCAGCACTTTTGGAGATATAGCGGTGCAAAGTTTTGCCGTTTTTCCAAGATGGCGGCCGACCACGTGACATATGACGTCGTCATTAACATATTTTATTCCCCATGGAGAGTTCTTTACAATGAGCCATGTCTCAATTTTTTCTGTTCAGCACTTTTGGAGATATAGTGGTGCAACGTTTTGCCGTTTTTCCAAGATGGCGACCGAACCACGTGACTGATGACGTCATCATTTACATATTTTATTCCCCATGGAGAGTTCTTTACAATGAGCCATGTCTCAATTTTTTCTGTTCAGTACTTTCGGAGATATAGAGGTGCAAAGTTTTTCGGTTTTTCCAAGATGGCGGCCGAACCACGTCACCGATGACGTCATCAATTGGGCACAGTCTATTCCAGGGCAAGACCAATATGTGTGCAAAGTTTGGCGATTCTACGTGCAACGGTGCAGACGCAGTGCTGCAAACAGACAGACAGACAGATGAAAAATCGGTCAGAGACCGAGGACTTGCCGGAATTTACTTTTTTATCGGCCATTTAGGACAAATATGGCGGCTGAACCACCTGACCGATGACATCATCATTAACATATTTTATTCCCCACGGAGAGTTCTTTACAATGAGCCATGTCTCAATTTTTTCTGTTCAGCACTTTTGGAGATAGAGGTGCAACGTTTTTCGGATTTTCCAAGATGGCGGCCGAACCACGTGACCGATGACGACATCATTAACATATTTTATTCCCCCTGGAGAGTTCTTTCCAATGAGCCATGTCTCAATTTTTTCTGTTCAGCACTTTTGGAGATAGAGGTGCAACGTTTTTCGGATTTTCCAAGATGGCGGCCGAACCACGTGACCGATGACGTCATCATTAACTTATTTTATTCCCCCTGGAGAGTTCTTTCCAATGAGCCATGTCTCAATTTTTTCTATTCAGCACTTTCGGAGATATGGAGGTGAATTTTTTTCCCGTTTTTCCAAGATGGCGGCCGCACCACGTGACCGATGACGTCATCATTAACATATTTTATTCCACATGGAGAGTTCTTGACAATGAGCCATGTCTCAATTTTTTCTATTCAGCACTTTCGGAGATATGGAGGTGCTAGGTTTTTCGGTTTTTCCAAGATGGCGGCCGACCACGCGACTGATGACGTCATCATTAACATATTTTATTCCCCATGGAGAGTTCTTTACAATGAGCCATGTCTCAATTTTTTCTGTTCAGCACTTTTGGAGATATAGTGGTGCAAAGTTTTGCCGTTTTTCCAAGATGGCGGCCGACCACGTGACATATGACGTCATCATTAACATATTTTATTCCCCATGGAGAGTTCTTTACAATGAGCCATGTCTCAATTTTTTCTGTTCAGCACTTTTGGAGATATAGTGGCGCAACGTTTTGCCGTTTTTCCAAGATGGCGACCGAACCACGTGACTGATGACGTCATCATTTACATATTTTATTCCCCATGGAGAGTTCTTTACAATGAGCCATGTCTCAATTTTTTCTGTTCAGTACTTTCGGAGATATAGAGGTGCAAGGTTTTTCAGTTTTTCCAAGATGGCGGCCGAACCACGTCACCGATGACGTCATCAATTGGGCACAGTCTATTCCAGGGCAAGACCAATATGTGTGCAAAGTTTGGCGATTCGCCGTGCAACGGTGTAGACGCAGTGCTGCAAACAGACAGACAGACAGACAGACAGACAGACAGACAGACAAACAGACAGACAAACGAACAGATCAACATACTTGCCGGAAAAATTTTTCCGGCAAGTAACAAACAGAGAGACAGACAGACAGACAAACAAACGAACAGATCAACATACTTGCCGGAAAATTTTTCCGGCAAGTAACAAACAAATGAAAAATCGGTCAGAGACCGAGGACTTGCGGGAATTTACTTTTTATCGGCCATTTAGGACAAATATGGCGGCCGAACCACGTGACCGATGATATCATCATTAACATATTTTATTCCCCATGGAGAGTTCTTTACAATGAGCCATGTCTCAATTTTTTCTATTCAGCACTTTCGGAGATATGGAGGTGCAAAGTTTTTCGGTTTTTCCAAGATGGCGGCCGAACCACGTGACTGATGACGTCATCAGTAACATATTTTATTCCCCATGGAGAGTTATTAACAATGAGCCATGTCTCAATTTTTTCTGATCAGCACTTTTGGAGATTTTGTGGTGCAAAGTTTTGCCGTTTTTCCAAGATGGCGGCCGACCACGTGACTGATGATGTCATCATTAACATATTTTATTCCCCATCGAGAGTTCTTTACAATGAGCCATGTCTCAATTTTTTCTGTTCAGCACTTTTGAAGATTTCGTGGTGCAAAGTTTTGCCGTTTTTCCAAGATGGCGGCCGACCACGTGACTGATGATGTCATCATTAACATATTTTATTCCCCATGGAGAGTTCTTTACAATGAGCCATGTCTCAATTTTTTCTGTTCAGTACTTTCGGAGATATAGAAGTACAAGGTTTTTTCGGTTTTTACAAGATGGCGGCCGAACCACGTCACCGATGACGTCATCAATTGGGCACAGTCTATTCCAGGGCAAGACCAATATGTGTGCAAAGTTTGGCGATTCTACGTGCAACGGTGTAGACGCAGTGCTGCAAACAGACAGACAAACAGACAGACAGACAGACAGACAGACAGACAAACGAACAGATCAACATACTTGCCGGAAAATTTTTTCCGGCAAGTAACAAACAGACAAACAGACAAACAGACAAACAAACGAACAGATCAACATACTTGCCGGAAAATTTTTCCGGCAAGTAACGAACAGATCAACATACTTGCCGGAAAATTTTTTCCGGCAAGTAACAAACGAACAGATCAACATACTTGCCGGAAAATCTTTCCGGCAAGTAACAAACGAACAGATCAACATACTTGCCGGAATCTTTTCCGGCAAGTAATGAAAAATCGGTCAGAGACCGAGGACTTGCCGGAATGTACTTTTTTATCGGCCATTTAGAACAAATATGGCGGCCGAACCACGTGATAGATGACGTCATCATTAACATATTTTAATCCCTGGTGTTGGGCTAGCGGCTAAGGTGCCGGCTTAGGATCCTAGGATCCTGGGTTCGAAGCTCGGTCGATCGCCGAATTAATGCCAGGGGGGTTGACTCAGCCTGTCATCCTTCCGAGGTGGGCTAATTGAGTACCAGTTCACTGGTAATTCCCTGTTTGTCGTTGAAGGCGGCAAAAAGGGTTGGCGTCAGGAAGGGCATCCGGCCGTAAAACATTGCTTCAAAAAGGGGACCAAAAAACAACAACTACCACGGTCCCCGAAAAGGCCAACCCCCGCTTTGCGGGGAAAAATGGCCTCTAAACGATGGTTTATTCCCCATGGAGAGTTCTTTACAATGAGCCATCTCTCAATTTTTTCCATTCTGCACTTTTGGAGATATAGTGGTGCAAAGTTTTCCCGTTTTTCCAAGATGACGGCCGAACCACGTGACCAATGGCATCATCATTAACATATTTTATTCCCCATGGAGAGTTCTTTACAATGAGCCATGTCTCAATTTTTTCTGTTCAGCACTTTTGGAGATATAGTGGTGCAACGTTTTGCCGTTTTTCCAAGATGGCGACCGAACCACGTGACTGATGACGTCATAATTAACATATTTTATTCCCCATGGAGAGTTCTGTACAATGAGCCATGTCTCAATTTTTTCTATTCAGCACTTTCGGAGATATAGAGGTGCAAAGTTTTTTGGTTTTTCCAAGATGGCGGCCGAACCACGTCACCGATGACGTCATCAATTGGGCACAGTCTATTCCAGGGCAAGACCAATATGTGTGCAAAGTTTGGCGATTCTACGTGCAACGGTGTAGACGCAGTGCTGCAAACAGACAGACAGACAAACAGACAAACAGACAAATGAAAAATCGGTCAGAGACCGAGGACTTGCCGGAATGTACTTTTTTATCCGCCATTTAGGACAAATATGGCGGCCGAACCACGTGACCGATGACGTCATCATTAACATATTTTATTCCCCATGGAGAGTTCTTTACAATGAGGCATGTCTCAATTTTTTCTATTCAGCACTTTTGGACACATAGAGGTGCTAAGTTTTTCGGTTTTTCCAAGATGGCGGCCGAACCACGTGACTGATGGAAGGAAGATCTTGATGCAAATGCCAACATGATTGAATCGCCAAAATGTATCCAGACATCAGAACTTGTAGCACGTTATCAAGCTGAAGCTGACCGAGAGCTTATGTCACCCTCAGAATATCGAAAAATGATTCGTAGACTCAATGTGAAACAGTCAGAGATCGTTTTTTATCACAGACAGTGGTGCAAAGCTGCCGTAATAGCAATGAAACAGGGTAAAACTGTAAAACCATACAGACTTTTCTTGAGTGGTCCTGGTGGTGTTGGAAAAAGTCATGTGATAAAACTGATACATTCAGACACTAGAAAGTTGTTAGCACTGTCAGGTGGGATAAAACCAACAGATGTCACGGTGTTGTTGACTGCTCCTACAGGAGTTGCTGCATTTAATATTGGAGGAATGACCGTTCACTCAGCGCTGCTTCTCCGAACAACTAAGTATGGGAAAGAAGGTGACCATCTGTCATTTGAGAAACTGAATTCTCTACGATCCAAGCTGGAACATCTGCACTTGGTTATCATTGATGAAATTTCCATGGTTGGATCAGATATGTTGTTGAACATCCACAAGCGTCTAGAGGAAATTAAAGGAGTTACTGGAGATTCAATATATTTTGGTAATGTGTGTATTCTTGCAGTTGGAGATTTGTATCAACTTCCTCCAGTGAGACAGTCACAAATATATCAACCTGTACGTGATCCAGTCGAAAGGTTGAATGGTTGTCTCTGGAAAGAAGAGTTCAAAATACATGAGTTGGATGAAGTTATGCGTCAGAAAGATGACTGTGCATTTGCAGAATTGCTTTGCCGTGTTAGAGTTGGGAAATGTACAAATAGAGATCTGGATGTATTGAAATCTAGAGAAATCAGTTTAGATGATCCAAATTACCCACACGATGTACTCCACGTATTTGCATTCAACTGTGATGTTGATGACAGGAATATGGCAAAATTGGAGAAACTTGCACCAAGTCCTAAACAGCGTATTTACATTCATGCATCAGATGACAAAACGGACAGCACAGGACAACTAAATTTGGAAAGAATACCAACTTCACAGAAACGTTCTGAAACTGCTGGTCTTCATACGACTCTCATTTTGGCAATTGGTGCACGAGTGATGCTCACATATAATGTGGATACTGGAGATGGACTTGTTAATGGTGTAATTGGAACTGTTGAAAGTATCATAGAAAATACAAACAGAGGAGTTGCTATAGTTCTGGTGAAATTTGACAACGAAAATGTAGGTACAAGTGCTATTTCTGGAAGTCAGTGGAAAGACCGATATCCCAATGCAGTTCCAATCAAAAGACACGAAGGGAAATTTGAAAAAGGAAACAGGAAGGCAGCGCAAATCTCCAGAAGACAATTCCCGCTTACACTGGCTTGGGCAGTAACAATTCATAAGTGTCAGGGTCTCACAGTGGATGAAATTGTTGTCAGCATGAAGGGTGCAAAACGATTTGGAAAAGGACAAGCATATGTGGCATTCAGTCGAGTGAAGACTCTGCTTGGTTTGCATATACTTGACTTTGATTCAGCTGGAATAAAAGCTAATGATAAATTGGAACATGAAATTAATGAAATGCGTGTTAATACATTGTCAATGGAAGAGTTAAATCTTTTGACCTTGCACAAACCTGACTGGATAACAGTGGGTCACTTAAATATCCATTATTTCCTAGAGAAATTAGCAGACCTGATGAGTCATAGAGAAAATCAAATTTTAGCTGAAACAGATGTTATGTGTTTCACTGAAACCTATCTGACAGATGATCATAATGTTGATGAATTTGCTGAGAAATATGGATATACAGTTTTCAGACAAAATATTCCAAGCATGCATGATCATGGTAATTTGCATGGAGTGATGATATGTGCACTGACTGATCTGCAACCTAAAGAACTAGAACTGATATCTGTGAAAGGATTGGAGTCAAAAGCGATAGTTTTAGAAACGCAGAAATCAGGTTTTGTTGTTGCTGTAGTTTATAGGAAACCATCATTCCCAATGAAAACCTTCTTGCTACAACTAAGTAGTCTTCTTGATTTGATGCCGTTACATGTGCCAACAATCATACTTGGTGACTTCAATGATGATTTGACAAACCAAAGACAAACAGAGTTGACAAAGCTCATGCAACGCTATGGATTCAAACAATGTATTAACCAGGCAACAACAGATAGAGGTACAATGATAGATCACATATATTTCAATAAAAATGAACCGGAACAAGTTCACATGGACGTGCATGATACGTACTATTCTGATCATGACATGACTTTTGTCACCACAGAGTGTACATGAATGGTTCATGAGACATAATTGATGTCGTTGTAAGTTGTTATAGCAGATATTCTCCGCAAGCATGACATATATGACAGCATACTATGATTTCAAACAGTACATTACATATCTTAGCCCAGACAGAGCTACATTATCAAATATTTACCTGATTGTAATTAACATCAGTAATTAAATATTGATACATGTGAACTTCCTCCAGTGAGACAGTCACAAGTCTATCAATCTGTATGTGATCCAATAAAGGTTGAATGGTTGTCTCTGGAAAGATGAGTTCAAAATACATGAACAGCAACACTTCAAATTGGATACACTTCTTCATCAGAAGCTATATCAAATTCTCTAGAACTGCTAAACCCAATGGTGTCAATCATGACCAGTGAATGATCTCGTCATCTGAATCTTGTAACACCAATGACCTCTGGTGTGATACTATACTGTATGTGACTTGATTAGTGTTGTACAATGTTGACTACCCTTTGTTAAAATACCTGAAAATGAGTGTGATTTTACATCATTTGTGATTTTACATCATGTGATTTACATTTTACACGTCCAGCATGGTGATTTTAGTTCGGTGGGAATCAGAATATGGTTTTGACATACACTCAATATCACATTTCACATTTCTGGTACAGAGTAGTATGTTGTGCACATGTGTTCTGAGCATCTGTATTAAAGATAGTATCTCATCTTGCATATAATGCACTTGTGTGATCTTACTCTTCACAACCTTTGATTTTCTCCTCAGTGCTAGTGGACACAGCCTTCATAACATTCAATCGACTCAGTTGAAAGTTCAATGACATTCTAGAATGGCTGAAACTGGTCAGAAAGTATCTCTAGTATTGTTCTTTGTCAGGTCGATCTTGATTCCTGGATGTGACTTGTTTTTAGTTAAATACCAAAATGAGTGGTGTTTGGATCAACGATTACAAAGAAATTACGACTGATGAAGCTGAGAACATCTGTTATATTGCAGACAGAGTTAAATGTAATTATGACGTCATAAGGGAGGCACCTATGACGTCATCATTAACATATTTTATTCCCCATGGAGAGTTCTTTACAATGAGCCATGTCTCAATTTTTTCTATTCAGAACTTTTGGAGATATCGAGGTGCAAGGTTTTTTGGTTTTTCCAAGATGGCGGCTGAACCACGTGACCGATGACGTCATCATTAACATATTTTATTCCCCATGGAGGATTCTTTACAATGAGCCATGTCTCAATTTTTTCTGTTCAGCACTTTCGGAGATATGGAGGTGCAAAGTTTTTCGGTTTTTCCAAGATGGCGGCCGAACCACGTGACTGATGACGTCATCAGTAACATATTTTATTCCCCATGGAGAGATATTTACAATGAGCCATGTCTCAATTTTTTCTGTTCAGCACTTTCGGAGATATGGAGGCGTAAAGTTTTTCGGTTTTTCCAAGATGGCGGCCGAACCACGTGACTGATGACGTCATCATTAACATATTTTATTCCCCATGGAGAGTTCTTTACAATGATCCATGTCTCTATTTTTTCTGTTCAGCACTTTCGGAGATATGGAGGTGCAAAATTTTTCGGTTTTCCAAGATGGCGGCCGAACCACCTGACCGATGACGTCATCATTAACATATTTTATTCCGCATGGAGAGTTCTTTACAATGAGCCAAACCTCAATTTTTTCTATTCAGGACTTTTGGAGATGTGGAGGTGCAGAGTTTTTCGGTTTTTCCAAGATGGCGGCCGAACCACGTGACCGATGACATCATCATTAACATATTTTGTTCCCCATGGAGTGTTCTTTACAATGAGCCATGTCTCAATTTTTTCTATTCAGCACTTTCGGAGATATGGAGGTGCTAAGTTTTTCGGTTTTTCCAAGATGGCGGTCGAACCACGTGACCGATGACGTCATCATTAACATATTTTATTCCCCATGGAGAATTATTTACAATGAGCCATGTCTCGATTTTGTCTGTTAATTACTTTTGCAGATATAGAGGTGCAACGTTTTTCGGTTTTTCCAAGATGGCGGCCGAACCACGTGACCGATGACATCATCATTAACATATTTTGTTCCCCATGGAGTGTTCTTTACAATGAGCCATGTCTCAATTTTTTCTGTTCAGCACTTTTGGAGATATAGTGGTGCAAAGTTTTGCCGTTTTTCCAAGATGGCGGTCGAACCACGTGACCGATGACGTCATCATTAACATATTTTATTCCCCATGGAGAATTATTTACAATGAGCCATGTCTCGATTTTGTCTGTTAATTACTTTTGGAGATATAGAGGTGCAACGTTTTTCGGTTTTTCCAAGATGGCGGCCGAACCACGTGACCGATGACGTCATCATTTGGGCACAATATATTAGAGGGCAAGACAAATACGTGTGCAAAGTTTGGCGATTCTACGTGCAACGGTGTAGACGTAGTGCTGCAAACAGACAAACAGACAGACAAACAGACAAACAGACAGACAAACAAACGAACAGATCAACATACTTGCCGGAATCTTTTCCGGCAAGTAATGAAAAATCGGTCAGAGACCGAGGACTTGCCGGAATTTACTTTTTATCGGCCATTTAGGACAAATATGGCGGCCGAACCACATGGCCGATGACGTCATCATTAACATATTTTATTCCCCATGGAGAGTTCTTTTCAATGAGCCATGTCTCAATTTTTTCCATTCTGCACTTTTGGAAATATAGTGGTGCAAAGTTTTTGCCGTTTTTCCAAGATGGCGGCCGAACCACGTGACCGATGGCATCATCATTAACATATTTTATTCCCCATGGAGAGTTCTTTACAATGAGCCATGTCTCAATTTTTTCTATTCAGAGATATGGAGGTGCAAAATTTTTCGGTTTTTCCAAGATGGCGGCCGAACCACGTGACATATGATGTCATCATTAACAAATTTTATTCCCCATGGAGAGTTCTTTACAATGAGCCATGTCTCAATTTTTTCTGTTCAGCACTTTTGGAGATATAGTGGTGCAAAGTTTTGCCGTTTTTCCAAGATGGCGGCCGACCACGTGACATATGACATCATCATTAACATATTTTATTCCCCATGGAGAGTTCTTTACAATGAGCCATGTCTCAACTTTTTCTGTTCAGCACTTTTGGAGATTTTGTGGTGCAAAGTTTTGCCGTTTTTCCAAGATGGCGGCCGACCACGTGACTGATGACGTCATCATTAACATATTTTATTCCCCGTGGAGAGTTCTTTACAATGAGCCATGTCTCAATTTTTTCTGTTCAGCACTTTTGGAGATATAGTGGTGCAAGGTTTTGCCGTTTTTCCAAGATGGCGGCCGACCACATGACATATGACGTCATCATTAACATATTTTATTCCCCATGGAGAGTTCTTTACAATGAGCCATGTCTCAATTTTTTCTGTTCAGCACTTTTGGAGATATAGTGGTGCAAAGTTTTGCCGTTTTTCCAAGATGGCGGCCGACCACGTGACATATGACGTCATCATTAACATATTTTATTCCGCATGGAGAGTTCTTTACAATGAGCCATGTCTCAATTTTTTCTGTTCAGTACTTTCGGAGATATAGAGGTGCAAAGTTTTTCGGTTTTTCCAAGATGGCGGCCGAACCACGTCACCGATGACGTCATCAATTGGGCACAGTCTATTCCAGTGCAAGACCAATATGTGTGCAAAGTTTGGCGATTCTACGTGCAACGGTGTAGACGCAGTGCTGCAAATAGACAGACAAACAGACAGACAAACAGACAAATGAAAAATCGGTCAGAGACCGAGGACTTGCCGGAATGTACTCTTTTATCGGCTATTTAAGACAAATATGGCGTCCGAACCACGTGATAGATGACGTCATCATTAACATATATTATTCCCCATGGAGAGTTCTTCACAAAGAGCCATGTCTCAACTTTTTCTATTCAGCACTTTTGGAGATATGGAGGTGCTACGTTTTTCGGTTTTTCCAAGATGGCAGCCGAACCACGTGACCTATGATGTCATTATTAACATATTTTATTCCCCATGGAGAGTTCTTTACAATGAGCCATGTCTCAATTTTTTCTATTCAGCACTTTCAGAGATATGGAGGTGCACAATTTTTCGGTTTTTCCAAGATGGCGGCCGAACCACGTGACATATGACGTCATCATTAACGTAATTTATTCCCCATTGAGAGTTCTTTACAATGAGCCATGTCTCAATTTTTTCCATTCTGCACTTTTGGAGATATAGTGGTGCAAAGTTTTCCCATTTTTCCAAGATGGCGGCCGAACCACGTGACCGATGGCGTCATCATTAACATATTTTATTCCCCATGGAGAGTTCTTTACAATGAGCCATGTCTCAATTTTTTCTGTTCAGCACTTTTGGAGATTTTGTGGTGCAAAGTTTTGCCGTTTTTCCAAGATGGCGGCCGACCACGTGACTGATGACGTCATCATTAACATATTTTATTCCCCATGGAGAGTTCTTTACAATGAGCCATGTCTCAATTATTTCTGTTCAGCACTTTTGGAGATATAGTGGTGCAAAGTTTTGCCGTTTTTCCAAGATGGCGGCCGACCACGTGACATATGACGTCATCATTAACATATTTTATTCCCCATGGAGAGTTCTTTCCAATGAGCCATGTCTCAATTTTTTCTGTTCAGCACTTTTGGAGATATAGTGGCGCAACGATTTGCCGTTTTTCCAAGATGGCGACCGAACCACGTGACTGATGACGTCATCATTTACATATTTTATTCCCCATGGAGAGTTCTTTACAATGAGCCATGTCTCAATTTTTTCTGTTCAGTACTTTCGGAGATATAGAGGTGCAAATTTATTCGGTTTTTCCAAGATGGCGGCCGAACCACGTCACCGATGACGTCATCATTGGGGCACAGTATATTAGAGGGCAAGACCATTATGTGTGCAAAGTTTGGCGATTCTCCGTGCAACGGTGTAGACGCAGTGCTGCAAACAGACAGACAAACAGACAGACAGACAAACAGACAGACAAACAGACAGACAAACAAACAGATCAACATACTTGCCGGAAAAATTTTTCCGGCAAGTAACAAACGAACAGATCAACATACTTGCCGGAATCTTTTCCGGCAAGTAACAAACGAACAGATCAACATACTTGCCGGAATCTTTTCCGGCAAGTAATGAAAAATCGGTCAGAGACCGAGGACTTGCCGGGATGTACTTTTTTATCGACCATTTAGGACAAATATGGCGGCCGAACTACGTGATACATGACGTCATCATTAACATATTCAATGTTAATTTTTGTGAATGTTAATGTCAATGTTAATTCAATTTTTTCCATTCTGCACTTTCGGAAATATAGTGGTGCAAAGTTTTTGCCGTTTTTCCAAGATGGCGGCCGAACCACGTGACCGATGGCATCATCATTAACATATTTTATTCCCCATGGAGAGTTCTTTACAATGAGCCATGTCTCAATTTTTTCTATTCAGAGATATGGAGGTGCAAAATTTTTCGGTTTTTCCAAGATGGCGGCCGAACCACGTGACATATGATGTCATCATTAACATATTTTATTCCCCCTGGAGAGTTCTTTCCAATGAGCCATGTCTCAATTTTTTCTGTTCAGCACTTTTGGAGATAGAGGTGCAACGTTTTTCGGATTTTCCAAGATGGCGGCCGAACCACGTGACCGATGACGTCATCATTAACATATTTTATTCCCCATGGAGAGTTCTTTCCAATGAGCCATGTCTCAATTTTTTCTATTCAGCACTTTCGGAGATATGGAGGTGATTTTTTTCCCGTTTTTCCAAGATGGCGGCCGCACCACGTGACCGATGACGTCATCATTAACATATTTTATTCCACATGGAGAGTTCTTGACAATGAGCCATGTCTCAATTTTTTCTATTCAGCACTTTCGGAGATATGGAGGTGCTAGGTTTTTCGGTTTTTCCAAGATGGCGGCCGACCACGTGACTGATGACGTCATCATTAACATATTTTATTCCCCATGGAGCGTTCTTTGCAATGAGCCATGTCTCAATTTTTTCTGTTCAGCACTTTTGGAGATATCGTGGTGCAAAGTTTTGCCGTTTTTCCAAGATGGCGGCCGACCACGTGACTGATGACGTCATCATTAACATATTTTATTCCCCATGGAGAGTTCTTTACAATGAGCCATGTCTCAATTTTTTCTGTTCAGCACTTTTGGAGATATAGTGGTGCAAATTTTTGCCGTTTTTCCAAGATGGCGGCCGACCACGTGACATATGACGTCATCGTTAACATATTTTATTCCCCATGGAGAGTTCTTTACAATGAGCCATGTCTCAATTTTTTCTGTTCAGCACTTTTGGAGATACAGTATAGTGGTGCAAATTTTTGCCGTTTTTCCAAGATGGCGGCCGACCACGTGACATATGACGTCATCATTAACATATTTTATTCCCCATGGAGAGTTCTTTACAATGAGCCATGTCTCCATTTTTTCTGTTCAGTACTTTCGGAGATATAGAGGTGCAAAGTTTTTCGGTTTTTCCAAGATGGCGGCCGAACCACGTCACCGATGACGTCATCAATTGGGCACAGTCTATTCCAGGGCAAGACCAATATGTGTGCAAAGTTTGGCGATTCTCCGTGCAACGGTGTAGACGCAGTGCTGCAAACAGACAGACAAACAGACAAACAGACAGACAGACAAACAGACAAATGAAAAATCGGTCAGAGACCGAGGACTTGCCGGAATGTACTTTTTTATCGGCCATTTCGAACAAATATGGCGGCCGAACTACGTGATACATGACGTCATCATTAACATATTTTATTCCCCATGGAGAGTTCTTTACAATGAGCCATCTCTCAATTTTTTCCATTCTGCACTTTTGGAGATATAGTGGTGCAAAGTTTTTCGTTTTTTCCAAGATGGCGGCCGAACCACGTCACCGATGACGTCATCAATTGGGCACAGTCTATTCCAGTGCAAGACCAATATGTGTGCAATGTTTGGCGATTCTACGTGCAACGGTGTAGACGCAGTGCTGCAAACAGACAGACAGACAGATGAAAAATCGGTCAGAGACCGAGGACTTGCCGGAATTTACTTTTTTATCGGCCATTTAGGACAAATATGGTGGCTGAACCACGTGACCGATGACGTCATCATTAACCTATTTTATTCCCCATGGAGAGTTCTTCACAATGAGCCATGTCTCAATTTTTTCTGTTCAGCACTTTCGGAGATATCGAGGTGCAAAGTTTTTCCAAGATGGCGGCCGAACCACGTGACCGATGACGTCATCATTAACATATTTTATTCCCCCTGGAGAGTTCTTTCCAATGAGCCATGTCTCAATTTTTTCTATTCAGCACTTTTGGAGATATGGAGGTGCAAAGTTTTTCGGATTTTCCAAGATGGCAGCAGAACCACGTGACTGATGACGTCATCATTAACATATTTTATTCCCCCTGGAGAGTTCTTTCCAATGAGCCATGTATCAATTTTTTCTATTCAGCACTTCCGGAGAAATGGAGGTGCAAAGTTTTTCGGTTTTTCCAAGATGGCGGCCGAACCACGTGACTGATGACGTCATCATTAACATATTTTATTCCCCATGGAGAGTTCTTTACAATGAGCCATGTCTCAATTTTTTCTGTTCAGTACTTTCGGAGATATAGAAGTGCAAATTTATTCGGTTTTTCCAAGATGGCGGCCGAACCACGTCACCGATGACGTCATCATTGAGGCACAGTATATTAGAGGGCAAGACCATTATGTGTGCAAAGTTTGGCGATTCTCCGTGCAACGGTGTAGACGCAGTGCTGCAAACAGACAAACAGACAGACAAACAGACAGACAAACAGACAGACAGACAAATGAAAAATCGGTCAGAGACCGAGGACTTGCCGGAATTTACTTTTTTATTGGCCATTTAGGACAAATATGGCGGCTGAACCACCTGACCGATGACATCATCATTAACATATTTTATTCCCCCTGGAGAGTTCTTTCCAATGAGCCATGTCTCAATTTTTTCTGTTCAGCACTTTTGGAGATAGAGGTGCAACGTTTTTCGGATTTTCCAAGATGGCGGCCGAACCACGTGACCGATGACGTCATCATTAACATATTTTATTCCCCATGGAGAGTTCTTTCCAATGAGCCATGTCTCAATTTTTTCTATTCAGCACTTTCGGAGATATGGAGGTGATTTTTTTCCCGTTTTTCCAAGATGGCGGCCGCACCACGTGACCGATGACGTCATCATTAACATATTTTATTCCACATGGAGAGTTCTTGACAATGAGCCATGTCTCAATTTTTTCTATTCAGCACTTTCGGAGATATGGAGGTGCTAGGTTTTTCGGTTTTTCCAAGATGGCGGCCGACCACGTGACTGATGACGTCATCATTAACATATTTTATTCCCCATGGAGCGTTCTTTACAATGAGCCATGTCTCAATTTTTTCTGTTCAGCACTTTTGGAGATATCGTGGTGCAAAGTTTTGCCGTTTTTCCAAGATGGCGGCCGACCACGTGACTGATGACGTCATCATTAACATATTTTATTCCCCATGGAGAGTTCTTTACAATGAGCCATGTCTCAATTTTTTCTGTTCAGCACTTTTGGAGATATAGTGGTGCAAATTTTTGCCGTTTTTCCAAGATGGCGGCCGACCACGTGACATATGACGTCATCGTTAACATATTTTATTCCCCATGGAGAGTTCTTTACAATGAGCCATGTCTCAATTTTTTCTGTTCAGCACTTTTGGAGATACAGTATAGTGGTGCAAATTTTTGCCGTTTTTCCAAGATGGCGGCCGACCACGTGACATATGACGTCATCATTAACATATTTTATTCCCCATGGAGAGTTCTTTACAATGAGCCATGTCTCCATTTTTTCTGTTCAGTACTTTCGGAGATATAGAGGTGCAAAGTTTTTCGGTTTTTCCAAGATGGCGGCCGAACCACGTCACCGATGACGTCATCAATTGGGCACAGTCTATTCCAGGGCAAGACCAATATGTGTGCAAAGTTTGGCGATTCTCCGTGCAACGGTGTAGACGCAGTGCTGCAAACAGACAGACAAACAGATGAAAAATCGGTCAGAGACCGAGGACTTGCCGGAATGTACTCTTTTATCGGCCATTTAAGACAAATATGGCGTCCGAACCACGTGATAGATGACGTCATCATTAACATATATTATTCCCCATGGAGAGTTCTTCACAAAGAGCCATGTCTCAACTTTTTCTATTCAGCACTTTTGGAGATATGGAGGTGCTACGTTTTTCGGTTTTTCCAAGATGGCAGCCGAACCACGTGACCTATGATGTCATCATTAACATATTTTATTCCCCATGGAGAGTTCTTTACAATGAGCCATGTCTCAATTTTTTCTATTCAGCACTTTCAGAGATATGGAGGTGCACAATTTTTCGGTTTTTCCAAGATGGCGGCCGAACCACGTGACATATGACGTCATCATTAACATATTTTATTCCCCATTGAGGGTTCTTTACAATGAGCCATGTCTCAATTTTTTCCATTCTGCACTTTTGGAGATATAGTGGTGCAAAGTTTTCCCATTTTTCCAAGATGGCGGCCGAACCACGTGACCGATGGCGTCATCATTAACATATTTTATTCCCCATGGAGAGTTCTTTACAATGAGCCATGTCTCAATTTTTTCTGTTCAGCACTTTTGGAGATTTTGTGGTGCAAAGTTTTGCCGTTTTTCCAAGATGGCGGCCGACCACGTGACTGATGACGTCATCATTAACATATTTTATTCCCCATGGAGAGTTCTTTACAATGAGCCATGTCTCAATTATTCTGTTCAGCACTTTTGGAGATATAGTGGTGCAAAGTTTTGCCGTTTTTCCAAGATGGCGGCCGACCACGTGACATATGACGTCATCATTAACATATTTTATTCCCCATGGAGAGTTCTTTCCAATGAGCCATGTCTCAATTTTTTCTGTTCAGCACTTTTGGAGATATAGTGGCGCAACGATTTGCCGTTTTTCCAAGATGGCGACCGAACCACGTGACTGATGACGTCATCATTTACATATTTTATTCCCCATGGAGAGTTCTTTACAATGAGCCATGTCTCAATTTTTTCTGTTCAGCACTTTTGGAGATATAGTGGTGCAAATTTTTGCCGTTTTTCCAAGATGGCGGCCGACCACGTGACATATGACGTCATCATTAACATATTTTATTCCCCATGGAGAGTTCTTTACAATGAGCCATGTCTCAATTTTTTCTGTTCAGTACTTTCGGAGATATAGAGGTGCAAATTTATTCGGTTTTTCCAAGATGGCGGCCGAACCACGTCACTGATGACGTCATCATTGAGGCACAGTATATTAGAGGGCAAGACCATTATGTGTGCAAAGTTTGGCGATTCTCCGTGCAACGGTGTAGACGCAGTGCTGCAAACAGACAAACAGACAGACAAACAGACAGACAAACAGACAGACAGACAAACAAACGAACAGATCAACATACTTGCCGGAAAATTTTTCCGGCAAGTAACAAACGAACAGATCAACATACTTGCCGGAAAATTTTTCCGGCAAGTAACAAACGAACAGATCAACATACTTGCCGGAATCTTTTCCGGCAAGTAATGAAAAATCGGTCAGAGACCGAGGACTTGCCGGAATTTACTTTTTATCGGCCATTTAGGACAAATATGGCGGCCGAACCACATGGCCGATGACGTCATCATTAACATATTTTATTCCCCATGGAGAGTTCTTTTCAATGAGCCATGTCTCAATTTTTTCCATTCTGCACTTTTGGAAATATAGTGGTGCAAAGTTTTTGCCGTTTTTCCAAGATGGCGGCCGAACCACGTGACCGATGGCATCATCATTAACATATTTTATTCCCCATGGAGAGTTCTTTACAATGAGCCATGTCTCAATTTTTTCTATTCAGAGATATGGAGGTGCAAAATTTTTCGGTTTTTCCAAGATGGCGGCCGAACCACGTGACATATGATGTCATCATTAACAAATTTTATTCCCCATGGAGAGTTCTTTACAATGAGCCATGTCTCAATTTTTTCTGTTCAGCACTTTTGGAGATATAGTGGTGCAAAGTTTTGCCGTTTTTCCAAGATGGCGGCCGACCACGTGACATATGACATCATCATTAACATATTTTATTCCCCATGGAGAGTTCTTTACAATGAGCCATGTCTCAACTTTTTCTGTTCAGCACTTTTGGAGATTTTGTGGTGCAAAGTTTTGCCGTTTTTCCAAGATGGCGGCCGACCACGTGACTGATGACGTCATCATTAACATATTTTATTCCCCGTGGAGAGTTCTTTACAATGAGCCATGTCTCAATTTTTTCTGTTCAGCACTTTTGGAGATATAGTGGTGCAAGGTTTTGCCGTTTTTCCAAGATGGCGGCCGACCACATGACATATGACGTCATCATTAACATATTTTATTCCCCATGGAGAGTTCTTTACAATGAGCCATGTCTCAATTTTTTCTGTTCAGCACTTTTGGAGATATAGTGGTGCAAAGTTTTGCCGTTTTTCCAAGATGGCGGCCGACCACGTGACATATGACGTCATCATTAACATATTTTATTCCCCATGGAGAGTTCTTTACAATGAGCCATGTCTCAATTTTTTCTGTTCAGTACTTTCGGAGATATAGAGGTGCAAAGTTTTTCGGTTTTTCCAAGATGGCGGCCGAACCACGTCACCGGTGACGTCATCAATTGGGCACAGTCTATTCCAGTGCAAGACCAATATGTGTGCAAAGTTTGGCGATTCTACGTGCAACGGTGTAGACGCAGTGCTGCAAATAGACAGACAAACAGACAGACAAACAGACAAATGAAAAATCGGTCAGAGACCGAGGACTTGCCGGAATGTACTCTTTTATCGGCCATTTAAGACAAATATGGCGTCCGAACCACGTGATAGATGACGTCATCATTAACATATATTATTCCCCATGGAGAGTTCTTCACAAAGAGCCATGTCTCAACTTTTTCTATTCAGCACTTTTGGAGATATGGAGGTGCTACGTTTTTCGGTTTTTCCAAGATGGCAGCCGAACCACGTGACCTATGATGTCATTATTAACATATTTTATTCCCCATGGAGAGTTCTTTACAATGAGCCATGTCTCAATTTTTTCTATTCAGCACTTTCAGAGATATGGAGGTGCACAATTTTTCGGTTTTTCCAAGATGGCGGCCGAACCACGTGACATATGACGTCATCATTAACATATTTTATTCCCCATTGAGAGTTCTTTACAATGAGCCATGTCTCAATTTTTTCCATTCTGCACTTTTGGAGATATAGTGGTGCAAAGTTTTCCCATTTTTCCAAGATGGCGGCCGAACCACGTGACCGATGGCGTCATCATTAACATATTTTATTCCCCATGGAGAGTTCTTTACAATGAGCCATGTCTCAATTTTTTCTGTTCAGCACTTTTGGAGATTTTGTGGTGCAAAGTTTTGCCGTTTTTCCAAGATGGCGGCCGACCACGTGACTGATGACGTCATCATTAACATATTTTATTCCCCATGGAGAGTTCTTTACAATGAGCCATGTCTCAATTATTTCTGTTCAGCACTTTTGGAGATATAGTGGTGCAAAGTTTTGCCGTTTTTCCAAGATGGCGGCCGACCACGTGACATATGACGTCATCATTAACATATTTTATTCCCCATGGAGAGTTCTTTCCAATGAGCCATGTCTCAATTTTTTCTGTTCAGCACTTTTGGAGATATAGTGGCGCAACGATTTGCCGTTTTTCCAAGATGGCGACCGAACCACGTGACTGATGACGTCATCATTTACATATTTTATTCCCCATGGAGAGTTCTTTACAATGAGCCATGTCTCAATTTTTTCTGTTCAGTACTTTCGGAGATATAGAGGTGCAAATTTATTCGGTTTTTCCAAGATGGCGGCCGAACCACGTCACCGATGACGTCATCATTGGGGCACAGTATATTAGAGGGCAAGACCATTATGTGTGCAAAGTTTGGCGATTCTCCGTGCAACGGTGTAGACGCAGTGCTGCAAACAGACAGACAAACAGACAGACAGACAAACAGACAGACAAACAGACAGACAAACAAACAGATCAACATACTTGCCGGAAAAATTTTTCCGGCAAGTAACAAACGAACAGATCAACATACTTGCCGGAATCTTTTCCGGCAAGTAACAAACGAACAGATCAACATACTTGCCGGAATCTTTTCCGGCAAGTAATGAAAAATCGGTCAGAGACCGAGGACTTGCCGGGATGTACTTTTTTATCGACCATTTAGGACAAATATGGCGGCCGAACTACGTGATACATGACGTCATCATTAACATATTCAATGTTAATTTTTGTGAATGTTAATGTCAATGTTAATTCAATTTTTTCCATTCTGCACTTTCGGAAATATAGTGGTGCAAAGTTTTTGCCGTTTTTCCAAGATGGCGGCCGAACCACGTGACCGATGGCATCATCATTAACATATTTTATTCCCCATGGAGAGTTCTTTACAATGAGCCATGTCTCAATTTTTTCTATTCAGAGATATGGAGGTGCAAAATTTTTCGGTTTTTCCAAGATGGCGGCCGAACCACGTGACATATGATGTCATCATTAACATATTTTATTCCCCCTGGAGAGTTCTTTCCAATGAGCCATGTCTCAATTTTTTCTGTTCAGCACTTTTGGAGATAGAGGTGCAACGTTTTTCGGATTTTCCAAGATGGCGGCCGAACCACGTGACCGATGACGTCATCATTAACATATTTTATTCCCCATGGAGAGTTCTTTCCAATGAGCCATGTCTCAATTTTTTCTATTCAGCACTTTCGGAGATATGGAGGTGATTTTTTTCCCGTTTTTCCAAGATGGCGGCCGCACCACGTGACCGATGACGTCATCATTAACATATTTTATTCCACATGGAGAGTTCTTGACAATGAGCCATGTCTCAATTTTTTCTATTCAGCACTTTCGGAGATATGGAGGTGCTAGGTTTTTCGGTTTTTCCAAGATGGCGGCCGACCACGTGACTGATGACGTCATCATTAACATATTTTATTCCCCATGGAGCGTTCTTTGCAATGAGCCATGTCTCAATTTTTTCTGTTCAGCACTTTTGGAGATATCGTGGTGCAAAGTTTTGCCGTTTTTCCAAGATGGCGGCCGACCACGTGACTGATGACGTCATCATTAACATATTTTATTCCCCATGGAGAGTTCTTTACAATGAGCCATGTCTCAATTTTTTCTGTTCAGCACTTTTGGAGATATAGTGGTGCAAATTTTTGCCGTTTTTCCAAGATGGCGGCCGACCACGTGACATATGACGTCATCGTTAACATATTTTATTCCCCATGGAGAGTTCTTTACAATGAGCCATGTCTCAATTTTTTCTGTTCAGCACTTTTGGAGATACAGTATAGTGGTGCAAATTTTTGCCGTTTTTCCAAGATGGCGGCCGACCACGTGACATATGACGTCATCATTAACATATTTTATTCCCCATGGAGAGTTCTTTACAATGAGCCATGTCTCCATTTTTTCTGTTCAGTACTTTCGGAGATATAGAGGTGCAAAGTTTTTCGGTTTTTCCAAGATGGCGGCCGAACCACGTCACCGATGACGTCATCAATTGGGCACAGTCTATTCCAGGGCAAGACCAATATGTGTGCAAAGTCTGGCGATTCTCCGTGCAACGGTGTAGACGCAGTGCTGCAAACAGACAGACAAACAGACAAACAGACAGACAGATGAAAAATCGGTCAGAGACCGAGGACTTGCCGGAATGTACGTTTTTTATCGGCCATTTAGAACAAATATGGCGGCTGAACCACGTGATAGATGACGTCATCATTAACTTATTTTATTCCCCATGGAGAGTTCTTTTCAATGAGCCATGTCTCAATTTTTTCTATTCAGCACATTCAGAGATATGGAGGTGCAAAATTTTTCGGTTTTTCCAAGATGGCGGCCGAACCACCTGACATATGACGTCATCATTAACAAATTTTATTCCCCATGGAGAGTTCTTTACAATGAGCCATGTCTCAATTTTTTCTGTTCAGCACTTTTGGAGATTTCATGGTGCAAAGTTTTGCCGTTTTCCCAAGATGGCGGTCGACCACGTGACTGATGACGTCATCATTAACATATTTTATTCCCCATGGAGAGTTCTTTACAATGAGCCATGTCTCAATTTTTTCTGTTCAGCACTTTTGGAGATATAGTGGTGCAAAGTTTTGCCGTTTTTCCAAGATGGCGGCCGACCACGTGACATATGACGTCATCATTAACATATTTTATTCCCCATGGAGAGTTCTTTACAATGAGCCATGTCTCAATTTTTTCTGTTCAGCACTTTTGGAGATATAGTGGCGCAAAGTTTTGCCGTTTTTCCAAGATGGCGACTGAACCGCGTGACTGATGACGTCATCATTTACATATTTAATCCCCATGGAGAGTTCTTTACAATGAGCCATGTCTTAATTTTTTCTGTTCAGTACTTTCGGAGATATAGAGGTGCAAAGTTTTTCGGTTTTTCCAAGATGGCGGCCGAACCACGTCACCGATGACGTCATCAATTGGGCACAGTCTATTCCAGGGCAAGACCAATATATGTGCAAAGTTTGGCGATTCTCCGTGCAACGGTGTAGACGCAGTGCTGCAAACAGACAGACAGACAGACAAACAGACAGACAGACAGACAGACAAACAAACGAACAGATCAACATACTTGCCGGAATCTTTTCCGGCAAGTAACAAACAGATGAAAAATCGGTCAGAGACCGAGGACTTGCCGGAATTTACTTTTTCATTGGGGATTTAGGACAAATATGGCGGCCGAACCACGTGACCGATGACGTCATCATTAACATATTTTATTCCCCATGGACATTTCTTTCCAATGAGCCATGTCTCAATTTTTTCTATTCAGCACTTTTGGAGATATGGAGATGCGAATTTTTTCGGTTTTTCCAAGATGGCGGCCGAACCACGTGACCTATGACGTCATCATTAACATATTTTATTCCCCATGGACATTTCTTTCCAATGAGCCATGTCTCAATTTTTTCTGTTCAGCACTTTTGGAGATATAGTGGCGCAACGTTTTGCCGTTTTTCCAAGATGGCGACCGAACCACGTGACTGATGACGTCATCATTTACATATTTTATTCCCCATGGAGAGTTCTTTACAATGAGCCATGTCTCAATTTTTTCTGTTCAGTACTTTCGGAGATATAGAGGTGCAAAGTTTTTCGGTTTTTCCAAGATGGCGGCCGAACCACGTCACCGATGACGTCATCAATTGGGCACAGTCTATTCCAGGGCAAGACCAATATGTGTGCAAAGTTTGGCGATTCTACGTGCAACGGTGTAGACGCAGTGCTGCAAACAGACAGACAGACAGACAGATGAAAAATCGGTCAGAGACCGAGGACTTGCCGGAATGTACTTTTTTTATCGGCCATTTAGGACAAATATGGCGGCCGAACCACGTGATAGATGACGTCATCATTAACATATATTATTCCCCATGGAGAGTTCTTTACAAAGAGCCTTGTCTCAACTTTTTCTATTCAGCACTTTTGGAGATATGGAGGTGCTACGTTTTTCAGTTTTTCCAAGATGGCGGCCGAACCACGTGACCTATGATGTCATCATTAACATATTTTATTCCCCATGGAGAGTTCTTTACAATGAGCCATGTCTCAATTTTTTCTATTCAGCACTTTCAGAGATATGGAGGTGCAAAATTTTTCGGTTTTTCCAAGATGGCGGCCGAACCACGTGACATATGACGTCATCATTAACATATTTTATTCCCCATTGAGAGTTCTTTACAATGAGCCATGTCTCAATTTTTTCTGTTCAGCACATTTGGAGATAGTGGTGCACAGTTTTGCCGTTTTACCAAGATGGCGGCCGACCACGTGACTGATGACGTCATCTTTAACATATTTTATTCCCCATGGAGAGTTCTTTACAATGAGCCATGTCTCAATTTTTTCTGTTCAGCACTTTTGGAGATATAGTGGTGCAAAGTTTTGCCGTTTTTCCAAGATGGCGGCCGACCACGTGACTGATGATGTCATCATTAACATATTTTATTCCCCATGGAGAGTTCTTTACAATGAGCCATGTCTCAATTTTTTCTGTTCAGTACTTTCGGAGATATAGAAGTGCAAAGTTTTTCGGTTTTTCCAAGATGGCGGCCGAACCACGTCACCGATGACGTCATCAATTGGGCACAGTCTATTCCAGGGCAAGACCAATATGTGTGCAAAGTTTGGCGATTCTCCGTGCAACGGTGTAGACGCAGTGCTGCAAACAGACAGACAGACAAACAGACAGACAAACAAACGAACAGATCAACATACTTGCCGGAATCTTTTCCGGCAAGTAACAAACAGACAAACAGATGAAAAATCGGTCAGAGACCGAGGACTTGCCGGAATGTACTTTTTTTATCGGCCATTTAGGACAAATATGGCGGCCGAACCACGTGATAGATGACGTCATCATTAACATATATTATTCCCCATGGAGAGTTCTTTACAAAGAGCCTTGTCTCAACTTTTTCTATTCAGCACTTTTGGAGATATGGAGGTGCTACGTTTTTCAGTTTTTCCAAGATGGCGGCCGAACCACGTGACCTATGATGTCATCATTAACATATTTTATTCCCCATGGAGAGTTCTTTACAATGAGCCATGTCTCAATTTTTTCTATTCAGCACTTTCAGAGATATGGAGGTGCAAAATTTTTCGGTTTTTCCAAGATGGCGGCCGAACCACGTGACATATGACATCATTAACATATTTTATTCCCCATTGAGAGTTCTTTACAATGAGCCATGTCTCAATTTTTTCTGTTCAGCACATTTGGAGATATAGTGGTGCACAGTTTTGCCGTTTTACCAAGATGGCGGCCGACCACGTGACTGATGACGTCATCATTAACATATTTTATTCCCCATGGAGAGTTCTTTACAATGAGCCATGTCTCAATTTTTTCTGTTCAGCACTTTTGGAGATATAGTGGTGCAAAGTTTTGCCGTTTTTCCAAGATGGGGGCCGACCACGTGGCTGATGATGTCATCATTAACATATTTTATTCCCCATGGAGAGTTCTTTACAATGAGCCATGTCTCAATTTTTTCTGTTCAGTACTTTCGGAGATATAGAAGTGCAAAGTTTTTCGGTTTTTCCAAGATGGCGGCCGAACCACGTCACCGATGACGTCATCAATTGGGCACAGTCTATTCCAGGGCAAGACCAATATGTGTGCAAAGTTTGGCGATTCTCCGTGCAACGGTGTAGACGCAGTGCTGCAAACAGACAGACAGACAAACAGACAGACAAATGAAAAATCGGTCAGAGACCGAGGACTTGCCGGAATGTACTTTTTTATCCGCCATTTAGGACAAATATGGCGGCCGAACCACGTGACCAATGACGTCATCATTAACATATTTTATTCCCCATGGAGAGTTCTTTATAATGAGCCATGCCTCAATTTTTTCTATTCAGGACTTTTGGAGATGTGGAGGTGCAGAGTTTTTTGGTTTTTCCAAGATGGCGGCCGACCACGTGACATATGACATCATTAACATATTTTATTCCCCATGGAGAGTTTTTTACAATGAGCCATGTCTCCATTTTTTCTGTTCAGCACTTTTGGAGATTTCGAAGTGCAAAGTTTTGCAGTTTTTCCAAGATGGCGGCCGACCACGTGACTGATGACGTCATCATTAACATATTTTATTCCCCATGTGGAGTTCTTTACAATGAGCCATGTCTCAATTTTTTCTGTTCAGCACTTTTGGCGATATAGTGGTGCAAAGTTTTGCCGTTTTTCCAAGATGGCGGCCGACCACGTGACATATGACGTCATCATTAACATATTTTATTCCCCATGGAGAGTTCTTTACAATGAGCCATGTCTCAATTTTTTCTGTTCAGCACTTTTGGAGATATCGTGGCGCAACGTTTTGCCGTTTTTCCAAGATGGCGACCGAACCACGTGACTGATGACGTCATCATTTACATATTTTATTCCGCATGGAGAGTTCTTTACAATGAGCCATGTCTCAATTTTTTCTGTTCAGCACTTTCGGAGATGTGGAGGTGCAGAGTTTTTCGGTTTTTCCAAGATGGCAGCCGAACCACGTGACCGATGACGTCATCAATTGGGCACAGTCTATTCCAGGGCAAGACCAATATGTGTGCAAAGTTTGGCGATTCTATGTGCAACGGTGTAGACGCAGTGCTGCAAACAGACAGACAGACAGACAGACAAACAGACAAATGAAAAATCGGTCAGAGACCGAGGACTTGCCGGAATGTACTTTTTTATCGGCCATTTAGGCCAAATATGGCGGCCGAACCATGTGACCGATGACGTCATCATTAACATATATTATTCCCCATGGAGAGTTCTTTACAATGAGTCATGTCTCAATTTTTTCTATTCAGCACTTTCGGAGATATGGAGGTGCTAGGTTTTTCCAAGATGGCGGCTAACCCACGTGACCGATGACGTCATTATTAACATATTTTATTCCCCATGGAGAGTTCATTACAATGAGCCATGTCTCAATTTTTTCTATTCAGCACTTTCGGAGATATGGAGGTGCTAGGTTTTTCCAAGATGGCGGCTAAACCACGTGACCGATGACGTCATTATTAACATATTGTATTCCCCATGGAGAGTTCTTTACAATGAGTCATGTCTCAATTTTTTCTATTCAGCACTTTCAGAGATATGGAGGTGTTAGGTTTTTCGGTTTTTCCAAGATGGCGGCCGAACCACGTGACATATGACGTCATCATTAACAAATTTTATTCCCCATGGAGAGTTCTTTACAATGAGCCATGTCTCAATTTTTTCTGTTCAGCACTTTTGGAGATATAGTGGTGCAAATTTTTTGCCGTTTTTCCAAGATGGCGGCCGACCACGTGACATATGACATCATCATTTACATATTTTATTCCCCATGGAGAGTTCTTTACAATGAGCCATGTCTCAATTTTTTCTGTTCAGCACTTTCGGAGATATAGAGGTGCAAAGTTTTTCCAAGATGGCGGCCGAACCACGTGACTGATGACGTCATCATTAACATATTTGATTCCCCATGGAGAGTTCTTTACAATGAGCCATGTCTCAATTTTTTTGGTTCAGTACTTTTGGAAATATGGAGGTGCAAATTTTTTCGGTTTTTCCAAGATGGCGGCCGAACCACGCGACTGATGACGTCATCATTAACATCTTTTATTCCCCATGGAGAGTTCTTCACAATGAGCCATGTCTCAATTTTTTCTGTTCAGCACTTTGAGATATCGAGGTGCAAATTTTTTCGGTTTTTCCAAGATGGCGGCCGAACCACGTGACCGATGACGTCATCATTTGGGCACAGTATATTAGAGGGCAAGACCAATATGTGTGCTAAGTTTGGCGATTCTACGTGCAACGGTGTAGACGCAGTGCTGCAAACAGACAAACAGACAAACAGACAAACAGACAAACAGACAAACAAACGAACAGATCAACATACTTGCCGGAATCTTTTCCGGCAAGTAACGAACAGATCAACATACTTGCCGGAAAATTGTTCCGGCAAGTAACAAACGAACAGATCAACATACTTGCCGGAATCTTTTCCGGCAAGTAACAAACGAACAGATCAACATACTTGCCGGAATCTTTTCCGGCAAGTAATGAAAAATCGGTCAGAGACCGAGGACTTGCCGGAATGTACTTTTTTTATCGGCCATTTAGGACAAATATGGCGGCCGAACCACGTGATAGATGACGTCATCATTAACATATATTATTCCCCATGGAGAGTTCTTTACAAAGAGCCTTGTCTCAACTTTTTCTATTCAGCACTTTTGGAGATATGGAGGTGCTACGTTTTTCAGTTTTTCCAAGATGGCGGCCGAACCACGTGACCTATGATGTCATCATTAACATATTTTATTCCCCATGGAGAGTTCTTTACAATGAGCCATGTCTCAATTTTTTCTATTCAGCACTTTCAGAGATATGGAGGTGCAAAATTTTTCGGTTTTTCCAAGATGGCGGCCGAACCACGTGACATATGACGTCATCATTAACATATTTTATTCCCCATTGAGAGTTCTTTACAATGAGCCATGTCTCAATTTTTTCTGTTCAGCACATTTGGAGATATAGTGGTGCACAGTTTTGCCGTTTTACCAAGATGGCGGCCGACCACGTGACTGATGACGTCATCATTAACATATTTTATTCCCCATGGAGAGTTCTTTACAATGAGCCATGTCTCAATTTTTTCTGTTCAGCACTTTTGGAGATATAGTGGTGCAAAGTTTTGCCGTTTTTCCAAGATGGCGGCCGACCACGTGACTGATGATGTCATCATTAACATATTTTATTCCCCATGGAGAGTTCTTTACAATGAGCCATGTCTCAATTTTTTCTGTTCAGTACTTTCGGAGATATAGAAGTGCAAAGTTTTTCGGTTTTTCCAAGATGGCGGCCGAACCACGTCACCGATGACGTCATCAATTGGGCACAGTCTATTCCAGGGCAAGACCAATATGTGTGCAAAGTTTGGCGATTCTCCGTGCAACGGTGTAGACGCAGTGCTGCAAACAGACAGACAGACAGACAAACAGACAGACAAATGAAAAATCGGTCAGAGACCGAGGACTTGCCGGAATGTACTTTTTTATCGGCCATTTTGGACAAATATGGCGGTCGAAACACGTAAACGATGACGTCATCAATAACATATTTTATTCCCCATGGAGAGTTCTTTCCAATGAGCCTTGTCTCAATTTTTTCTGTTCAGCACTTTTGGAGATAGAGGTGCAACGTTTTTCGGATTTTCCAAGATGGCGGCCGAACCACGTGACTGATGACGTCATCATTAACATATTTTATTCCCCACGGAGAGTTCTTTCCAATGAGCCATGTCTCAATTTTTTCTATTCAGCACCTTCGGAGATATGGAGGTGCAAAGTTTTTCGGATTTTCCAAGATGGCGGCAGAACCACGTGACCGATGACGTCATCATTAACATATTTTATTCCCCCTGGAGAGTTCTTTCCAATGAGCCATGTCTCAATTTTTTCTGTTCAGCACTTTTGGAGCTATAGTGGTTCAAATTTTTGCCGTTTTTCCAAGATGGCGGCCGACCACGTGACATATGACGTCATCAGTAACATATTTTATTCCCCATGGAGAGTTCTTTACAATGAGCCATGTCTCAATTTTTTCTGTACAGTACTTTCGGAGATATAGAGGTGCCAAGTTTTTTGGTTTTTCCAAGATGGCGGCCGAACCACGTCACCGATGACGTCATCAATTGGGCACAGTCTATTCCAGGGCAAGACCAATATGTGTGCAAAGTTTGGCGATTCTCCGTGCAACGGTGTAGACGCAGTGCTGCAAACAGACAGACAAACAGATGAAAAATCGGTCAGAGACCGAGGACTTGCCGGAATGTACTTTTTTATCGGCCATTTAGGACAAATAGGGCGGCCGAACCACGTGACCGATGACGTCATCATTAACATATTTTATTCCCCATGGAGAGTTCTTTACAATGAGCCATACCTCAATTTTTTCTATTCAGGACTTTTGGAGATGTGGAGGTGCAGAGTTTTTCGGTTTTTCCAAGATGGCGGCCGAACCACGTGACCGATGACATCATCATTAACATATTTTGTTCCCCATGGAGAGTTCTTTACAATGAGCCATGTCTCAATTTTTTCTATTCAGCACTTTCGGAGATATGGAGGTGCTAAGTTTTTCGGTTTTTCCAAGATGGCGGCCGACCACGTGACTGATGACGTCATCATTAACATATTTTATTCCCCATGGAGAGTTCTTTACAATGAGCCATGTCTCAATTTTTTCTGTTCAGTACTTTCGGAGATATAGAGGTGCAAATTTATTCGGTTTATCCAAGATGGCGGCCGAACCACGTCACTGATGACGTCATCATTGAGGCACAGTATATTAGAGGGCAAGACCATTATGTGTGCAAAGTTTGGCGATTCTCCGTGCAACGGTGTAGACGCAGTGCTGCAAACAGACAAACAGACAGACAAACAGACAGACAAACAGACAGACAGACAAACAAACGAACAGATCAACATACTTGCCGGAAAATTTTTCCGGCAAGTAACAAACAGATGAAAAATCGGTCAGAGACCGAGGACTTGCCGGAATGTACTTTTTTATCGGCCATTTAGGACAAATATGGCGGCCGAACCACATGACCGATGACGTCAGCATTAACATATTTTATTCCCCATGGAGAGTTCTTTACAATGAGCCATACCTCAATTTTTTCTATTCAGGACTTTTGGAGATGTGGAGGTGCAGAGTTTTTCGGTTTTTCCAAGATGGCGGCCGAACCACGTGACCGATGACATCATCATTAACATATTTTATTCCCCCATGGAGAGTTCTTTACAATGAGCCACGTCTCAATTTTTTCTATTCAGCACTTTCGGAGATATGGAGGTGCTAAGTTTTTCGGTTTTTCCAAGATGGCGGCCGACCACGTGACATATGACGTCATCATTAACATATTTTATTCCCCATGGAGAGTTCTTTACAATGAGCCATGTCTCAATTTTTTCTGTTCAGCACTTTTGGAGATATAGTGGCGCAACGTTTTGCCGTTTTTCCAAGATGGCGACCGAGCCACGTGACTGATGACGTCATCATTAACATATTTTATTCCCCATGGACAGTTCTTTACAATGAACCATGTCTCAATTTTTTCTATTCAGCACTTTCGGAGATATGGAGGTGCAAATTTTTTCCAAGATGGCGGCCGAACCACGTGACCGATGACGTCATCATTTGGGCACAGTATATTAGAGGGCAAGACAAATAAGTGTGCAAAGTTTGGCTATTCTACTTATAGAAAGATTCTACATATAGAAAGTTTTCCGGTTTTTCCAAGATGGCGGCCGAACCACGTGACCAATGACGTCATCATTAACATATTTTATTCCCCATCTAGAGTTCTTTACAATGAGCCATGTCTCAATTTTTTCTGTTCAGTACTTTCGGAGATATAGAAGTGCAAAGTTTTTCGGTTTTTCCAAGATGGCGGCCGAACCACGTCACCGATGACGTCATCAATTGGGCACAGTCTATTCCAGGGCAAGACCAATATGTGTGCAAAGTTTGGCGATTCTACATGCAACGGTGTAGACGCAGTGCTGCAAACAGACAGACAGACAAACAGACAAACAAACGAACAGATCAACATACTTGCCGGAAAATTTTTCCGGCAAGTAACAAATGAAAAATCGGTCAGAGACCGAGGACTTGCCGGAATGTACTTTTTTATCGGCCATTTCGAACAAATATGGCGGCCGAACTACGTGATACATGACGTCATCATTAACATATTTTATTCCCCATGGAGAGTTCTTTACAATGAGCCATCTCTCAATTTTTTCCATTCTGCACTTTTGGAGATATAGTGGTGCAAAGTTTTGCCGTTTTTCCAAGATGGCGGCCGAACCACGTGACCAATGGCATCATCATTAACATATTTTATTCCCCATGGAGAGTTCTTTACAATGAGCCATGTCTCAATTTTTTCTATTCAGCACTTTTGGAGATATAGTGGTGCAAAGTTTTTCGGTTTTTCCAAGATGGCGACCGAACCACGTGACTGATGACGTCATCATTAACATATTTTATTCCCCATGGAGAGTTCTTTACAATGAGCCATGTCTCAATTTTTTCTGTTCAGCACTTTTGGAGATATCGTGGTGCAAAGTTTTGCCGTTTTTCCAAGATGGCGGCCGACCACGTGACATATGACGTCATCATTAACATATTTTATTCCCCATGGAGAGTTCTTTACAATGAGCCATGTCTCAATTTTTTCTGTTCAGTACTTTCGGAGATATAGAGGTGCAAATTTATTCGGTTTATCCAAGATGGCGGCCGAACCACGTCACTGATGACGTCATCATTGAGGCACAGTATATTAGAGGGCAAGACCATTATGTGTGCAAAGTTTGGCGATTCTCCGTGCAACGGTGTAGACGCAGTGCTGCAAACAGACAAACAGACAGACAAACAGACAGACAAACAGACAGACAGACAAATGAAAAATCGGTCAGAGACCGAGGACTTGCCGGAATGTACTTTTTATCGGCCATTTAGAACAAATATGGCGGCCGAACCACGTGACCGATGATATCATCATTAACATATTTTATTCCCCATGGAGAGTTCTTTACAATGAGCCATGTCTCCATTTTTTCTATTCAGCACTTTCAGAGATATGGAGGTACAAAGTTTTTCGGTTTTTCCAAGATGGCGGCCGACCACGTGACATATGACGTCATCATTAACATATTTTATTCCCCATGGAGAGTTCTTACCAATGAGCCATGTCTCAATTTTTTCTGTTCAGCACTTCCGGAGATATGGAGGTGCAAAGTTTTTCGGTTTTTCCAAGATGGCGGCCGACCACGTGACATATGACGTCATCATTAACATATTTTATTCGCCATGGAGAGTTCTTTACAATGAGCCATGTCTCAATTTTTTCTGTTCAGCACTTTTGGAGATATCGTGGTGCAAAGTTTTGCCGTTTTTCCAAGATGGCGGCCGACCACGTGACTGATGACGTCATCATTAACATATTTTATTCCCCATGGAGAGTTCTTTACAGTGAGCCATGTCTCAATTTTTTCTGTTCAGCACTTTCGGAGATATGGAGGTGCAAAGTTTTTCGGTTTTTCCAAGATGGCGGCCGAACCACGTGACTGATGACTTCATCAGTAACATATTTTATTCCCCATGGAGAGTTATTTACAATGAGCCATGTCTCAATTTTTTCTGTTCAGCACTTTCGGAGATATGGAGGTGTAAAGTTTTTCGGTTTTTCCAAGATGGCGGCCGAACCACGTCACCGATGACGTCATCATTTGGGCACAGTATATTAGAGGGCAAGACCAATATGTGTGCCAAGTTTGGCGATTCTACGTGGAACGGTGTAGACGTAGTGCTGCAAACAGACAAACAGACAGACAGACAGACAGACAGACAGACAGACAGACAAACAAACGAACAGATCAACATACTTGCCGGAAAATTTTTCCGGCAAGTAATGAAAAATCGGTCAGAGACCGAGGACTTGCCGGAATGTACTTTTTTATCGGCCATTTAGGACAAATATGGCGGCCGAACCACGTGACCGATGACGTCATCATTAACATATTTTATTCCCCATGGAGAGTTCTTTACAATGAGCCATACCTCAATTTTTTCTGTTCAGGACTTTTGGAGATGTGGAGGTGCAGAGTTTTTCGGTTTTTCCAAGATGGCGGCCGACCACGTGACTGATGACGTCAACATTAACATATTTTATTCCCCATGGAGAGTTCTTTACAATGAGCCATGTCTCAATTTTTTCTGTTCAGCACTTTTGGAGATATAGTGGTGAAATTTTTTGCCGTTTTTCCAAGATGGCGGCCGACCACGTGACATATGACGTCATCATTAACATATTTTATTCCCCATGGAGAGTTCTTACCAATGAGCCATGTCTCAATTTTTTCTGTTCAGCACTTCCGGAGATATGGAGGTGCAAAGTTTTTCGGTTTTTCCAAGATGGCGGCCGACCACGTGACATATGACGTCATCATTAACATATTTTATTCGCCATCGAGAGTTCTTTACAATGAGCCATGTCTCAATTTTTTCTGTTCAGCACTTTTGGAGATATCGTGGTGCAAAGTTTTGCCGTTTTTCCAAGATGGCGGCCGACCACGTGACTGATGACGTCATCATTAACATATTTTATTCCCCATGGAGAGTTCTTTCCAATGAGCCATGTCGCAATTCTTTCTATTCAGCACTTTTGGAGATATGGAGGTGCAATTTTTTTTGGTTTTTCCAAGATGGCGGCCGATCCACGTGACTGATGACGTCATCATTAACATATTTCATTCCACATGGAGAGTTCTTTACATTGAGCCATGTCGCAATTTTTTTCTGTTCAGCACTTTTGGAGATAGATGATGCAAAGTTTTTCGGTTTTTCCAAGATGGCGGCCGAACCACGTGACGTATGACGTCATCATTAACATATTTTATTCCACATGGAGAGTTCTTTACAATGAGCCATGTCTCAATTTTTTCTGTTCAGCACTTTTGGAGATATAGTGGCGCAACGTTTTTCGGTTTTTCCAAGATGGCGGCCGAACCACGTGACCTATGACGTCATCATTAACATATTTTATTCCCCATGGAGAGTTCTTTACAATGAGCCATGTCTCAATTTTTTCTGTTCAGCACTTTTGGAGATATAGTGGTGCAAAGTTTTGCCGTTTTTCCAAGATGGCGGCCGACCACGTGACATATGACGTCATTAACATATTTTATTCCCCATGGAGAGTTCTTTACAATGAGCCATGTCTCAATTTTTTCTGTTCAGCACTTTTGGAGATATAGTGGCGCAACGTTTTGCCGTTTTTCCAAGATGGCGACCGAACCACGTGACTGATGACGTCACCATTAACACATTTTATTCCCCATGGAGAGTTCTTTACAATGAGCCATGTCTCAAGTTTTCTGTTCAGCACTGAGATATCGAGGTGCAAAATTTTTCGGTTTTTCCAAGATGGCGGCCGAACCACGTGACCGATGACGTCATCATTTGGGCACAGTATATTAGAGGGCAAGACAAATACGTGTGCAAAGTTTGGTGATTCTACGTGCAACGGTGTAGACGTAGTGCTGCAAACAGACAAACAGACAAACAAACGAACAGATCAACATACTTGCCGGAATCTTTTCCGGCAAGTAACAAACGAACAGATCAACATACTTGCCGGAAAATTTTTCCGGCAAGTAACAAATGAAAAATCGGTCAGAGACCGAGGACTTGCCGGAATGTACTTTTTTATCGGCCATTTAGGACAAATATGGCGGCCGAACCACGTGACCGATGACGTCATCATTAACATATTTTATTCCCCATGGAGAGTTCTTTACAATGAGCCATGTCTCAATTTTTTCTATTCAGCACTTTTGGAGATGTGGAGGTGCAGAGGTTTTCGGTTTTTCCAAGATGGCGGCCGATCCACGTGACCAATGACATCATCATTAACATGTTTTATTCCCCATGGAGAGTTCTTTACAATGAGCCATGTCTCAATTTTTTCTATTCAGCACTTTCGGAGATATGGAGGTGCTAAATTTTTCGGTTTTTCCAAGATGGCGGCCGACCACGTGACATATGACGTCATCATTAACATATTTTATTCCCCATGGAGAGTTCTTTACAATGAGCCATGTCTCAATTTTTTCTGTTCAGCACTTTTGGAGATATAGTGGCGCAACGTTTTGCCGTTTTTCCAAGATGGCGACCGAACCACGTGACTGATGACATCATCATTTACATATTTTATTCCCCATGGAGAGTTCTTTACAATGAGCCATGTCTCAATTTTTTCTGTTCAGTACTTTCGGAGATATAGAGGTGCAAAGTTTTTCGGTTTTTCCAAGATGGCGGCCGAACCACGTCACCGATGACGTCATCAATTGGGCACAGTCTATTCCAGGGCAAGACCCATATGTGTGCAAAGTTTGGCGATTCTACATGCAACGGTGTAGACGCAGTGCTGCAAACAGACAAACAGACAAACAGACAGACAGACAGACAGACAGATGAAAAATCGGTCAGAGACCGAGGACTTGCCGGAATGTACTTTTTTATCCGCCATTTAGGACAAATATGGCGGCCGAACCACGTGACCGATGACGTCATCATTAACATATTTTATTCCCCATGGAGAGTTCTTTACAATGAGCCATGCCTCAATTTTTTCTATTCAGGACTTTTGGAGATGTGGAGGTGCAGAGTTTTTCGGTTTTTCCAAGATGGCGGCCGAACCACGTGACTGATGACGTCATCATTAACATATTTTATTCCCCATGGAGAGTTCTTTACAATGAGCCATGTCTCAATTTTTTCTGTTCAGCACTTTTGGAGATATAGTGGTGCAAAGTTTTGCCGTTTTTCCAAGATGGCGGCCGACCACGTGACATATGACATCATCATTAACATATTTTATTCCCCATGGAGAGTTCTTTACAATGAGCCATGTCTCAATTTTTTCTGTTCAGGACTTTTGGAGATTTTGTGGTGCAAAGTTTTGCCGTTTTTCCAAGATGGTGGCCGACCACGTGACTGATGACGTCATCATTAACATATTTTATTCCCCATGGAGAGTTCTTTACAATGAGCCATGTCTCAATTTTTTCTGTTCAGCACTTTTGGAGATATAGTGGTGCAAAGTTTTTCGGTTTTTCCAAGATGGCGGCCGACCACGTGACATATGACGTCATCATTAACATATTTTATTCCCCATGGAGAGTTCTTTACAATGAGCCAGGTCTCAATTTTTTCTGTTCAGCACTTTTGGAGATATAGTGGCGCAACGTTTTGCCGTTTTTCCAAGATGGCGACCGAACCACGTGACTGATGACGTCATCATTTACATATTTTATTCCCCATGGAGAGTTCTTTACAATGAGCCATGTCTCAATTTTTTCTGTTCAGTACTTTCGGAGATATAGAGGTGCAAAGTTTTTCGGTTTTTCCAAGATGGCGGCCAAACCACGTCACCGATGACGTCATCAATTGGGCACAGTCTATTCCAGGGCAAGACCAATATTTGTGCAAAGTTTGGCGATTCTACGTGCAACGGTGTAGACGCAGTGCTGCAAACAGACAGACAAACAGACAGACAGACAGACAGACAGACAAACAAATGAAAAATCGGTCAGAGACCGAGGACTTGCCGGAATGTACTCTTTTATCGGCCATTTAAGACAAATATGGCGGCAGAAGCACTTGACCGATGACGTCATCATTAACATGTTTTATTCCCCATGGAGAGTTCTTTACAATGAGCCATGTCTCAATTTTATCTGTTCAGCACTTTTGGAGATACAGTGGAACAAAGTTTTGCCGTTTTTCCAAGATGGCGGCCGACCACGTGACATATGACGTCATCATTAACATATTTTATTCCCCATGGAGAGTTCTTTACAATGAGCCATGTCTCAATTTTTTCATTTCAGCACTTTCGGAGATGTTGAGGTGCAAAGTTTTCCCATTTTTCCAAGATGGCGGCCGAACCACGTGACCGATGGCGTCATCATTAACATATTTTATTCCCCATGGAGAGTTCTTTACAATGAGCCATGTCTCAATTTTTTCTGTTCAGCACTTTTGGAGATTTTGTGGTGCAAAGTTTTGCCGTTTTTCCAAGATGGCGGCCGACCACGTGACTGATGACGTCATCATTAACATATTTTATTCCCCATGGAGAGTTCTTTACAATGAGCCATGTCTCAATTATTCTGTTCAGCACTTTTGGAGATATAGTGGTGCAAAGTTTTGCCGTTTTTCCAAGATGGCGGCCGACCACGTGACATATGACGTCATCATTAACATATTTTATTCCCCATGGAGAGTTCTTTCCAATGAGCCATGTCTCAATTTTTTCTGTTCAGCACTTTTGGAGATATAGTGGCGCAACGATTTGCCGTTTTTCCAAGATGGCGACCGAACCACGTGACTGATGACGTCATCATTTACATATTTTATTCCCCATGGAGAGTTCTTTACAATGAGCCATGTCTCAATTTTTTCTGTTCAGCACTTTTGGAGATATAGTGGTGCAAATTTTTGCCGTTTTTCCAAGATGGCGGCCGACCACGTGACATATGACGTCATCATTAACATATTTTATTCCCCATGGAGAGTTCTTTACAATGAGCCATGTCTCAATTTTTTCTGTTCAGTACTTTCGGAGATATAGAGGTGCAAATTTATTCGGTTTATCCAAGATGGCGGCCGAACCACGTCACTGATGACGTCATCATTGAGGCACAGTATATTAGAGGGCAAGACCATTATGTGTGCAAAGTTTGGCGATTCTCCGTGCAACGGTGTAGACGCAGTGCTGCAAACAGACAAACAGACAGACAAACAGACAGACAAACAGACAGACAGACAAACAAACGAACAGATCAACATACTTGCCGGAAAATTTTTCCGGCAAGTAACGAACAGATCAACATACTTGCCGGAAAATTTTTCCGGCAAGTAACGAACAGATCAACATACTTGCCGGAAAATTTTTCCGGCAAGTAACAAACAGATGAAAAATCGGTCAGAGACCGAGGACTTGCCGGAATGTACTTTTTTATCGGCCATTTAGGACAAATATGGCGGCCGAACCACGTCACCAATGACATCATCAGTAACATATTTTATTCCCCATGGAGAGTTCTTTACAATGAGCCATGTCTCAATTTTTTCTGTTCAGCACTTTCGGAGATATCGAGGTGCAAAGTTTTTCCAAGATGGCGGCCGAACCACGTGACATATGATGTCATCATTAACATATTTTATTCCCCATGGAGAGTTCTTTACAATGAGCCATGTCTCAATTTTTTCAATTCAGCACTTTCGGAGATGTTGAGGTGCAAAAATTTTCGTTTTTTCCAAGATGGCGGCCGAACCACGTGACTGATGACATCATCATTAACACATTTTATTCCCCATGGAGAGTTCTTTCCAATGAGCCATGTCTCAAATTGTTCTATTCAGCACTTCCGGAGATATGGAGGTGCAAAGTTTTTCGGTTTTTCCAAGATGGCGGTCGAACCACGTGACTGATGACGTCATCATTCACATATTTTATTCTCCATGGAGAGTTCTTTCCAATGAGCCATGTCTCAATTTGTTCTATTCAGCACTTCCGGAGATATGGAGGTGCAAAGTTTTTCGGTTTTTCCAAGATGGCGGCCGAAACACGTGACCGATGACGTCATAAATTGGGCACAGTCTATTCCAGGGCAAGACGAATATGTGTGCAAAGTTTGGCGATTCTCCGTGCAACGGTGTAGACGCAGTGCTGCAAACAGACAAACAGACAAACAGACAAACAGACAAACAGACAAACGAACAGATCAACATACTTGCCGGAAAAATTTTTCCGGCAAGTAACGAACAGATCAACATACTTGCCGGAATCTTTTCCGGCAAGTAATGAAAAATCGGTCAGAGACCGAGGACTTGCCGGAATTTACTTTTTTATCGGCCATTTAGGACAAATATGGCGGCTGAACCACGTGACCGGTGACGTCATCATTAACATATTTTATTCCCCATGGAGAGTTCTTTACAATGAGTCATGTCTCAATTTTTTCTATTCAGCACTTTCGGAGATATGGAGGTGCTAGGTTTTTCGGTTTTTCCAAGGTGGCGGCCGAACCACCTGACATATGACGTCATCATTAACAAATTTTATTCCCCATGGAGAGTTCTTTACAATGAGCCATGTCTCAATTTTTTCTGTTCAGCACTTTTGGAGATTTCGTGGTGCAAAGTTTTGCCGTTTTTCCAAGATGGCGGCCGACCACGTGACCGATGACGTCATCATTAACATGTTTTATTCCCCATGGAGAGTTCTTTACAATGAGCCATGTCTCAATTTTTTCTGTTCAGCACTTTTGGAGATATAGTGGTGCAAAGTTTTGCCGTTTTTCCAAGATGGTGGCCGACCACGTGACATATGACATCATCATTAACATATTTTATTCCCCATGGAGAGTTCTTTACAATGAGCCATGTCTCAATTTTTTCTGTTCAGCACTTTTGGAGATATAGTGGCGCAACGTTTTTCCGTTTTTCCAAGATGGCGACCGAACCACGTGACTGATGACGTCACCATTTACATATTTTATTCCCCATGGAGAGTTCTTTACAATGAGCCATGTCTCAATTTTTTATGTTAAGTACTTTCGGAGATATAGAGGTGCAAAGTTTTTCGGTTTTTCCAAGATGGCGGCCGAACCACGTCACCGATGACGTCATCAATTGGGCACAGTCTATTACAGGGCAAGACCAATATGTGTGCAAAGTTTGGCGATTCTACGTGCAACGGTGTAGACGCAGTGCTGCAAACAGACAGACAGACAGACAGACAAACAGATGAAAAATCGGTCAGAGACCGAGGACTTGCCGGAATGTACTTTTTTATCCGCCATTTAGGACAAATATGGCGGCCGAACCACGTGACCGATGACGTCATCATTAACATATTTTATTCCCCATGGAGAGTTCTTTACAATGAGCCATGCCTCAATTTTTTCTATTCAGGACTTTTGGAGATGTGGAGGTGCAGAGTTTTTCGGTTTTTCCAAGATGGCGGCCGACCACGTGACATATGACATCATTAACATATTTTATTCCCCATGGAGAGTTTTTTACAATGAGCCATGTCTCAATTTTTTCTGTTCAGCACTTTTGGAGATTTCGTAGTGCAAAGTTTTGCCGTTTTTCCAAGATGGCGGCCGACCACGTGACTGATGACGTCATCATTAACATATTTTATTCCCCATGTGGAGTTCTTTACAATGAGCCATGTCTCAATTTTTTCTGTTCAGCACTTTTGGCGATATAGTGGTGCAAAGTTTTGCCGTTTTTCCAAGATGGCGGCCGACCACGTGACATATGACGTCATCATTTACATATTTTATTCTGCATGGAGAGTTCTTTACAATGAGCCATGTCTCAATTTTTTCTGTTCAGTACTTTCGGAGATATAGAGGTGCAACGTTTTTTGGTTTTTCCAAGATGGCGGCCGAACCACGTCACCGATGACGTCATCAATTGGGCACAGTCTATTCCAGGGCAAGACCAATGTGTGTGCAAAGTTTGGCGATTCTACGTGCAACGGTGTAGACGCAGTGCTGCAAAAAGACAGACAGACAGACAAACAGACAGACAGACAGACAGACAAACAAACGAACAGATCAACATACTTGCCGGAAAATTTTTCCGGCAAGTAACAAATGAAAAATCGGTCAGAGACCGAGGACTTGCCGGAATTTACTTTTTATCGGCCATTTAGGACAAATATGGCGGCCGAACCACGTGACCGATGAGGTCATCATTAACATATTTTATTCCCCATGGAGATTTCTTTACAATGAGCCATGTCTCAATTTTTGTCTGTTCAGCACTTTTGGAGATATGGAGGTGCTAAGTTTTTCGGTTTTTCCAAGATGGCGGCCGAACCACGTGACTGATGACGTCATCAGTAACATATTTTATTCCCCATGGAGAGTTCTTTACATTGAGCCACGTCCCAAGTTTTTCTATTCAGGTCTTTCGGAGATATGGAGGTGTAACGTTTTCCGGTTTTTCCAAGATGGCGGCCGACCACGTGACATATGACGTCATCATTAACATATTTTATTCCCCATGGAGAGTTCTTTCCAATGAGCCATGTCTCAATTTTTTCTGTTCAGCACTTTTGGAGATATAGTGGCGCAACGTTTTGCCGTTTTTCCAAGATGGCAACCGAACCACGTGACTGATGACGTCATCATTTACATATTTTATTCCCCATGGAGAGTTCTTTCCAATGAGCCATGTCTCAATTTTTTCTGTTCAGCACTTTTGGAGATATAGTGGCGCAACGTTTTGCCGTTTTTCCAAGATGGCGACCGAACCACGTGACTGATGACGTCATCATTTACATATTTTATTCCCCATGGAGAGTTCTTTACAATGAGCCATGTCTCAATTTTTTCTGTTCAGTACTTTCGGAGATATAGAGGTGCAAATTTATTCGGTTTTTCCAAGATGGCGGCCGAACCACGTCACCGATGACGTCATCATTGAGGCACAGTATATTAGAGGGCAAGACCATTATGTGTGCAAAGTTTGGCGATTCTCCGTGCAACGGTGTAGACGCAGTGCTGCAAACAGACAAACAGACAGACAAACAGACAAACAGACAAACAGACAAACAAACGAACAGATCAACATACTTGCCGGAAAATTTTTCTGGCAAGTAACAAATGAAAAATCGGTCAGAGACCGAGGACTTGCCGGATTGTACTTTTTTATCGGCCATTTAGGACAAATATGGCGGCCGAACCACGTGACCGATGACGTCATCATTAACATATTTTATTCCCCATGGAGAGTTCTTTACAATGAGCCATACCTCAATTTTTTCTATACAGGACTTTTGGAGATGTGGAGGTGCAGAGTTTTTCGGTTTTTCCAAGATGGCGGCCGACCACGTGACCGATGACGTCATCATTAACATATTTTATTCCCCATGGAGAGTTCTTTACAATGAGCCATGTCTCAATTTTTTCTGTTCAGTACTTTCAGAGATATAGAAGTGCAAAGTTTTTCGGTTTTTCCAAGATGGCGGCCGAACCACGTCACCGATGACGTCATCAATAGGGCACAGTCTATTCCAGGGCAAGACCAATATGTGTGCAAAGTTTGGCGATTCTCCGTGCAACGGTGTAGACGCAGTGCTGCAAACAGACAGACAAACAGATGAAAAATCGGTCAGAGACCGAGGACTTGCCGGAATGTACTTTTTTATTGGCCATTTAGGACAAATATGGCGGCCGAACCACGTGATAGATGACGTCATCATTAACATATATTATTCCCCATGGAGAGTTCTTTACAAAGAGCCATGTCTCAACTTTTTCTATTCAGAACTTTTGGAGATATGGAGGTGCTACGTTTTTCGGTTTTTCCAAGATGGCGGCCGAACCACGTGACCTATGATGTCATCATTAACATATTTTATTCGCCATGGAGAGTTCTTTACAACGAGCCATGTCTCAATTTTTTCTATTCAGCACTTTCAGAGATATGGAGGTGCAAAATTTTTCGGTTTTTCCAAGATGGCGGCCGAACCACGTGACATATGACGTCATCATTAACATATTTTATTCCCCATTGAGAGTTCTTTACAATGAGCCATGTCTCAATTTTTATCTGTTCAGCACATTTGGAGATATAGTGGTGCACAGTTTTGCCGTTTTTCCAAGATGGCGGCCGACCACGTGACAGATGACGTCATCATTAACATAGTTTATTCCCCATGGAGAGTTCTTTACAATGAGCCATTTCTCAATTTCTTCTGTTCAGCACTTTTGGAGATATAGTGGTGCAAAGTTTTGCCGTTTTTCCAAGATGGCGGCCGACCACGTGACATATGACGTCATCATTAACATATTTTATTCCCCATGGAGAGTTCTTTACAATGAGACATGTCTCAATTTTTTCTGTTCAGCACTTTTGGAGATATAGTGGCGCAACGTTTTGCCGTTTTTCCAAGATGGCGCCAGAACCACGTGACTGATGACGTCATCATTTACATATTTTATTCCCCATGGAGAGTTCTTTACAATGAGCCATGTCTCAAGTTTGTCTGTTCAGTACTTTCGGAGATATAGAGGTGCAAATTTTTTTCGGTTTTTCCAAGATGGCGGCCGAACCACGTCACGGATGACGTCATCAATTGGGCACAGTCTATTCCAGGGTAAGACCAATATGTGTGCAAAGTTTGGCGATTCTACGTCCAACGGTGTAGACGCAGTGCTGCAAACAGACAGACAAACAGACAAACAGACAAACAGACAGATGAAAAATTGGTCAGAGACCGAGGACTTGCCGGAATTTACTTTTTTATCGGCCATTTCGCACAAATATGGCGGTCGAACCATGTGACCGATGTCGTCATCATTAACATATTTTATTCCCCATGGAGAGTTCTTTACAATGAGCCATGTCTCAATTTTTTCTATTGAGCACTTTCGGAGATATGGAGGTGCAAAGTTTTTGAGTTTTTCCAAGATGGCGGCCGAACCACGTGACCGATGACGTCATCACTAACATTTTATTCCCCATGGAGAGTTCTTTACAATGAGCTCAATTTTTTCTGTTCAGCACTTTTGGAGATATAGCGGTGCAAAGTTTTGCCGTTTTTCCAAGATGGCGGCCGACCACGTGACATATGACATCATCATTAACATATTTTATTCCCCATGGAGAGTTCTTTACAATGAGCCATGTCTCAATTTTTTTCTGTTCAGCACTTTTGGAGATATAGTGGTGCAAAGTTTTGCCGTTTTTCCAAGATGGCGGCCGACCACGTGACATATGACATCATCATTAACATATTTTATTCCCCATGGAGAGTTCTTTACAATGAGCCATGTCTCAATTTTTTCTGTTCAGCACTTTTGGAGATTTCGTGGTGCAAAGTTTTGCCGTTTTTCCAAGATGGCGGCCGACCACGTGACTGATGACGTCATCATTAACATATTTTATTCACCATGGAGAGTTCTTTACAATGAGCCATGTCTCAATTTTTTCTGTTCAGCACTTTTGGAGATATAGTGGCGCAACGTTTTGCCGTTTTTCCAAGATGGCGACCGAACCACGTGACTGATGACGTCATCATTTACATATTTTATTCCCCATGGAGAGTTCTTTACAATGAGCCATGTCTCAATTTTTTCTGTTCAGTACTTTCGGAGATTTAGAGATGCAAAGTTTTTCGGTTTTTCCAAGATGGCGGCCGAACAACGTCACCGATGACGTCATCAATTGGGCACAGTCTATTCCAGGGCAAGACCAATATGTGTGCAAAGTTTGGCGATTCTACGTGCAACGGTGTAGACGCAGTGCTGCAAACAGACAGACAAACAGACAGATGAAAAATCGGTCAGAGACCGAGGACTTGCCGGAATGTACTTTTTTATCGGCCATTTAGGACAAATATGGCGGCCGAACCATGTGACCGATGACGTCATCATTAACATATTTTATTCCCCATGGAGAGTTCTTTACAATGAGCCAAACCTCAATTTTTTCTATTCAGGACTTTTGGAGATGTGGAGGTGCAGAGTTTTTCGGTTTTTCCAAGATGGCGGCCGAACCACGTGACCGATGACATCATCATTAACATATTTTGTTCCCCATGGAGTGTTCTTTACAATGAGCCATGTCTCAATTTTTTCTATTCAGCACTTTCGGAGATATGGAGGTGCTAAGTTTTTCGGTTTTTCCAAGATGGCGGTCGAACCACGTGACCGATGACGTCATCATTAACATATTTTATTCCCCATGGAGAATTATTTACAATGAGCCATGTCTCGATTTTGTCTGTTAATTACTTTTGGAGATATAGAGGTGCAACGTTTTTCGGTTTTTCCAAGATGGCGGCCGAACCACGTGACCGATGACATCATCATTAACATATTTTGTTCCCCATGGAGTGTTCTTTACAATGAGCCATGTCTCAATTTTTTCTGTTCAGCACTTTTGGAGATATAGTGGTGCAAAGTTTTGCCGTTTTTCCAAGATGGCGGTCGAACCACGTGACCGATGACGTCATCATTAACATATTTTATTCCCCATGGAGAATTATTTACAATGAGCCATGTCTCGATTTTGTCTGTTAATTACTTTTGGAGATATAGAGGTGCAACGTTTTTCGGTTTTTCCAAGATGGCGGCCGACCACGTGACTGATGACGTCATCATTAACATATTTTATTCCCCATGTGGAGTTCTTTACAATGAGCCATGTCTCAATTTTTTCTGTTCAGCACTTTTGGCGATATAGTGGTGCAAAGTTTTGCCGTTTTTCCAAGATGGCGGCCGACCACGTGACATATGACGTCATCATTTACATATTTTATTCTGCATGGAGAGTTCTTTACAATGAGCCATGTCTCAATTTTTTCTGTTCAGTACTTTCGGAGATATAGAGGTGCAACGTTTTTTGGTTTTTCCAAGATGGCGGCCGAACCACGTCACCGATGACGTCATCAATTGGGCACAGTCTATTCCAGGGCAAGACCAATGTGTGTGCAAAGTTTGGCGATTCTACGTGCAACGGTGTAGACGCAGTGCTGCAAAAAGACAGACAGACAGACAAACAGACAGACAGACAGACAGACAAACAAACGAACAGATCAACATACTTGCCGGAAAATTTTTCCGGCAAGTAACAAATGAAAAATCGGTCAGAGACCGAGGACTTGCCGGAATTTACTTTTTATCGGCCATTTAGGACAAATATGGCGGCCGAACCACGTGACCGATGAGGTCATCATTAACATATTTTATTCCCCATGGAGATTTCTTTACAATGAGCCATGTCTCAATTTTTGTCTGTTCAGCACTTTTGGAGATATGGAGGTGCTAAGTTTTTCGGTTTTTCCAAGATGGCGGCCGAACCACGTGACTGATGACGTCATCAGTAACATATTTTATTCCCCATGGAGAGTTCTTTACATTGAGCCACGTCCCAAGTTTTTCTATTCAGGTCTTTCGGAGATATGGAGGTGTAACGTTTTCCGGTTTTTCCAAGATGGCGGCCGACCACGTGACATATGACGTCATCATTAACATATTTTATTCCCCATGGAGAGTTCTTTCCAATGAGCCATGTCTCAATTTTTTCTGTTCAGCACTTTTGGAGATATAGTGGCGCAACGTTTTGCCGTTTTTCCAAGATGGCAACCGAACCACGTGACTGATGACGTCATCATTTACATATTTTATTCCCCATGGAGAGTTCTTTCCAATGAGCCATGTCTCAATTTTTTCTGTTCAGCACTTTTGGAGATATAGTGGCGCAACGTTTTGCCGTTTTTCCAAGATGGCGACCGAACCACGTGACTGATGACGTCATCATTTACATATTTTATTCCCCATGGAGAGTTCTTTACAATGAGCCATGTCTCAATTTTTTCTGTTCAGTACTTTCGGAGATATAGAGGTGCAAATTTATTCGGTTTTTCCAAGATGGCGGCCGAACCACGTCACCGATGACGTCATCATTGAGGCACAGTATATTAGAGGGCAAGACCATTATGTGTGCAAAGTTTGGCGATTCTCCGTGCAACGGTGTAGACGCAGTGCTGCAAACAGACAAACAGACAGACAAACAGACAAACAGACAAACAGACAAACAAACGAACAGATCAACATACTTGCCGGAAAATTTTTCTGGCAAGTAACAAATGAAAAATCGGTCAGAGACCGAGGACTTGCCGGATTGTACTTTTTTATCGGCCATTTAGGACAAATATGGCGGCCGAACCACGTGACCGATGACGTCATCATTAACATATTTTATTCCCCATGGAGAGTTCTTTACAATGAGCCATACCTCAATTTTTTCTATACAGGACTTTTGGAGATGTGGAGGTGCAGAGTTTTTCGGTTTTTCCAAGATGGCGGCCGACCACGTGACCGATGACGTCATCATTAACATATTTTATTCCCCATGGAGAGTTCTTTACAATGAGCCATGTCTCAATTTTTTCTGTTCAGTACTTTCAGAGATATAGAAGTGCAAAGTTTTTCGGTTTTTCCAAGATGGCGGCCGAACCACGTCACCGATGACGTCATCAATAGGGCACAGTCTATTCCAGGGCAAGACCAATATGTGTGCAAAGTTTGGCGATTCTCCGTGCAACGGTGTAGACGCAGTGCTGCAAACAGACAGACAAACAGATGAAAAATCGGTCAGAGACCGAGGACTTGCCGGAATGTACTTTTTTATTGGCCATTTAGGACAAATATGGCGGCCGAACCACGTGATAGATGACGTCATCATTAACATATATTATTCCCCATGGAGAGTTCTTTACAAAGAGCCATGTCTCAACTTTTTCTATTCAGAACTTTTGGAGATATGGAGGTGCTACGTTTTTCGGTTTTTCCAAGATGGCGGCCGAACCACGTGACCTATGATGTCATCATTAACATATTTTATTCGCCATGGAGAGTTCTTTACAACGAGCCATGTCTCAATTTTTTCTATTCAGCACTTTCAGAGATATGGAGGTGCAAAATTTTTCGGTTTTTCCAAGATGGCGGCCGAACCACGTGACATATGACGTCATCATTAACATATTTTATTCCCCATTGAGAGTTCTTTACAATGAGCCATGTCTCAATTTTTATCTGTTCAGCACATTTGGAGATATAGTGGTGCACAGTTTTGCCGTTTTTCCAAGATGGCGGCCGACCACGTGACAGATGACGTCATCATTAACATAGTTTATTCCCCATGGAGAGTTCTTTACAATGAGCCATTTCTCAATTTCTTCTGTTCAGCACTTTTGGAGATATAGTGGTGCAAAGTTTTGCCGTTTTTCCAAGATGGCGGCCGACCACGTGACATATGACATCATCATTAACATATTTTATTCCCCATGGAGAGTTCTTTACAATGAGACATGTCTCAATTTTTTCTGTTCAGCACTTTTGGAGATATAGTGGCGCAACGTTTTGCCGTTTTTCCAAGATGGCGCCAGAACCACGTGACTGATGACGTCATCATTTACATATTTTATTCCCCATGGAGAGTTCTTTACAATGAGCCATGTCTCAAGTTTGTCTGTTCAGTACTTTCGGAGATATAGAGGTGCAAATTTTTTTCGGTTTTTCCAAGATGGCGGCCGAACCACGTCACGGATGACGTCATCAATTGGGCACAGTCTATTCCAGGGTAAGACCAATATGTGTGCAAAGTTTGGCGATTCTACGTCCAACGGTGTAGACGCAGTGCTGCAAACAGACAGACAAACAGACAAACAGACAAACAGACAGATGAAAAATTGGTCAGAGACCGAGGACTTGCCGGAATTTACTTTTTTATCGGCCATTTCGCACAAATATGGCGGTCGAACCATGTGACCGATGTCGTCATCATTAACATATTTTATTCCCCATGGAGAGTTCTTTACAATGAGCCATGTCTCAATTTTTTCTATTGAGCACTTTCGGAGATATGGAGGTGCAAAGTTTTTGAGTTTTTCCAAGATGGCGGCCGAACCACGTGACCGATGACGTCATCACTAACATTTTATTCCCCATGGAGAGTTCTTTACAATGAGCTCAATTTTTTCTGTTCAGCACTTTTGGAGATATAGCGGTGCAAAGTTTTGCCGTTTTTCCAAGATGGCGGCCGACCACGTGACATATGACATCATCATTAACATATTTTATTCCCCATGGAGAGTTCTTTACAATGAGCCATGTCTCAATTTTTTTCTGTTCAGCACTTTTGGAGATATAGTGGTGCAAAGTTTTGCCGTTTTTCCAAGATGGCGGCCGACCACGTGACATATGACATCATCATTAACATATTTTATTCCCCATGGAGAGTTCTTTACAATGAGCCATGTCTCAATTTTTTCTGTTCAGCACTTTTGGAGATTTCGTGGTGCAAAGTTTTGCCGTTTTTCCAAGATGGCGGCCGACCACGTGACTGATGACGTCATCATTAACATATTTTATTCACCATGGAGAGTTCTTTACAATGAGCCATGTCTCAATTTTTTCTGTTCAGCACTTTTGGAGATATAGTGGCGCAACGTTTTGCCGTTTTTCCAAGATGGCGACCGAACCACGTGACTGATGACGTCATCATTTACATATTTTATTCCCCATGGAGAGTTCTTTACAATGAGCCATGTCTCAATTTTTTCTGTTCAGTACTTTCGGAGATTTAGAGATGCAAAGTTTTTCGGTTTTTCCAAGATGGCGGCCGAACAACGTCACCGATGACGTCATCAATTGGGCACAGTCTATTCCAGGGCAAGACCAATATGTGTGCAAAGTTTGGCGATTCTACGTGCAACGGTGTAGACGCAGTGCTGCAAACAGACAGACAAACAGACAGATGAAAAATCGGTCAGAGACCGAGGACTTGCCGGAATGTACTTTTTTATCGGCCATTTAGGACAAATATGGCGGCCGAACCATGTGACCGATGACGTCATCATTAACATATTTTATTCCCCATGGAGAGTTCTTTACAATGAGCCAAACCTCAATTTTTTCTATTCAGGACTTTTGGAGATGTGGAGGTGCAGAGTTTTTCGGTTTTTCCAAGATGGCGGCCGAACCACGTGACCGATGACATCATCATTAACATATTTTGTTCCCCATGGAGTGTTCTTTACAATGAGCCATGTCTCAATTTTTTCTATTCAGCACTTTCGGAGATATGGAGGTGCTAAGTTTTTCGGTTTTTCCAAGATGGCGGTCGAACCACGTGACCGATGACGTCATCATTAACATATTTTATTCCCCATGGAGAATTATTTACAATGAGCCATGTCTCGATTTTGTCTGTTAATTACTTTTGGAGATATAGAGGTGCAACGTTTTTCGGTTTTTCCAAGATGGCGGCCGAACCACGTGACCGATGACATCATCATTAACATATTTTGTTCCCCATGGAGTGTTCTTTACAATGAGCCATGTCTCAATTTTTTCTGTTCAGCACTTTTGGAGATATAGTGGTGCAAAGTTTTGCCGTTTTTCCAAGATGGCGGTCGAACCACGTGACCGATGACGTCATCATTAACATATTTTATTCCCCATGGAGAATTATTTACAATGAGCCATGTCTCGATTTTGTCTGTTAATTACTTTTGGAGATATAGAGGTGCAACGTTTTTCGGTTTTTCCAAGATGGCGGCCGAACCACGTGACCGATGACGTCATCATTTGGGCACAATATATTAGAGGGCAAGACAAATACGTGTGCAAAGTTTGGCGATTCTACGTGCAACGGTGTAGACGTAGTGCTGCAAACAGACAAACAGACAGACAAACAGATGAAAAATCGGTCAGAGACCGAGGACTTGCCGGAATGTACTTTTTTATCCGCCATTTAGGACAAATATGGCGGCCGAACCACGTGACCGATGACGTCATCATTAACATATTTTATTCCCCATGGAGAGTTCTTTACAATGAGGCATGTCTCAATTTTTTCTATTCAGCACTTTTGGACACATAGAGGTGCTAAGTTTTTCGGTTTTTCCAAGATGGCGGCCGAACCACGTGACATATGACGTCATCATTAACAAATTTTATTCCCCATGGAGAGTTCTTTACAATGAGCCATGTCTCAATTTTTTCTGTTCAGCACTTTTGGAGATATAGTGGTGCAAAATTTTGCCGTTTTTCCAAGATGGCGGCCGACCACGTGACATATGACATCATCATTAACATATTTTATTCCCCATGGAGAGTTCTTTACAATGAGCCATGTCTCAATTTTTTCTGTTCAGCACTTTTGGAGATTTCGTGGTGCAAAGTTTTGCCGTTTTTCCAAGATGGCGGCCGAACCACGTGACCGATGACGTCATCATTAACATATTTTATTCCCCCTGGAGAGTTCTTTCCAATGAGCCATGTCTCAATTTTTTCTATTCAGCACTTTTGGAGATATGGAGGTGCAAAGTTTTTCGGATTTTCCAAGATGGCAGCAGAACCACGTGACTGATGACGTCATCATTAACATATTTTATTCCCCCTGGAGAGTTCTTTCCAATGAGCCATGTATCAATTTTTTCTATTCAGCACTTCCGGAGAAATGGAGGTGCAAAGTTTTTCGGTTTTTCCAAGATGGCGGCCGAACCACGTGACTGATGACGTCATCATTAACATATTTTATTCCCCATGGAGAGTTCTTTACAATGAGCCATGTCTCAATTTTTTCTGTTCAGTACTTTCGGAGATATAGAAGTGCAAATTTATTCGGTTTTTCCAAGATGGCGGCCGAACCACGTCACCGATGACGTCATCATTGAGGCACAGTATATTAGAGGGCAAGACCATTATGTGTGCAAAGTTTGGCGATTCTCCGTGCAACGGTGTAGACGCAGTGCTGCAAACAGACAAACAGACAGACAAACAGACAGACAAACAGACAGACAGACAAACAAACGAACAGATCAACATACTTGCCGGAAAATTTTTCCGGCAAGTAACAAACAGACAGACAAACAAACGAACAGATCAACATACTTGCCGGAAAATTTTTCCGGCAAGTAACAAATGAAAAATCGGTCAGAGACCGAGGACTTGCCGGAATTTACTTTATCGGCCATTTAGGACAAATATGGCGGCCGAACCACGTGGCCGATGACGTCATCATTAACATATTTTATTCCCCATGGAGAGTTCTTTACAATGAGCCATGTCTCAATTTTTTCTGTTCAGCACTTTCGGAGATATCGAGGTGCAAAGTTTTTCCAAGATGGCGGCCGAACCACGTGACATATGATGTCATCATTAACATATTTTATTCCCCATGGAGAGTTCTTTACAATGAGCCATGTCTCAATTTTTTCAATTCAGCACTTTCGGAGATGTTGAGGTGCAAAAATTTTCGTTTTTTCCAAGATGGCGGCCGAACCACGTGACTGATGACATCATCATTAACACATTTTATTCCCCATGGAGAGTTCTTTCCAATGAGCCATGTCTCAAATTGTTCTATTCAGCACTTCCGGAGATATGGAGGTGCAAAGTTTTTCGGTTTTTCCAAGATGGCGGTCGAACCACGTGACTGATGACGTCATCATTCACATATTTTATTCTCCATGGAGAGTTCTTTCCAATGAGCCATGTCTCAATTTGTTCTATTCAGCACTTCCGGAGATATGGAGGTGCAAAGTTTTTCGGTTTTTCCAAGATGGCGGCCGAAACACGTGACCGATGACGTCATAAATTGGGCACAGTCTATTCCAGGGCAAGACGAATATGTGTGCAAAGTTTGGCGATTCTCCGTGCAACGGTGTAGACGCAGTGCTGCAAACAGACAAACAGACAAACAGATGAAAAATCGGTCAGAGACCGAGGACTTGCCGGAATGTACTTTTTTATTGGCCATTGAGGACAAATATGGCGGCCGAACCACGTGACTGATGACGTCATCATTAACATATTTTATTCCCCATGGAGAGTTCTTTACAATGAGCCATGTCTCAATTTTTTCTGTTCAGCACTTTTGGAGATATAGTGGTGCAAAGTTTTGCCGTTTTTCCAAGATGGCGGCCGACCACGTGACATATGACGTCATCATTAACATATTTTATTCCCCATGGAGAGTTCTTTACAATGAGCCATGTCTCAATTTTTTCTGTTCAGCACTTTTGGAGATATAGTGGCGCAACGTTTTTCGGTTTTTCCAAGATGGCGGCCGAACCACGTGACCTATGACGTCATCGCTAACATATTTTATTCCCCATGGAGAGTTCTTTACAATGAGCCATGTCTCAATTTTTTCTGTTCAGCACTTTTGGAGATATAGTGGTGCAAAGTTTTGCCGTTTTTCCAAGATGGCGGCCGACCACGTGACATATGACGTCATCATTAACATATTTTATTCCCCATGGAGAGTTCTTTACAATGAGCCATGTCTCAATTTTTTCTGTTCAGCACTTTTGGAGATATAGTGGCGCAACGTTTTGCCGTTTTTCCAAGATGGCGACCGAACCACGTGACTGATGACGTCATCATTTACATATTTTATTCCCCATGGAGAGTTCTTTACAATGTGCCATGTCTCAATTTTTTCTGTTCAGTACTTTCGGAGATATAGAGGTGCAAAAGTTTTCGGTTTTTCCAAGATGGCGGCCGAACCACGTCACCGATGACGTCATCAATTGGGCACAGTCTATTCCAGGGCAAGACCAATATGTGTGCAAAGTTTGGCGATTCTACATGCAACAGTGTAGACGCAGTGCTGCAAACAGACAGACAGACAGACAGACAGACAAACAGACAGACAGACAAACAAAAAATCGGTCAGAGACCGAGGACTTGCCGGAATGTACTTTTTTATTGGCCATTTAGGACAAATATGGCGGCCGAACCACGTGACCGATGACATCATCATTAACATATTTTATTCCCCATGGAGAGTTCTTTTCAATGAGCCATGTCTCAATTTTTTCTATTCAGCACTTTCGGAGATGTGGAGGTTTCGGTTTTTCCAAGATGGCGGCCGAACCACGTGACATATGATGTCATCATTAACAAATTTCATTCCCCGTGGAGAGGTCTTTACAATGAGCCATGTCTCAATTTTTTCCATTCTGCACTTTTGGAGATATAGTGGTGCAAAGTTTTTGCCGTTTTTCCAAGATGGCGGCCGAACCACGTGACCGATGGCATCATCATTAACATATTTTATTCCCCATGGAGAGGTCTTTACAATGAGCCATGTCTCAATTTTTTCTGTTCAGCACTTTTGGAGATATAGTGGTGCAAAGTTTTGCCGTTTTTCCAAGATGGCGGCCGACTACGTGACATATGACGTCATCATTAACATATTTTATTCCCCATGGAGAGTTCTTTACAATGAGCCATGTCTCAATTTTTTCTGTTCAGCACTTTTGGAGATATCGTGGCGCAACCTTTTGCCGTTTTTCCAAGATGGCGACCGAACCACGTGACTGATGACGTCATCATTTACATATTTTATTCCGCATGGAGGGTTCTTTACAATGAGCCATGTCTCAATTTTTTCTGTTCAGTACTTTCGGAGATATAGAGGTGCAACGTTTTTCGGTTTTTCCAAGATGGCGGCCGAACCACGTCACCGATGACGTCATCAATTGGGCACAGTCTATTCCAGGGCAAGACCAATATGTCTGCAAAGTTTGGCGATTCTACGTGCAACGGTGTAGACGCAGTGCTGCAAACAGACAGACAGACAGACAGACAAACAGACAGACAGACAGACAGACAAACAAACGAACAGATCAACATACTTGCCGGAAAATTTTTTCCGGCAAGTAACAAACAGACAAACAGACAAACGAACAGATCAACATACTTGCCGGAAAAATTTTTCCGGCAAGTAACGAACAGATCAACATACTTGCCGGAATCTTTTCCGGCAAGTAATGAAAAATCGGTCAGAGACCGAGGACTTGCCGGAATTTACTTTTTTATCGGCCATTTAGGACAAATATGGCGGCTGAACCACGTGACCGGTGACGTCATCATTAACATATTTTATTCCCCATGGAGAGTTCTTTACAATGAGTCATGTCTCAATTTTTTCTATTCAGCACTTTCGGAGATATGGAGGTGCTAGGTTTTTCGGTTTTTCCAAGGTGGCGGCCGAACCACCTGACATATGACGTCATCATTAACAAATTTTATTCCCCATGGAGAGTTCTTTACAATGAGCCATGTCTCAATTTTTTCTGTTCAGCACTTTTGGAGATTTCGTGGTGCAAAGTTTTGCCGTTTTTCCAAGATGGCGGCCGACCACGTGACCGATGACGTCATCATTAACATGTTTTATTCCCCATGGAGAGTTCTTTACAATGAGCCATGTCTCAATTTTTTCTGTTCAGCACTTTTGGAGATATAGTGGTGCAAAGTTTTGCCGTTTTTCCAAGATGGTGGCCGACCACGTGACATATGACATCATCATTAACATATTTTATTCCCCATGGAGAGTTCTTTACAATGAGCCATGTCTCAATTTTTTCTGTTCAGCACTTTTGGAGATATAGTGGCGCAACGTTTTTCCGTTTTTCCAAGATGGCGACCGAACCACGTGACTGATGACGTCACCATTTACATATTTTATTCCCCATGGAGAGTTCTTTACAATGAGCCATGTCTCAATTTTTTATGTTAAGTACTTTCGGAGATATAGAGGTGCAAAGTTTTTCGGTTTTTCCAAGATGGCGGCCGAACCACGTCACCGATGACGTCATCAATTGGGCACAGTCTATTACAGGGCAAGACCAATATGTGTGCAAAGTTTGGCGATTCTACGTGCAACGGTGTAGACGCAGTGCTGCAAACAGACAGACAGACAGACAGACAAACAGATGAAAAATCGGTCAGAGACCGAGGACTTGCCGGAATGTACTTTTTTATCCGCCATTTAGGACAAATATGGCGGCCGAACCACGTGACCGATGACGTCATCATTAACATATTTTATTCCCCATGGAGAGTTCTTTACAATGAGCCATGCCTCAATTTTTTCTATTCAGGACTTTTGGAGATGTGGAGGTGCAGAGTTTTTCGGTTTTTCCAAGATGGCGGCCGACCACGTGACATATGACATCATTAACATATTTTATTCCCCATGGAGAGTTTTTTACAATGAGCCATGTCTCAATTTTTTCTGTTCAGCACTTTTGGAGATTTCGTAGTGCAAAGTTTTGCCGTTTTTCCAAGATGGCGGCCGACCACGTGACTGATGACGTCATCATTAACATATTTTATTCCCCATGTGGAGTTCTTTACAATGAGCCATGTCTCAATTTTTTCTGTTCAGCACTTTTGGCGATATAGTGGTGCAAAGTTTTGCCGTTTTTCCAAGATGGCGGCCGACCACGTGACATATGACGTCATCATTTACATATTTTATTCTGCATGGAGAGTTCTTTACAATGAGCCATGTCTCAATTTTTTCTGTTCAGTACTTTCGGAGATATAGAGGTGCAACGTTTTTTGGTTTTTCCAAGATGGCGGCCGAACCACGTCACCGATGACGTCATCAATTGGGCACAGTCTATTCCAGGGCAAGACCAATGTGTGTGCAAAGTTTGGCGATTCTACGTGCAACGGTGTAGACGCAGTGCTGCAAAAAGACAGACAGACAGACAAACAGACAGACAGACAGACAGACAAACAAACGAACAGATCAACATACTTGCCGGAAAATTTTTCCGGCAAGTAACAAATGAAAAATCGGTCAGAGACCGAGGACTTGCCGGAATTTACTTTTTATCGGCCATTTAGGACAAATATGGCGGCCGAACCACGTGACCGATGAGGTCATCATTAACATATTTTATTCCCCATGGAGATTTCTTTACAATGAGCCATGTCTCAATTTTTGTCTGTTCAGCACTTTTGGAGATATGGAGGTGCTAAGTTTTTCGGTTTTTCCAAGATGGCGGCCGAACCACGTGACTGATGACGTCATCAGTAACATATTTTATTCCCCATGGAGAGTTCTTTACATTGAGCCACGTCCCAAGTTTTTCTATTCAGGTCTTTCGGAGATATGGAGGTGTAACGTTTTCCGGTTTTTCCAAGATGGCGGCCGACCACGTGACATATGACGTCATCATTAACATATTTTATTCCCCATGGAGAGTTCTTTCCAATGAGCCATGTCTCAATTTTTTCTGTTCAGCACTTTTGGAGATATAGTGGCGCAACGTTTTGCCGTTTTTCCAAGATGGCAACCGAACCACGTGACTGATGACGTCATCATTTACATATTTTATTCCCCATGGAGAGTTCTTTCCAATGAGCCATGTCTCAATTTTTTCTGTTCAGCACTTTTGGAGATATAGTGGCGCAACGTTTTGCCGTTTTTCCAAGATGGCGACCGAACCACGTGACTGATGACGTCATCATTTACATATTTTATTCCCCATGGAGAGTTCTTTACAATGAGCCATGTCTCAATTTTTTCTGTTCAGTACTTTCGGAGATATAGAGGTGCAAATTTATTCGGTTTTTCCAAGATGGCGGCCGAACCACGTCACCGATGACGTCATCATTGAGGCACAGTATATTAGAGGGCAAGACCATTATGTGTGCAAAGTTTGGCGATTCTCCGTGCAACGGTGTAGACGCAGTGCTGCAAACAGACAAACAGACAGACAAACAGACAAACAGACAAACAGATGAAAAATCGGTCAGAGACCGAGGACTTGCCGGAATGTACTTTTTTATCAGCCATTTAGGACAAATATGGCGGCCGAACCACGTGACTGATGACGTCATCATTAACATATTTTATTCCCCATGGAGAGTTCTTTACAATGAGCCATGCCTCAATTTTTTCTATTCTGGACTTTTGGAGATGTGGAGGTGCAGAGTTTTTCGGTTTTTCCAAGATGGCGGCCGAACCACGTGACCGATAACATCATCATTAACATATTTTATTCCCCATGGAGAGTTCTTTACAATGAGCCATGTCTCAATTATTTATATTCAGCACTTTCGGAGATATGGAGGTGCTAGGTTTTTCGGTTTTTTCCAAGATGGCGGCCGACCACGTGACTGATGACATCATCATTAACATATTTTATTCCCCATGGAGTTCTTTACAATGAGCCATGTCTCAATTTTTTCTGTTCAGCACTTTTGGAGATATAGTGGTGCAAAGTTTTGCCGTTTTTCCAAGATGGCGGCCGACCACGTGACATATGACGTCATCATTAACATATATTATTCACCATGGAGAGTTCTTTACAATGAGCCATGTCTCAATTCTTTCTGTTCAGCACTTTTGGAGATATAGTGGCGCAACGTTTTGCCGTTTTTCCAAGATGGCGACCGAACCACGTGACTGATGACGTCATCATTTACATATTTTATTCCCCATGGAGAGTTCTTTACAATGAGCCATGTCTCAATTTTTTCGGTTCAGCACTTTTGGAGATATAGTGGTGCAAAGTTTTGCCGTTTTTCCAAGATGGCGGCCGACCACGTGACATATGACATCATCATTAACATATTTTATTCCCCATGGAGAGTTCTTTACAATGAGCCATGTCTCAATTTTTTCTGTTCAGCACTTTTGGAGATATAGTGGTGCAAATTTTTGCCGTTTTTCCAAGATGGCGGCCGACCACGTGACTGATGACGTCATCATTAACATATTTTATTCCCCATGGAGAGTTCTTTACAATGAGCCATGTCTCAATTTTTTCTGTTCAGCACTTTTGGAGATATAGTGGTGCAAAGTTTTGCCGTTTTTCCAAAATGGCGGCCGACCACGTGACATATGACGTCATCATTAACATATTTTATTCCCCATGGAGAGTTCTTTACAATGAGCCATGTCTCAATTTTTTCTGTTCAGCACTTTTGGAGATATAGTGGCGCAACGTTTTGCCGTTTTTCCAAGATGGCGGCCGACCACGTGACATATGACATCATCATTAACATATTTTATTCCCCATGGAGAGTTCTTTACAATGAGCCATGTCTCAATTTTTTCTGTTCAGCACTTTTGGAGATATAGTGGTGCAAAGTTTTGCTGTTTTTCCAAGATGGCGGCCGACCACGTGACTGACGACGTCATCATTAACATATTTTATTCCCCATGGAGAGTTCTTTACAATGAGCCATGTCTCAATTTTTTCTGTTCAGTACTTTCGGAGATATAGAGGTGCAAAGTTTTTCGGTTTTTCCAAGATGGCGGCCGAACCACGTCACCGATGACGTCATCAATTGGGCACAGTCTATTCCAGGGCAAGTCCAATATGTGTGCAAAGTTTGGCGATTCTACGTGCAACGGTGTAGACGCAGTGCTGCAAACAGACAAACAGACAAACAGACAAACAGACAAACGAACAGATCAACATACTTGCCGGAAAATTTTTCCGGCAAGTAACAAACAAACGAACAGATCAACATACTTGCCGGAAAATTTTTCTGGCAAGTAACAAATGAAAAATCGGTCAGAGACCGAGGACTTGCCGGATTGTACTTTTTTATCGGCCATTTAGGACAAATATGGCGGCCGAACCACGTGACCGATGACGTCATCATTAACATATTTTATTCCCCATGGAGAGTTCTTTACAATGAGCCATACCTCAATTTTTTCTATACAGGACTTTTGGAGATGTGGAGGTGCAGAGTTTTTCGGTTTTTCCAAGATGGCGGCCGACCACGTGACCGATGACGTCATCATTAACATATTTTATTCCCCATGGAGAGTTCTTTACAATGAGCCATGTCTCAATTTTTTCTGTTCAGTACTTTCAGAGATATAGAAGTGCAAAGTTTTTCGGTTTTTCCAAGATGGCGGCCGAACCACGTCACCGATGACGTCATCAATAGGGCACAGTCTATTCCAGGGCAAGACCAATATGTGTGCAAAGTTTGGCGATTCTCCGTGCAACGGTGTAGACGCAGTGCTGCAAACAGACAGACAAACAGATGAAAAATCGGTCAGAGACCGAGGACTTGCCGGAATGTACTTTTTTATTGGCCATTTAGGACAAATATGGCGGCCGAACCACGTGATAGATGACGTCATCATTAACATATATTATTCCCCATGGAGAGTTCTTTACAAAGAGCCATGTCTCAACTTTTTCTATTCAGAACTTTTGGAGATATGGAGGTGCTACGTTTTTCGGTTTTTCCAAGATGGCGGCCGAACCACGTGACCTATGATGTCATCATTAACATATTTTATTCGCCATGGAGAGTTCTTTACAACGAGCCATGTCTCAATTTTTTCTATTCAGCACTTTCAGAGATATGGAGGTGCAAAATTTTTCGGTTTTTCCAAGATGGCGGCCGAACCACGTGACATATGACGTCATCATTAACATATTTTATTCCCCATTGAGAGTTCTTTACAATGAGCCATGTCTCAATTTTTATCTGTTCAGCACATTTGGAGATATAGTGGTGCACAGTTTTGCCGTTTTTCCAAGATGGCGGCCGACCACGTGACAGATGACGTCATCATTAACATAGTTTATTCCCCATGGAGAGTTCTTTACAATGAGCCATTTCTCAATTTCTTCTGTTCAGCACTTTTGGAGATATAGTGGTGCAAAGTTTTGCCGTTTTTCCAAGATGGCGGCCGACCACGTGACATATGACGTCATCATTAACATATTTTATTCCCCATGGAGAGTTCTTTACAATGAGACATGTCTCAATTTTTTCTGTTCAGCACTTTTGGAGATATAGTGGCGCAACGTTTTGCCGTTTTTCCAAGATGGCGCCAGAACCACGTGACTGATGACGTCATCATTTACATATTTTATTCCCCATGGAGAGTTCTTTACAATGAGCCATGTCTCAAGTTTGTCTGTTCAGTACTTTCGGAGATATAGAGGTGCAAATTTTTTTCGGTTTTTCCAAGATGGCGGCCGAACCACGTCACGGATGACGTCATCAATTGGGCACAGTCTATTCCAGGGTAAGACCAATATGTGTGCAAAGTTTGGCGATTCTACGTCCAACGGTGTAGACGCAGTGCTGCAAACAGACAGACAAACAGACAAACAGACAAACAGACAGATGAAAAATTGGTCAGAGACCGAGGACTTGCCGGAATTTACTTTTTTATCGGCCATTTCGCACAAATATGGCGGTCGAACCATGTGACCGATGTCGTCATCATTAACATATTTTATTCCCCATGGAGAGTTCTTTACAATGAGCCATGTCTCAATTTTTTCTATTGAGCACTTTCGGAGATATGGAGGTGCAAAGTTTTTGAGTTTTTCCAAGATGGCGGCCGAACCACGTGACCGATGACGTCATCACTAACATTTTATTCCCCATGGAGAGTTCTTTACAATGAGCTCAATTTTTTCTGTTCAGCACTTTTGGAGATATAGCGGTGCAAAGTTTTGCCGTTTTTCCAAGATGGCGGCCGACCACGTGACATATGACATCATCATTAACATATTTTATTCCCCATGGAGAGTTCTTTACAATGAGCCATGTCTCAATTTTTTTCTGTTCAGCACTTTTGGAGATATAGTGGTGCAAAGTTTTGCCGTTTTTCCAAGATGGCGGCCGACCACGTGACATATGACATCATCATTAACATATTTTATTCCCCATGGAGAGTTCTTTACAATGAGCCATGTCTCAATTTTTTCTGTTCAGCACTTTTGGAGATTTCGTGGTGCAAAGTTTTGCCGTTTTTCCAAGATGGCGGCCGACCACGTGACTGATGACGTCATCATTAACATATTTTATTCACCATGGAGAGTTCTTTACAATGAGCCATGTCTCAATTTTTTCTGTTCAGCACTTTTGGAGATATAGTGGCGCAACGTTTTGCCGTTTTTCCAAGATGGCGACCGAACCACGTGACTGATGACGTCATCATTTACATATTTTATTCCCCATGGAGAGTTCTTTACAATGAGCCATGTCTCAATTTTTTCTGTTCAGTACTTTCGGAGATTTAGAGATGCAAAGTTTTTCGGTTTTTCCAAGATGGCGGCCGAACAACGTCACCGATGACGTCATCAATTGGGCACAGTCTATTCCAGGGCAAGACCAATATGTGTGCAAAGTTTGGCGATTCTACGTGCAACGGTGTAGACGCAGTGCTGCAAACAGACAGACAAACAGACAGATGAAAAATCGGTCAGAGACCGAGGACTTGCCGGAATGTACTTTTTTATCGGCCATTTAGGACAAATATGGCGGCCGAACCATGTGACCGATGACGTCATCATTAACATATTTTATTCCCCATGGAGAGTTCTTTACAATGAGCCAAACCTCAATTTTTTCTATTCAGGACTTTTGGAGATGTGGAGGTGCAGAGTTTTTCGGTTTTTCCAAGATGGCGGCCGAACCACGTGACCGATGACATCATCATTAACATATTTTGTTCCCCATGGAGTGTTCTTTACAATGAGCCATGTCTCAATTTTTTCTATTCAGCACTTTCGGAGATATGGAGGTGCTAAGTTTTTCGGTTTTTCCAAGATGGCGGTCGAACCACGTGACCGATGACGTCATCATTAACATATTTTATTCCCCATGGAGAATTATTTACAATGAGCCATGTCTCGATTTTGTCTGTTAATTACTTTTGGAGATATAGAGGTGCAACGTTTTTCGGTTTTTCCAAGATGGCGGCCGAACCACGTGACCGATGACATCATCATTAACATATTTTGTTCCCCATGGAGTGTTCTTTACAATGAGCCATGTCTCAATTTTTTCTGTTCAGCACTTTTGGAGATATAGTGGTGCAAAGTTTTGCCGTTTTTCCAAGATGGCGGTCGAACCACGTGACCGATGACGTCATCATTAACATATTTTATTCCCCATGGAGAATTATTTACAATGAGCCATGTCTCGATTTTGTCTGTTAATTACTTTTGGAGATATAGAGGTGCAACGTTTTTCGGTTTTTCCAAGATGGCGGCCGAACCACGTGACCGATGACGTCATCATTTGGGCACAATATATTAGAGGGCAAGACAAATACGTGTGCAAAGTTTGGCGATTCTACGTGCAACGGTGTAGACGTAGTGCTGCAAACAGACAAACAGACAGACAAACAGATGAAAAATCGGTCAGAGACCGAGGACTTGCCGGAATGTACTTTTTTATCCGCCATTTAGGACAAATATGGCGGCCGAACCACGTGACCGATGACGTCATCATTAACATATTTTATTCCCCATGGAGAGTTCTTTACAATGAGGCATGTCTCAATTTTTTCTATTCAGCACTTTTGGACACATAGAGGTGCTAAGTTTTTCGGTTTTTCCAAGATGGCGGCCGAACCACGTGACATATGACGTCATCATTAACAAATTTTATTCCCCATGGAGAGTTCTTTACAATGAGCCATGTCTCAATTTTTTCTGTTCAGCACTTTTGGAGATATAGTGGTGCAAAATTTTGCCGTTTTTCCAAGATGGCGGCCGACCACGTGACATATGACATCATCATTAACATATTTTATTCCCCATGGAGAGTTCTTTACAATGAGCCATGTCTCAATTTTTTCTGTTCAGCACTTTTGGAGATTTCGTGGTGCAAAGTTTTGCCGTTTTTCCAAGATGGCGGCCGACCACGTGACTGATGACGTCATCATTAACATATTTTATTCCCCATGGAGAGTTCTTTACAATGAGCCATGTCTCAATTTTTTCTGTTCAGCACTTTTGGAGATATGGAACTGCGAAGTTTTTCGGTTTTTCCAAGATGGCGACCGAACCACGTGACTGATGACGTCATCATTAACATATTTTATTCCCCATGGAGAGTTCTTTACAATGAGCCATGTCTCAATTTTTTCTATTCAGTACTTTCAGAGATATGGAGGTGCAAATTTTACTGTTTTTCCAAGATGGCGGCCGAACCACGTGACCAATGACGTCATCATTAACATATTTTATTCCCCATCGAGAGTTCTTTACAATGAGCCATGTCTCAATTTTTTCTGTTCAGCACTTTTGGAGATATAGTGGTGCAAAGTTTTGCCGTTTTTCCAAGATGGCGGCCGTCCACGTGACATATGACCTCATCATTAACATATTTTATTCCCCATGGAGAGTTCTTTACAATGAGGCATGTCTCAATTTTTTATGTTCAGCACTTTTGGAGATATAGTGGCGCAACGTTTTGCCGTTTTTCCAAGATGGCGGCCGACCACGTGACATATGACATCATCATTAACATATTTTATTCCCCATGGAGAGTTCTTTACAATGAGCCATGTCTCAATTTTTTCTGTTCAGCACTTTTGGAGATTTCGTGGTGCAAAGTTTTGCCGTTTTTCCAAGATGGCGGCCGACCACGTGACTGATGACGTCATCATTAACATATTTTATTCCCCATGGAGAGTTCTTTACAATGAGCCATGTCTCAATTTTTTCTGTTCAGCACTTTTGGAGATATAGTGGTGCAAAGTTTTGCCGTTTTTCCAAGATGGCGGCCGACCACGTGACATATGACGTCATCATTAACATATTTTATTCCCCATGGAGAGTTCTTTACAATGAGCCATGTCTCAATTTTTTCTGTTCAGCACTTTTGGAGATATAGTGGCGCAACGTTTTGCCGTTTTTCCAAGATGGCGACCGAACCACGTGACTGATGACGTCATCATTTACATATTTTATTCCCCATGGAGAGTTCTTTACAATGAGCCATGTCTCAATTTTTTCTGTTCAGTACTTTCGGAGATATAGAGGTGCAAAGTTGTTCGGTTTTTCCAAGATGGCGGCCGAACCACGTCACCGATGACGTCATCAATTGGGCACAGTCTATTCCAGGGCAAGACGAATATGTGTGCAAAGTTTGGCGATTCTCCGTGCAACGGTGTAGACGCAGTGCTGCAAACAGACAGACAGACAGACAGACAAACAGACAGATGAAAAATCGGTCAGAGACCGAGGACTTGCCGGAATGTACTTTTTTATCGGCCATTTAGAACAAATATGGCGGCCGAACTACGTGATACATGACGTCATCATTAACATATTTTATTCCCCATGGAGAGTTCTTTACAATGAGCCATCTCTCAATTTTTTCCATTCTGCACTTTTGGAGATATAGTGGTGCAAAGTTTTCCCGTGTTTCCAAGATGGCGGCCGACCACGTGACATATGACATCATCGTTAACATATTTTATTCCCCATGGAGAGTTCTTTACAATGAGCCATGTCTCAATTTTTTCTGTTCAGGACTTTTGGAGATTTCGTGGTGCAAAGTTTTGCCGTTTTTCCAAGATGGCGGCCGACCACGTGACTGATGACGTCATCATTAACATATTTTATTCCCCATGGAGAGTTCTTTACAATGAGCAATGTCTCAATTTTTTCTGTTCAGCACTTTTGGAGATATAGTGGTGCAAAGTTTTGCCGTTTTTCCAAGATGGCGGCCAACCACGTGACATATGACGTCATCATTAACATATTTTATTCCCCATGGAGAGTTCTTTACAATGAGCCATGTCTCAATTTTTTCTGTTCAGCACGTTTGGAGATATAGTGGCGCAACGTTTTGCCGTTTTTCCAAGATGGCGGCCAACCACGTGACATATGACGTCATCATTAACATATTTTATTCCCCATGGAGAGTTCTTTACAATGAGCCATGTCTCAATTTTTTCTGTTCAGCACTTTTGGAGATATAGCGGTGCAAAGTTTTGCCGTTTTTCCAAGATGGCGGCTGAACCACCTGACCGATGACATCATCATTAACATATTTTATTCCCCACGGAGAGTTCTTTACAATGAGCCATGTCTCAATTTTTTCTGTTCAGCACTTTTGGAGATATAGTGGCGCAACGTTTTTCGGATTTTCCAAGATGGCGGCCGAACCACGTGACCGATGACGACATCATTAACATATTTTATTCCCCCTGGAGAGTTCTTTCCAATGAGCCATGTCTCAATTTTTTCTGTTCAGCACTTTTGGAGATATAGAGGTGCAACGTTTTTCGGATTTTCCAAGATGGCGGCCGAACCACGTGACCGATGACGTCATCATTAACTTATTTTATTCCCCCTGGAGAGTTCTTTCCAATGAGCCATGTCTCAATTTTTTCTATTCAGCACTTTCGGAGATATGGAGGTGTATTTTTTTCCCGTTTTTCCAAGATGGCGGCCGCACCACGTGACCGATGACGTCATCATTAACATATTTTATTCCACATGGAGAATTCTTGACAATGAGCCATGTCTCAATTTTTTCTATTCAGCACTTTCGGAGATATGGAGGTGCTAGGTTTTTCGGTTTTTCCAAGATGGCGGCCGACCACGCGACTGATGACGTCATCATTAACATATTTTATTCCCCATGGAGAGTTCTTTACAATGAGCCATGTCTCAATTTTTTCTGTTCAGCACTTTTGGAGATATAGTGGTGCAAAGTTTTGCCGTTTTTCCAAGATGGCGGCCGACCACGTGACATATGACGTCATCATTAACATATTTTATTCCCCATGGAGAGTTCTTTACAATGAGCCATGTCTCAATTTTTTCTGTTCAGCACTTTTGGAGATATAGTGGCGCAACGTTTTGCCGTTTTTCCAAGATGGCGACCGAACCACGTGACTGATGACGTCATCATTTACATATTTTATTCCCCATGGAGAGTTCTTTACAATGAGCCATGTCTCAATTTTTTCTGTTCAGTACTTTCGGAGATATAGAGGTGCAAGGTTTTTCAGTTTTTCCAAGATGGCGGCCGAACCACGTCACCGATGACGTCATGAATTGGGCACAGTCTATTCCAGGGCAAGACCAATATGTGTGCAAAGTTTGGCGATTCGCCGTGCAACGGTGTAGACGCAGTGCTGCAAACAGACAGACAGACAGACAGACAGACAAACAGACAGACAAACAGACAGACAAACGAACAGATCAACATACTTGCCGGAAAAATTTTTCCGGCAAGTAACAAACGAACAGATCAACATACTTGCCGGAAAATTTTTCCGGCAAGTAACAAACGAACAGATCAACATACATGCCGGAAAATTTTTTCCGGCAAGTAACAAACAGACAGACAAACAAACGAACAGATCAACATACTTGCCGGAATCTTTTCCGGCAAGTAATGAAAAATCGGTCAGAGACCGAGGACTTGCCGGAATTTACTTTTTATCGGCCATTTAGGACAAATATGGCGGCCGAACCACATGGCCGATGACGTCATCATTAACATATTTTATTCCCCATGGAGAGTTCTTTTCAATGAGCCATGTCTCAATTTTTTCCATTCTGCACTTTTGGAAATATAGTGGTGCAAAGTTTTTGCCGTTTTTCCAAGATGGCGGCCGAACCACGTGACCGATGGCATCATCATTAACATATTTTATTCCCCATGGAGAGTTCTTTACAATGAGCCATGTCTCAATTTTTTCTATTCAGAGATATGGAGGTGCAAAATTTTTCGGTTTTTCCAAGATGGCGGCCGAACCACGTGACATATGATGTCATCATTAACAAATTTTATTCCCCATGGAGAGTTCTTTACAATGAGCCATGTCTCAATTTTTTCTGTTCAGCACTTTTGGAGATATAGTGGTGCAAAGTTTTGCCGTTTTTCCAAGATGGCGGCCGACCACGTGACATATGACATCATCATTAACATATTTTATTCCCCATGGAGAGTTCTTTACAATGAGCCATGTCTCAACTTTTTCTGTTCAGCACTTTTGGAGATTTTGTGGTGCAAAGTTTTGCCGTTTTTCCAAGATGGCGGCCGACCACGTGACTGATGACGTCATCATTAACATATTTTATTCCCCGTGGAGAGTTCTTTACAATGAGCCATGTCTCAATTTTTTCTGTTCAGCACTTTTGGAGATATAGTGGTGCAAGGTTTTGCCGTTTTTCCAAGATGGCGGCCGACCACATGACATATGACGTCATCATTAACATATTTTATTCCCCATGGAGAGTTCTTTACAATGAGCCATGTCTCAATTTTTTCTGTTCAGCACTTTTGGAGATATAGTGGTGCAAAGTTTTGCCGTTTTTCCAAGATGGCGGCCGACCACGTGACATATGACGTCATCATTAACATATTTTATTCCCCATGGAGAGTTCTTTACAATGAGCCATGTCTCAATTTTTTCTGTTCAGTACTTTCGGAGATATAGAGGTGCAAAGTTTTTCGGTTTTTCCAAGATGGCGGCCGAACCACGTCACCGATGACGTCATCAATTGGGCACAGTCTATTCCAGTGCAAGACCAATATGTGTGCAAAGTTTGGCGATTCTACGTGCAACGGTGTAGACGCAGTGCTGCAAATAGACAGACAAACAGACAGACAAACAGACAAATGAAAAATCGGTCAGAGACCGAGGACTTGCCGGAATGTACTCTTTTATCGGCCATTTAAGACAAATATGGCGTCCGAACCACGTGATAGATGACGTCATCATTAACATATATTATTCCCCATGGAGAGTTCTTCACAAAGAGCCATGTCTCAACTTTTTCTATTCAGCACTTTTGGAGATATGGAGGTGCTACGTTTTTCGGTTTTTCCAAGATGGCAGCCGAACCACGTGACCTATGATGTCATTATTAACATATTTTATTCCCCATGGAGAGTTCTTTACAATGAGCCATGTCTCAATTTTTTCTATTCAGCACTTTCAGAGATATGGAGGTGCACAATTTTTCGGTTTTTCCAAGATGGCGGCCGAACCACGTGACATATGACGTCATCATTAACATATTTTATTCCCCATTGAGAGTTCTTTACAATGAGCCATGTCTCAATTTTTTCCATTCTGCACTTTTGGAGATATAGTGGTGCAAAGTTTTCCCATTTTTCCAAGATGGCGGCCGAACCACGTGACCGATGGCGTCATCATTAACATATTTTATTCCCCATGGAGAGTTCTTTACAATGAGCCATGTCTCAATTTTTTCTGTTCAGCACTTTTGGAGATTTTGTGGTGCAAAGTTTTGCCGTTTTTCCAAGATGGCGGCCGACCACGTGACTGATGACGTCATCATTAACATATTTTATTCCCCATGGAGAGTTCTTTACAATGAGCCATGTCTCAATTATTTCTGTTCAGCACTTTTGGAGATATAGTGGTGCAAAGTTTTGCCGTTTTTCCAAGATGGCGGCCGACCACGTGACATATGACGTCATCATTAACATATTTTATTCCCCATGGAGAGTTCTTTCCAATGAGCCATGTCTCAATTTTTTCTGTTCAGCACTTTTGGAGATATAGTGGCGCAACGATTTGCCGTTTTTCCAAGATGGCGACCGAACCACGTGACTGATGACGTCATCATTTACATATTTTATTCCCCATGGAGAGTTCTTTACAATGAGCCATGTCTCAATTTTTTCTGTTCAGTACTTTCGGAGATATAGAGGTGCAAATTTATTCGGTTTTTCCAAGATGGCGGCCGAACCACGTCACCGATGACGTCATCATTGGGGCACAGTATATTAGAGGGCAAGACCATTATGTGTGCAAAGTTTGGCGATTCTCCGTGCAACGGTGTAGACGCAGTGCTGCAAACAGACAGACAAACAGACAGACAGACAAACAGACAGACAAACAGACAGACAAACAAACGAACAGATCAACATACTTGCCGGAATCTTTTCCGGCAAGTAATGAAAAATCGGTCAGAGACCGAGGACTTGCCGGAATTTACTTTTTTATCGGCCATTTAGGACAAATATGGCGGCTGAACCACGTGACCGGTGACGTCATCATTAACATATTTTATTCCCCATGGAGAGTTCTTTACAATGAGTCATGTCTCAATTTTTTCTATTCAGCACTTTCGGAGATATGGAGGTGCTAGGTTTTTCCAAGATGGCGGCTAAACCACGTGACCGATGACGTCATTATTAACATGTTTTATTCCCCATGGAGAGTTCTTTACAATGAGCTATGTCTCAATTTTTTCTATTCAGCACTTTCGGAGATATGGAGGTGCTAGGTTTTTCCAAGATGGCGGCTAAACCACGTGACCGATGACGTAATCAATTGGGCACAGTCTATTCCAGGGCAAGACCAATATGTGTGCAAAGTTTGGCGATTCTACGTGCAACGGTGTAGACGCAGTGCTGCAAACAGACAGACAGACAGACAAACAGACAGACAAATGAAAAATCGGTCAGAGACCGAGGACTTGCCGGAATGTACTTTTTTATTGGCCATTGAGGACAAATATGGCGGCCGAACCACGTGACTGATGACGTCATCATTAACATATTTTATTCCCCATGGAGAGTTCTTTACAATGAGCCATGTCTCAATTTTTTCTGTTCAGCACTTTTGGAGATATAGTGGTGCAAAGTTTTGCCGTTTTTCCAAGATGGCGGCCGACCACGTGACATATGACGTCATCATTAACATATTTTATTCCCCATGGAGAGTTCTTTACAATGAGCCATGTCTCAATTTTTTCTGTTCAGCACTTTTGGAGATATAGTGGCGCAACGTTTTTCGGTTTTTCCAAGATGGCGGCCGAACCACGTGACCTATGACGTCATCGCTAACATATTTTATTCCCCATGGAGAGTTCTTTACAATGAGCCATGTCTCAATTTTTTCTGTTCAGCACTTTTGGAGATATAGTGGTGCAAAGTTTTGCCGTTTTTCCAAGATGGCGGCCGACCACGTGACATATGACGTCATCATTAACATATTTTATTCCCCATGGAGAGTTCTTTACAATGAGCCATGTCTCAATTTTTTCTGTTCAGCACTTTTGGAGATATAGTGGCGCAACGTTTTGCCGTTTTTCCAAGATGGCGACCGAACCACGTGACTGATGACGTCATCATTTACATATTTTATTCCCCATGGAGAGTTCTTTACAATGTGCCATGTCTCAATTTTTTCTGTTCAGTACTTTCGGAGATATAGAGGTGCAAAAGTTTTCGGTTTTTCCAAGATGGCGGCCGAACCACGTCACCGATGACGTCATCAATTGGGCACAGTCTATTCCAGGGCAAGACCAATATGTGTGCAAAGTTTGGCGATTCTACATGCAACAGTGTAGACGCAGTGCTGCAAACAGACAGACAGACAGACAGACAGACAAACAGACAGACAGACAAACAAAAAATCGGTCAGAGACCGAGGACTTGCCGGAATGTACTTTTTTATTGGCCATTTAGGACAAATATGGCGGCCGAACCACGTGACCGATGACATCATCATTAACATATTTTATTCCCCATGGAGAGTTCTTTTCAATGAGCCATGTCTCAATTTTTTCTATTCAGCACTTTCGGAGATGTGGAGGTTTCGGTTTTTCCAAGATGGCGGCCGAACCACGTGACATATGATGTCATCATTAACAAATTTCATTCCCCGTGGAGAGGTCTTTACAATGAGCCATGTCTCAATTTTTTCCATTCTGCACTTTTGGAGATATAGTGGTGCAAAGTTTTTGCCGTTTTTCCAAGATGGCGGCCGAACCACGTGACCGATGGCATCATCATTAACATATTTTATTCCCCATGGAGAGGTCTTTACAATGAGCCATGTCTCAATTTTTTCTGTTCAGCACTTTTGGAGATATAGTGGTGCAAAGTTTTGCCGTTTTTCCAAGATGGCGGCCGACTACGTGACATATGACGTCATCATTAACATATTTTATTCCCCATGGAGAGTTCTTTACAATGAGCCATGTCTCAATTTTTTCTGTTCAGCACTTTTGGAGATATCGTGGCGCAACCTTTTGCCGTTTTTCCAAGATGGCGACCGAACCACGTGACTGATGACGTCATCATTTACATATTTTATTCCGCATGGAGGGTTCTTTACAATGAGCCATGTCTCAATTTTTTCTGTTCAGTACTTTCGGAGATATAGAGGTGCAACGTTTTTCGGTTTTGCCAAGATGGCGGCCGAACCACGTCACCGATGACGTCATCAATTGGGCACAGTCTATTCCAGGGCAAGACCAATATGTCTGCAAAGTTTGGCGATTCTACGTGCAACGGTGTAGACGCAGTGCTGCAAACAGACAGACAGACAGACAGACAAACAGACAGACAGACAGACAGACAAACAAACGAACAGATCAACATACTTGCCGGAAAATTTTTTCCGGCAAGTAACAAACGAACAGATCAACATACTTGCCGGAATCTTTTCCGGCAAGTAACAAACAGACAAACAGACAAACAGATGAAAAATCGGTCAGAGACCGAGGACTTGCCGGAATGTACATTTTTATCAGCCATTTAGGACAAATATGGCGGCTGAACCACGTGACCGATGACGTCATCATTAACACATTTTATTCCCAACGGATAGTTCTTTACAATGAGCCATGTCTCAATTTTTTCTATTCAGGACTTTTGGAGATGTGGAGGTGCAAATTTTTTCGGTTTTTCCAAGATGGCGGCCGAACCACGTGACTGATGACGTCATCATTAACATATTTTATTCCCAATGGAGAGTTCTTCACAATGAGCCATGTCTCAATTTTTTCTCTTCAGCACTTTTGGAGATATGGAGGTGCTAGGTTTTTTCGGTTTTTCAAAGATGGCGGCCGAACCACGTGACTGATGACGTCATCATTAACATATTTTATTCCCCATGGAGAGTTCTTTACAATGAGCCATGTCTCAATTTTTTCTGTTCAGCACTTTCGGAGATATAGAGGTGCAAAGTTTTTCTGTTTTTCCAAGATGGCGGCCGAACCACATGACTGATGACGTCATCATTAACATGTTTTATTCCGCATGGAGAGTTCTTTACAATGAGCCATGTCTCAAAATTTTTCTATTCAGCACTTTCGGAGATATGGAGGTGCCAAGTTTTTCGGTTTTTCCAAGGTGGCGGCCGAACCACCTGACATATGACGTCATCATTAACAAATTTTATTCCCCATGGAGAGTTCTTTACAATGAGCCATGTCTCAATTTTTTCTGTTCAGCACTTTTGGAGATTTCGTGGTGCAAAGTTTTGCCGTTTTTCCAAGATGGCGGCCGACCACGTGACCGATGACGTCATCATTAACATGTTTTATTCCCCATGGAGAGTTCTTTACAATGAGCCATGTCTCAATTTTTTCTGTTCAGCACTTTTGGAGATATAGTGGTGCTAAGTTTTGCCGTTTTTCCAAGATGGTGGCCGACCACGTGACATATGACATCATCATTAACATATTTTATTCCCCATGGAGAGCTCTTTACAATGAGCCATGTCTCAATTTTTTCTGTTCATCACTTTTGGAGATATAGTGGCGCAACGTTTTGCCGTTTTTCCAAGATGGCGACCGAACCACGTGACTGATGACGTCATCATTTACATATTTTATTCCCCATGGAGAGTTCTTTACAATGAGCCATGTCTCAATTTTTTATGTTAAGTACTTTCGGAGATATAGAGGTGCAAAGTTTTTCGGTTTTTCCAAGATGGCGGCCGAACCACGTCACCGATGACGTCATCAATTGGGCACAGTCTATTCCAGGGCAAGACCAATATGTGTGCAAAGTTTGGCGATTCTACGTGCAACGGTGTAGACGCAGTGCTGCAAACAGACAGACAGACAGACAGACAAACAGATGAAAAATCGGTCAGAGACCGAGGACTTGCCGGAATGTACTTTTTTATCCGCCATTTAGGACAAATATGGCGGCCGAACCACGTGACCGATGACGTCATCATTAACATATTTTATTCCCCATGGAGAGTTCTTTACAATGAGCCATGCCTCAATTTTTTCTATTCAGGACTTTTGGAGATGTGGAGGTGCAGAGTTTTTCGGTTTTTCCAAGATGGCGGCCGACCACGTGACATATGACATCATTAACATATTTTATTCCCCATGGAGAGTTTTTTACAATGAGCCATGTCTCAATTTTTTCTGTTCAGCACTTTTGGAGATTTCGTAGTGCAAAGTTTTGCCGTTTTTCCAAGATGGCGGCCGACCACGTGACTGATGACGTCATCATTAACATATTTTATTCCCCATGTGGAGTTCTTTACAATGAGCCATGTCTCAATTTTTTCTGTTCAGCACTTTTGGCGATATAGTGGTGCAAAGTTTTGCCGTTTTTCCAAGATGGCGGCCGACCACGTGACATATGACGTCATCATTTACATATTTTATTCTGCATGGAGAGTTCTTTACAATGAGCCATGTCTCAATTTTTTCTGTTCAGTACTTTCGGAGATATAGAGGTGCAACGTTTTTTGGTTTTTCCAAGATGGCGGCCGAACCACGTGACTGATGACGTCATCATTAACATATTTTATTCCCCATGGAGAGTTCTTTACATTGAGCCACGTCCCAAGTTTTTCTATTCAGGTCTTTCGGAGATATGGAGGTGTAACGTTTTCCGGTTTTTCCAAGATGGCGGCCGACCACGTGACATATGACGTCATCATTAACATATTTTATTCCCCATGGAGAGTTCTTTCCAATGAGCCATGTCTCAATTTTTTCTGTTCAGCACTTTTGGAGATATAGTGGCGCAACGTTTTGCCGTTTTTCCAAGATGGCAACCGAACCACGTGACTGATGACGTCATCATTTACATATTTTATTCCCCATGGAGAGTTCTTTCCAATGAGCCATGTCTCAATTTTTTCTGTTCAGCACTTTTGGAGATATAGTGGCGCAACGTTTTGCCGTTTTTCCAAGATGGCGACCGAACCACGTGACTGATGACGTCATCATTTACATATTTTATTCCCCATGGAGAGTTCTTTACAATGAGCCATGTCTCAATTTTTTCTGTTCAGTACTTTCGGAGATATAGAGGTGCAAATTTATTCGGTTTTTCCAAGATGGCGGCCGAACCACGTCACCGATGACGTCATCATTGAGGCACAGTATATTAGAGGGCAAGACCATTATGTGTGCAAAGTTTGGCGATTCTCCGTGCAACGGTGTAGACGCAGTGCTGCAAACAGACAAACAGACAGACAAACAGACAAACAGACAAACAGATGAAAAATCGGTCAGAGACCGAGGACTTGCCGGAATGTACTTTTTTATCGGCCATTTAGGACAAATATGGCGGCCGAACCACGTGACTGATGATGTCATCATTAACATATTTTATTCCCCATGGAGAGTTCTTTACAATGAGCCATGTCTCAATTTTTTCTATTCAGCACATTCAGAGATATGGAGGTGCAAAATTTTTCGGTTTTTCCAAGATGGCGGCCGAACCACGTGACATATGACGTCATCATTAACAAATTTTATTCCCCATGGAGAGTTCTTTACAATGAGCCATGTCACAATTTTCTCTGTTCAGCACTTTTGGAGATATAGTGGTGCAAAGTTTTGCCGTTTTTCCAAGATGGCGGCCGACCACGTGACATATGACATCATCATTAACATATTTTATTCCCCATGGAGAGTTCTTTACAATGAGCCATGTCTCAATTTTTTCTGTTCAGCACTTTTGGAGATTTCGTGGTGCAAAGTTTTGCCGTTTTTCCAAGATGGCGGCCGACCACGTGACTGATGACGTCATCATTAACCTATTTTATTCCCCATGGAGAGTTCTTTACAATGAGCAATGTCTCAATTTTTTCTGTTCAGCACTTTTGGAGATATAGTGGTGCAAAGTTTTGCCGTTTTTCCAAGATGGCGGCCGACCACGTGACATATGACGTCATCATTAACATATTTTATTCCCCATGGAGCGTTCTTTGCAATGAGCCATGTCTCAATTTTTTCTGTTCAGCACTTTTGGAGATATCGTGGTGCAAAGTTTTGCCGTTTTTCCAAGATGGCGACCGACCACGTGACTGATGACGTCATCATTAACATATTTTATTCCCCATGGAGAGTTCTTTACAATGAGCCATGTCTCAATTTTTTCTGTTCAGGACTTTCGGAGATATGGAGGTGCAAAAATTTTCGGTTTTTCCAAGATGGCGGCCGAACCACGTGACCGATGACGTCATCAATTGGGCACAGTCTATTCCAGGGCAAGACCAATATGTGTGCAAAGTTTGGCGATTCTCCGTGCAACGGTGTAGATGCAGTGCTGCAAACAGACAGACAAACAGACAGACAGACAGACAGACAGACAAATGAAAAATCGGTCAGAGACCGAGGACTTGCCGGAATGTACTTTTTTTATCGGCCATTTAGGACAAATATGGCGGCCGAACCACGTGATAGATGACGTCATCATTAACATATATTATTCCCCATGGAGAGTTCTTTACAAAGAGCCTTGTCTCAACTTTTTCTATTCAGCACTTTTGGAGATATGGAGGTGCAAAGTTTTTCGGTTTTTCCAAGATGGCGGCCGACCACGTGACATATGACGTCATCATTAACATATTTTATTCCCCATGGAGAGTTCTTTACAATGAGCCATGTCTCAATTTTTTCTGTTCAGCACTTCCGGAGATATGGAGGTGCAAAGTTTTTCGGTTTTTCCAAGATGGCGGCCGACCACGTGACATATGACGTCATCATTAACATATTTTATTCGCCATGGAGAGTTCTTTACAATGAGCCATGTCTCAATTTTTTCTGTTCAGCACTTTTGGAGATATCGTGGTGCAAAGTTTTGCCGTTTTTCCAAGATGGCGGCCGACCACGTGACTGATGACGTCATCATTAACATATTTTATTCCCCATGGAGAGTTCTTTACAATGAGCCATGTCGCAATTCTTTCTATTCAGCACTTTTGGAGATGCAAATTTTTTCGGTTTTTCCAAGATGGCGGCCGATCCACGTGACTGATGACGTCATCATTAACATATTTCATTCCACATGGAGAGTTCTTTACATTGAGCCATGTCGCAATTTTTTTCTGTTCAGCACTTTTGGAGATAGATGATGCAAAGTTTTTCGGTTTTTCCAAGATGGCGGCCGAACCACGTAACGTATGACGTCATCATTAACATATTTTATTCCACATGGAGAGTTCTTTACAATGAGCCATGTCTCAATTTTTTCTATTCAGCACTTTCGGAGATATGGAGGTGCAAAAAAAATATTCTGCACCATTGGGAGATGGGGCCAAAAACGATGCACAGCAGGATATCTCATAAAGTTGTGGACAGATTCGGACGAAACTTGGTGGACAGGTTGGGTGTGACAAGGCAGAATCGATGTGATTTTGGTGAAGATGTGGACATGGATTCGGCTACAAGAATTATTTAATTTCCTCAGTGATTCTTCACCATTGAGAGATCAAACCAAAAGCGATATATCTATAACATGATATTAAAAAATTATGGATGAGTTATGACTAAACTAGGTGGATGAGTTGGTTCGGTGACAGGAACAAGCCGATTCGATTTTGGTTCAGGTCCGAATCCAGATCTGGTCTATCGGTGCATACAAACATAAACTGCTTAGCCTGGCGGGGGCGATGTTCCAAGTGCCGTTCTCGTTCATCATATTTTGGATAACGCAGCCTCGGGCTCTGGCATTATACATGGAAAAGCAAATCGATTACACCCCGCCCCGGACGAGGCAAAACGCTGGTGCACGTGACCGTGACGCCGGAAATGACGTTGCTGACACCATCCAGTCGTAGCTATGGTGACGCCGGAAATGACGTTGCTGACACCATCCAGTCGTAGCTATGGTGACGCCGGAAAGGACGTTACTGAGACACTCGGTCTTAACCCTGGTGGAGCTCCGTACTAAAGCACGCGAGGAAATTGTGAGACTGAGATTTTATATACACATTCACCTTAGAAAAGCTTTTTTTATACACATTCACTTCATTCAGAAGTTCAAAAAGATGCGATTACAAATCTTCCCTCACCCTCCCCACAACCCCTCCACCCTCTCCCCCCCCCTCCCCCACACGCCGCTTGGTCACTTGCATGATATTTAGCCATATTTACCCATATTTACTGGCATAACATTCACTCATAATTCATATTTACCCATAAATTATATTCACCCATAAATCATATTTACCCCTGCTATCGAAGGTGGGTGAAGGATGTGTTATGTGTCTGTGTCTGTGTTACCCATGTCTGTTTGTCTGTTTGTCTGTGAACAAGATATCTCAAAAAGTTGTGGGCGGATTTGGACGGAATCTGTCGGAGAGGTAGCATATGTCATATATGACAAGGACGAAATGATTCGATTTTGGTGAAGATCCGGACCCGGCTGCTATCATTTTTTAAGTGATTCTTCACCATTGGGAGATAGGGCCAAAAACGATACATAGCGGGATATCTCAAAATGTTGTGGACAGATTTGGACGAAACTTGGTGGACTGGTTGGGTGTCTGACAAGAAAGAAGTGATTCAATTTTGATGACGTTTCGAATCCGGATCCGGATCAGATAATTTTAAAGTGATTTTTCACCATTGAGTTGTCGGGCTAAAATCGATATATAACACGATATCTCATTGCCCGCCGATGTCACTCGATCCGAAGTATTATTTGTGCACATTTACCTCAGAAGTGCATTTGTACACAATGCACGCGGTGCAGCATCAGCGGACGCCAAAGGATATGTTGTCCATCGCCCCCTCCCAATACAGTGTCTATGAGCTGCACGGCGGTATTGCCGGGCGTCGAAGGCCGAAGGTGCCCCGGCAATGCCGCGCTGGAGGATATTTATTTATTTGAAGTGGGGGCGATGTACTTTGAATGTGTCTATGCTTGTATGTTATATTTTTAGTTCCCCTGTGGTATAAATATACCTATGAAATAGCTAATTGATATCTCAAAAGTTACATCTGCGATTTGCAAATAAATACAGTTGTGTAAATAATATTCAAGCGGTTGGAACTGCTCGAATGATTAGTTCAATTGTTTCAATGTTGATCTTAATGGAAAATATTGTTTTTTGGTGATGAGAATATTCACTTTTTCTTTGCAGGTGCAGTTTTGTACTTGTTTGCCGAACAGTTGTTTGCCGAACGCTTGACATCACCTGCTGACTTTGGTGAGAGTTTTTAGATCTGCTGTGGTGATAGTCAGCAGAGCTTTTCCGATACTCATTCGTCCGGCATCGTCTGTCATCTGTCTGCCGGTGTCTTATCAACTTTTTTCAAAGTGTATCTTCTCAAAGAGCTCATTGTGGATTCTTTCAATACTTGTTACACTGATTGTATGGGCTCCTCCCCTCAAAGTAGTAGATAATTTTTGGAATTTGTATGTTTTTGAATTTTCTGAAACTTCAAATTGGACTTTATCATTGGAATTTCAAACTCTATCATTTCTCGAAGATCATCTTTTCTAATCATGCATGTAGCAGGTTTAGGACCTTACTAGGTACCCAAGCAGTATGGGTGCTGTTGAATCATCCAAAGGGACAGAACATGGTACGAATGCTACACATTCGTACAGATCCAAAGGGCCAATTTTAGGGCGGTTTATATGATCTAAAATGACAGTTTTGGGGGCGAAGTTACCATTACTTCTGCAGGCTTAATTATTAGGTATAACATGTTTGTGGTATAGGGCAATGAAAGAAATCATATCTGATTTTCCTATAAACCGGATACAGCAGACTAACTGCAGGGCCGTGTGTTCAAACTCAGGCCCGGCATGAAGCAAGTTTTGTTTTTCATCCTGGTTGAAAAATTGAGGTTTTCCCTACTGAACCATGTTTACTGAATTCTGAATTCACAATTGTGTCACCCGATGCAAGGGCGTTAGATGACGGGTAGAATTGCCTTCGTCCAAACGTCGTAAAATAAATACCAATTCAGAAATTAATATAAACTTACAAATATTCTTATTTGTGTTTTTTTTCTCTTTTCAGGTGCTGTTCCTGGTATCATTCTTCATATCGTTATCACGCGTGGTCCTGCCATTATCAAACTCCATCGCACCTCATCAAAAAGAGAAAAGTCACCAAAATCCATAGCAAATTTCACATCATCTTTGTCCTAAACAAAAGGTTTAAAGAAAAACGAAAAGTTACGAAAAAAACCGACTTTAAATAAAGTCTGATTTTGTTGATTTACTGCACAAATTACATTTTAAGCACACATCGATATAAATATCTTCCAATTTTTTTGTAAATTCGGAAGTTTATCATGGGTAAACCAAAAGGCAAAAGCACTGCTCAAAGAAGAGAAGAGTCTAAGTTAAGAATGAGAAAATCGCGTGAGAATGAAACACCAGAGAAGAGAAAACTGAGGCAGAACACAGATCAAGAGAAACATACAGAATCAAGGGAAAATGAAACAACAGAGAAGAGAAAACTGAGGCAGAACACAGATCAAGGGAAACATACAGAATCAAGGGAAAACGAAACAACAGAGAAGAGAAAACTGAGGCAGAACACAGATCAAGAGAAACATACAGAATCAAGGGAAAACGAAACAACAGAGAAGAGAAAACTGAGGCAGAACACAGATCAAGAGAAACATACAGAATCAAGGGAAAACGAAACAACAGAGAAGAGAAAACTGAGGCAGAACACAGATCAAGAGAAACACACAGAATCAAGGGAAAATGAAACAACAGAGAAGAGAGTTAAAAGACAGAGAACAGTGAAAAGTTCAATGCAACACATTCGTGAGGTTGAAACACCAGAGAAGAGAAAACTGAGGCAGAACACAGATCAAGAGAAACACACAGAATCAAGGGAAAACGAAACAACAGAGAAGAGAAAACTGAGGCAGAACACAGATCAAGAGAAACACACAGAATCAAGGGAAAATGAAACAACAGAGAAGAGAGTTAAAAGACAGAGAACAGTGAAAAGTTCAATGCAACACATTCGTGAGGTTGAAACACCAGAGAAGAGAAAACTGAGGCAGAACACAGATCAAGAGAAACACACAGAATCAAGGGAAAACGAAACAACAGAGAAGAGAAAACTGAGGCAGAACACAGATCAAGAGAAACACACAGAATCAAGGGAAAATGAAACAACAGAGAAGAGAGTTAAAAGACAGAGAACAGTGAAAAGTTCAATGCAACACATTCGTGAGGTTGAAACACCAGAGAAGAGAAAACTGAGGCAGAACACAGATCAAGAGAAACACACAGAATCAAGGGAAAACGAAACAACAGAGAAGAGAAAACTGAGGCAGAACACAGATCAAGAGAAACACACAGAATCAAGGGAAAACGAAACAACAGAGAAGAGAAAACTGAGGCAGAACACAGATCAAGAGAAACATACAGAATCAAGGGAAAATGAAACAACAGAGAAGAGAGTTAAAAGACAGAGAACAGTGAAAAGTTCAATGCAACACATTCGTGAGAATGAAACACCAGAGAAGAGAAAACTGAGACAGGAAAATGTGAAAAAATCAATGAGAATCATTAGAGAAGTGAAGATTAACATAATCCCAGAAAATGAAACAGTGATTTCAGAGTTTTTGAAAAATGTTAAGGATTCTGCAAATTATATATGTTGTTCATGTCACCGTTTAATGTACAGAATGACAGTTATACACTTGAATGAAGATAGATACAAGAAGTGTTCCAGCAGTTTGTTCAATGATGTACTTTCATATAGATTAAAGTCGCATGATGGCCAAGAGTGGATATGTAGAACATGTGATTTGACTCTGAAGACAGGAAAAATGCCTGCACAATCAAAGGCTAATAACTTGTCGCTACAACAACAGCCACGTGAACTGAAAGACCTAAATGCGCTGGAACTAAGATTGATATCGCAAAGAATCCCATTCATGAAAATGGTTGGTTTACCAAGAGGAAAACAACATGGTATACATGGTCCTGCAGTTAACGTGCCATCAAAATTAGATGCTGTTTGTAAACTGTTCCCACGATTGCCATCTGAATCACAGATAGTGCCCATGAAGTTGAAACGGAGTCTGAAACATTCCTCTCATTATATGTATGATTATGTACATGCTGATAGAGTTTTGAATGCTTTGCGCAGGTTAAAGTTAGACAACCCTCATTACACAAATATTGAAATCAATGAAAACTGGGCCTGTGATGCTGCACATGATGACATTGAGCTTTGGCAAGCAATTAGCTGTGATGATCCTAGCTTGAAGAAACGAAAACAAAGTTCGTGTGAAACACAATCAACACCTGGCTCTACTGACCATAGTTCAGAAAGTGTAGCACAGGGCTGTTCAGAAGAAAAACAACCAACATTTGTGATTGATGTATCAATGTCAGATCTGCCACAACATTGTCAGACAGACTATGCAAAGTTGAATGTCTTAGCTAGGAAAAACAGGATGAATATTGTTGACGTTCCACGTGATGGCAATTGTATGTTCTATTCTGTTTGTTACCACCTTGACAGGCTAGGAGTGACTACATGTAACCCAGTTTTGTTGCGTGAACAAGTTGCTGATTTCATGACCACAAATGCTGAGAATTATCGTGACTTTATATCAGCCAGGATAGCAACAGAAAATTTGTCTAATGCTGATACTGAGCAACCAACGGAACATGATAGAGCTATCAGGGAAATACAGGATATCGAAACACAAAGAGAGTTGCAATGGATAAGGTACATTGATGAAGTTCAATATGGAAATCAATGGGGAGACCACGTAACACTACAGGCACTGGCAGATATGTTTTCATTCACTGTTTATGTTCATGCAACGTCAAGCTCTACCATGCACACTGTATGTTCCAGATATCACAGTGATAAGGAATTTCATCTTGGATTGATTGGTCAATCTCACTATGTTGTGTTTGAGCCATACTCTGTATGCGATGGTACAAGTGTATCCTTGTCAAATGACGAAGTGCTTGAAAAACATGTTAATATGTCTGACACGAGTAGAGTGGCATCATCTTTGGAGACTGAAACGTGTGATGGAAAGACAACTGTGACTAAGGAAAACACATTAAGTGATGACTCTGATGAGGAACTAGTTGCTGAAGATGAGCATGCTTTTGAAGAAGCTTCTAAAGTTTGCGGCTTGCCATATGAAACCAGCATGATGAATGAAAATCCAGAATTAGTAAACAAATTGATAAGTGTTGCACCAGGAGATAACGAGAAGCCAATGCCACTTCTGAGTGATCCTAATTTTGAGGAATTGTCACATCCAGATAAATATCCAGATGGATCAAATGCACTGACAACTGATCGACCAATTCATTTAACTCCACGAAAATACTTCAACCAAAGACTACTTGATGTAGATGGACGATTTGCGAAATCAATTGAATATCTCCTTAGTGCACAATATGCTACTGAAAGCAAACAAGTTCAGAGTGATATCAATCACTTCATGTTTCGTAGAGCTAGTGGCAAACACTTTCGTGGCAAAAGACTCACAGCTGGTATGGTGAAAAGTGTTGAACACATGAGTAGACTTATACAATCTGACCATGCATATAGAATCCTGAAGAATGTTAGAGGGACACAGGCCTACTTTCAAACTGTATTTTATGATGTACTCGCCATGGTTCGACAAGTAGGTAATCCTACATGGTTTTTCACAGTATCTGCTGCCGACATGCAATGGCCTGATGTAATTCAACCAATAGCTCGACAGTATGGTACAATACTGAGTGACGATGATGTGAAAATTATGTCATTTGCAGATAGATCAATGTGGTTGAGATCAAACCCTGTCACTGCTGCACGCCAGTTTCAATACAGATTAGAGCTTTTGTTCAGAGATGTACTGAAATCGAATGCTCATCCGCTAGGTGAGATTGTTGACTATGTGATCCGTATAGAATTTCAAGCTCGTGGATCTCCTCATGCTCACACATTACTTTGGGTAAAAAATGCACCAAAATTAGATGTTGCATCTGATGAAGCTGTTGCATCTTTCATGGACAAACATGTATCTTGTGCTCTGCCAGATGATGATCCTGTGCTACACACATTAGTTGAAAGGTTGCAAGTCCATAGTCACTCGTCTTACTGTAGAAAAAAGGGTTGTTGTCGATTCAAATACCCAAAACCACCGAGTTCAAGAACTATCATTGCCAGAGAACCAGATGAACAAAATTCAAAACTGGTCAAGGAAAGTGCCAAGTGTGTTCTCAGCAAAGTGAAAGAGGTATTGTCCGATGAAAGTACCCCAAAGAATGTTAGTATGAAAAAACTGTTGGATATGGCGAATGTACCAGAAGAACTTTATGCAAATGCGTTGCCAGTTTCTGAGAAAGGCAAACATATACTGCTGAGGAGAAACCCTTCTGAAGTTAATGTTAATCCATACAATCCTACTGTATTGAAAGCATGGCAAGCAAACATTGATATCCAGTTCATTGTTGATGCATATGCATGTGTTATGTATGTAGCTGCTTACATGACCAAGAATGAAAAAGGTGTAGGAGAGCTATTGAAACAAGTGTGCAAAGAATACAAAGATCAGGACATCAAAACAATGTTGAGACGTGTGGGATCAGTATTCTTGAACCATCGTGAAGTAAGTGCACAAGAAGCTGTGTATCGAATTTTGTCAATGCCAATGAAGAAATTCAGTAGACAGGTGTTGTTTGTCAATACTGATGCAAAAACAGAACGATCAGCTGTGCTGAAACCACAAAAAGAGCTTGATGATCTGGATGATGGAGATGAGGATATATTCCAAAGTAACATCATCATAAGATATGCTTCAAGGCCTAACATATTGGAAAACCTGTGCCTTGCTGATTTTGCTGCCAATTATACGGTTAGTCATTGTGACAGAGGTGAAGAGATAGATGACAGTGTTCCTGTAGTATTAGAAATGGATCAAGAACAGGCAGGATTAGCTGACAGAGATAGACTCCCGAAGTACATCAAGTTGAAAGATGGCAAAGGAACAATGCATAAACGTCGATGTGAAGCAGTAATTCGATTTAGAAAGTTTAGTTTTGAAAAAGACTCCAGTAACTTCTATCGAGCAAAACTGATGCTATATTTACCATGGAGAAATGAGGATGTTGATCTGACTGCAGGCTTTCCTGATTATGCTTCTCATTATTTTGCCGTTGCCGATGCCATATGTGAAAATGAGGCAAAATTCACACAAAATTTGGAACTAATCGATCAAGCTATGCATGATCATGCAGAATATGGACCACCGGAACATGCATGGGCAAACATTGCACCCGGTGCTGAGCATAACAATTTGCAAGATATAAATGAAGACATTGATGTGGAGAGGGATATTGACCAGGAAGATCTTGATGCAAATGCCAACATGATTGAATGGCCAAAATGTATCCAGACATCAGAACTTGTAGCACGTTATCAAGCTGAAGCTGACCGAGAGCTTATGTCACCCTCAGAATATCGAAAAATGATTCGTAGACTCAATGTGAAACAGGCAGAGATCGTTTTTTATCACAGACAGTGGTGCAAAGCTGCCGTAATAGCAATGAAACAGGGTAAAGCTGTAAAACCATACAGACTTTTCTTGAGTGGTCCTGGTGGTGTTGGAAAAAGTCATGTGATAAAACTGATACATTCAGACACTAGAAAGTTGTTAGCACTGTCAGGTGGGATAAAACCAACAGATGTCACGGTGTTGTTGACTGCTCCTACAGGAGTTGCTGCATTTAATATTGGAGGAATGACCATTCACTCAGCGCTGCTTCTCCGAACAACTAAGTATGGGAAAGAAGGTGACCATCTGTCATTTGAGAAACTGAATTCTCTACGATCCAAGCTGGAACATCTGCACTTGGTTATCATTGATGAAATTTCCATGGTTGGATCAGATATGTTGTTGAACATCCACAAGCGTCTAGAGGAAATTAAAGGAGTTACTGGAGATTCAATATATTTTGGTAATGTGTGTATTCTTGCAGTTGGAGATTTGTATCAACTTCCTCCAGTGAGACAGTCACAAATATATCAACCTGTACGTGATCCAGTCGAAAGGTTGAATGGTTGTCTCTGGAAAGAAGAGTTCAAAATACATGAGTTGGATGAAGTTATGCGTCAGAAAGATGACTGTGCATTTGCAGAATTGCTTTGCCGTGTTAGAGTTGGGAAATGTACAAATAGAGATCTGGATGTATTGAAATCTAGAGAAATCAGTTTAGATGATCCAAATTACCCACACGATGTACTCCACGTATTTGCATTCAACTGTGATGTTGATGACAGGAATATGGCAAAATTGGAGAAACTTGCACCAAGTCCTAAACAGCGTATTTACATTCATGCATCAGATGACAAAACGGACAGCACAGGACAACTAAATTTGGAAAGAATACCAACTTCACAGAAACGTTCTGAAACTGCTGGTCTTCATACGACTCTCATTTTGGCAATTGGTGCACGAGTGATGCTCACATATAATGTGGATACTGGAGATGGACTTGTTAATGGTGTAATTGGAACTGTTGAAAGTATCATAGAAAATACAAACAAAGGAGTTGCTATAGTTCTGGTGAAATTTGACAACGAAAATGTAGGTACAAGTGCTATTTCTGGAAGTCAGTGGAAAGACCGATATCCCAATGCAGTTCCAATCAAAAGACACGAAGGGAAATTTGAAAAAGGAAACAGGAAGGCAGCGCAAATCTCCAGAAGACAATTCCCGCTTACACTGGCTTGGGCAGTAACAATTCATAAGTGTCAGGGTCTCACAGTGGATGAAATTGTTGTCAGCATGAAGGGTGCAAAACGATTTGGAAAAGGACAAGCATATGTGGCATTCAGTCGAGTGAAGACTCTGCTTGGTTTGCATATACTTGACTTCGATTCAGCTGGAATAAAAGCTAATGATAAATTGGAACATGAAATTAATGAAATGTGTGTTAATACATTATCAATGGAAGAGTTAAATCTTTTGACCTTGCACAAACCTGACTGGATAACAGTGGGTCACTTAAATATCCATTATTTCCTGGAGAAATTAGCAGACCTGATGAGTCATAGAGAAAATCAAATTTTAGCTGAAACAGATGTTATGTGTTTCACTGAAACCTATCTGACAGATGATCATAATGTTGATGAATTTGCTGAGAAATATGGATATACAGTTTTCAGACAAAATATTCCAAGCATGCATGATCATGGTAATTTGCACGGAGTGATGATATGTGCTCTGACTGATCTGCAACCTAAAGAACTAGAACTGATATCTGTGAAAGGATTGGAGTCAAAAGCGATAGTTTTAGAAACGCAGAAATCACGTTTTGTTGTTACTGTAGTTTATAGGAAACCATCATTCCCAATGAAAACCTTCTTGCTACAACTAAGTAGTCTTCTTGATTTGATGCCATTACATGTGCCAACAATCATACTTGGTGACTTCAATGATGATTTGACAAACCAAAGACAAACAGAGTTGACAAAGCTCATGCAACGCTATGGATTGAAACAATGTATTAACCAGGCAACAACAGATAGAGGTACAATGATAGATCACATATATTTCAATAAAAATGAACCGGAACAAGTTCACATGGACGTGCATGATACGTACTATTCTGATCATGACATGACTTTTGTCACCACAGAGTGTACATGAATGGTTCATGAGACATAATTGATGTCGTTGTAAGTTGTTATAGCAGATATTCTCCGCAAGCATGACATATATGACAGCATACTATGATTTCAAATAGTACATTACATATCTTAGCCCAGACAGAGCTACATTATCAAATATTTACCTGATTGTAATTAACATCAGTAATTAAATATTGATACATGTGAACTTCCTCCAGTGAGACAGTCACAAGTCTATCAACCTGTATGTGAACCAATAAAGGTTGAATGGTTGTCTCTGGAAAGATGAGTTCAAAATACATGAACAGCAACACTTCAAATTGGATACACTTCTTCATCAGAAGCTATATCAAATTCTCTAGAACTGCTAAACCCAATGGTGTCAATCATGACCAGTGAATGATCTCGTCATCTGAATCTTGTAACACCAATGACCTCTGGTGTGATACTATACTGTATGTGACTTGATTAGTGTTGTACAATGTTGACTACCCTTTGTTAAAATACCTGAAAATGAGTTTGTGATTTTACATCATTTGTGATTTTATATCATGTGATTTACATTTTACACGTCCAGCATGGTGATTTTAGTTCGGTGGGAATCAGAATATGGTTTTGACATACACTCAATATCTTGGTTCACATTTCTGGTACAGAGTAGTATGTTGTGCACATGTGTTCTGAGCATCTGTATTAAAGATAGTATCTCATCTTGCATATAATGCACTTGTGTGATCTTACTCTTCACAACCTTTGATTTTCTCCTCAGTGCTAGTGGACACAGCCTTCATAACATTCAATCGACTCAGTTGAAAGTTCAATGACATTCTAGAATGGCTGAAACTGGTCAGAAAGTATCTCTAGTATTGTTCTTTGTCAGGTCGATCTTGATTCCTGGATGTGACTTGTTTTTAGTTAAATACCAAAATGAGTGGTGTTTGGATCAACGATTACAAAGAAATTACGACTGATGAAGCTGAGAACATCTGTTATATTGCAGACAGAGTTAAATGCAATTATGACGTCATAAGGGAGGCACCTATGACGTCATCATTAACATATTTTATTCCCCATGGAGAGTTCTTTACAATGAGCCATGTCTCAATTTTTTCTATTCAGCACTTTTGGAGATATCGAGGTGCAAGGTTTTTTGGTTTTTCAAAGATGGCGGCTGAACCACGTGACCGATGACGTCATCATGAACATATTTTATTCCCCATGGAGAGTTCTTTACAAGGAGCCATGTCTCAATTTTTTCTATTCAGCACTTTTGGAGATATGGAGGTGCAAAGTTTTTCGGATTTTCCAAGCTGGCGGCAGAAGCACTTGACCGATGACGTCATCATTAACATGTTTTATTCCCCATGGAGAGTTCTTTACAATGAGCCATGTCTCAATTTTATCTGTTCAGCACTTTTGGAGATACAGTGGAACAAAGTTTTGCCGTTTTTCCAAGATGGCGGCCGACCACGTGACATATGACGTCATCATTAACATATTTTATTCCCCATGGAGAGTTCTTTACAATGAGCCATGTCTCAATTTTTTCATTTCAGCACTTTCGGAGATGTTGAGGTGCAAAGTTTTCCCATTTTTCCAAGATGGCGGCCGAACCACGTGACCGATGGCGTCATCATTAACATATTTTATTCCCCATGGAGAGTTCTTTACAATGAGCCATGTCTCAATTTTTTCTGTTCAGCACTTTTGGAGATTTTGTGGTGCAAAGTTTTGCCGTTTTTCCAAGATGGCGGCCGACCACGTGACTGATGACGTCATCATTAACATATTTTATTCCCCATGGAGAGTTCTTTACAATGAGCCATGTCTCAATTATTCTGTTCAGCACTTTTGGAGATGTTGAGGTGCAAAGTTTTCCCATTTTTCCAAGATGGCGGCCGAACCACGTGACCGATGGCGTCATCATTAACATATTTTATTCCCCATGGAGAGTTCTTTACAATGAGCCATGTCTCAATTTTTTCTGTTCAGCACTTTTGGAGATATAGTGGCGCAACGATTTGCCGTTTTTCCAAGATGGCGACCGAACCACGTGACTGATGACGTCATCATTTACATATTTTATTCCCCATGGAGAGTTCTTTACAATGAGCCATGTCTCAATTTTTTCTGTTCAGCACTTTTGGAGATATAGTGGTGCAAATTTTTGCCGTTTTTCCAAGATGGCGGCCGACCACGTGACATATGACGTCATCATTAACATATTTTATTCCCCATGGAGAGTTCTTTACAATGAGCCATGTCTCAATTTTTTCTGTTCAGTACTTTCGGAGATATAGAGGTGCAAATTTATTCGGTTTATCCAAGATGGCGGCCGAACCACGTCACTGATGACGTCATCATTGAGGCACAGTATATTAGAGGGCAAGACCATTATGTGTGCAAAGTTTGGCGATTCTCCGTGCAACGGTGTAGACGCAGTGCTGCAAACAGACAAACAGACAGACAAACAGACAGACAAACAGACAGACAGATGAAAAATCGGTCAGAGACCGAGGACTTGCCGGAATGTACTTTTTTATTGGCCATTGAGGACAAATATGGCGTCCGAACCACGTGATAGATGACGTCATCATTAACATATATTATTCCCCATGGAGAGTTCTTCACAAAGAGCCATGTCTCAACTTTTTCTATTCAGCACTTTTGGAGATATGGAGGTGCTACGTTTTTCGGTTTTTCCAAGATGGCAGCCGAACCACGTGACCTATGATGTCATCATTAACATATTTTATTCCCCATGGAGAGTTCTTTACAATGAGCCATATCTCAATTTTTTCTATTCAGCACTTTCAGAGATATGGAGGTGCACAATTTTTCGGTTTTTCCAAGATGGCGGCCGAACCACGTGACATATGACGTCATCATTAACATATTTTATTCCCCATTGAGAGTTCTTTACAATGAGCCATGTCTCAATTTTTTCCATTCTGCACTTTTGGAGATATAGTGGTGCAAAGTTTTCCCATTTTTCCAAGATGGCGGCCGAACCACGTGACCGATGGCGTCATCATTAACATATTTTATTCCCCATGGAGAGTTCTTTACAATGAGCCATGTCTCAATTTTTTCTGTTCAGCACTTTTGGAGATTTTGTGGTGCAAAGTTTTGCCGTTTTTCCAAGATGGCGGCCGACCACGTGACTGATGACGTCATCATTAACATATTTTATTCCCCATGGAGAGTTCTTTACAATGAGCCATGTCTCAATTATTCTGTTCAGCACTTTTGGAGATATAGTGGTGCAAAGTTTTGCCGTTTTTCCAAGATGGCGGCCGACCACGTGACATATGACGTCATCATTAACATATTTTATTCCCCATGGAGAGTTCTTTCCAATGAGCCATGTCTCAATTTTTTCTGTTCAGCACTTTTGGAGATATAGTGGCGCAACGATTTGCCGTTTTTCCAAGATGGCGACCGAACCACGTGACTGATGACGTCATCATTTACATATTTTATTCCCCATGGAGAGTTCTTTACAATGAGCCATGTCTCAATTTTTTCTGTTCAGCACTTTTGGAGATATAGTGGTGCAAATTTTTGCCGTTTTTCCAAGATGGCGGCCGACCACGTGACATATGACGTCATCATTAACATATTTTATTCCCCATGGAGAGTTCTTTACAATGAGCCATGTCTCAATTTTTTCTGTTCAGTACTTTCGGAGATATAGAGGTGCAAATTTATTCGGTTTTTCCAAGATGGCGGCCGAACCACGTCACTGATGACGTCATCATTGAGGCACAGTATATTAGAGGGCAAGACCATTATGTGTGCAAAGTTTGGCGATTCTCCGTGCAACGGTGTAGACGCAGTGCTGCAAACAGACAAACAGACAGACAAACAGACAGACAGACAAACAAATGAAAAATCGGTCAGAGACCGAGGACTTGCCGGAATTTACTTTTTTATCGGCCATTTAGGACAAATATGGCGGCCGAACCACGTGACCGATGATGTCATCATTAACATATTTTATTCCCCGTGGAGAGTTGTTTACAATGAGCCATGTCTCAATTTTTTCTATTCAGGACTTTTGGAGATGTGGCATTGCAAAGTTTTTCGGTTTTTCCAAGATGGCGGCCGAACCACGTCACCGATGACGTCATCAATTGGGCACAGTCTATTCCAGGGCAAGACCAATACGTGTGCAAAGTTTGGCGATTCTCCGTGCAACGGTGTAGACGCAGTGCTGCAAACAGACAGACAAACAGACAGACAAACAGACAAACAGACAAACAGACAAACAAACGAACAGATCAACATACTTGCCGGAAAATTTTTCCGGCAAGTAACGAACAGATCAACATACTTGCCGGAAAATTTTTCCGGCAAGTAACAAACAAACGAACAGATCAACATACTTGCCGGAAAATTTTTCCGGCAAGTAACAAACGAACAGATCAACATACTTGCCGGAATTTTTTCCGGCAAGTAACAAACGAACAGATCAACATACTTGCCGGAAAATTTTTTCCGGCAAGTAACGAACAGATCAACATACTTGCCGGAATCTTTTCCGGCAAGTAATGAAAAATCGGTCAGAGACCGAGGACTTGCCGGAATTTACTTTTTTATCGGCCATTTAGGACAAATATGGCGGCCGAACCACGTGACCGATGACGTCATCATTAACATATTTTATTCCCCATGGAGAGTTCTTTACAATGAGCCATGTCTCAATTTTTTCCATTCTGCACTTTTGGAGATATAGTGGTGCAAAGTTTTCCCGTTTTTCCAAGATGGCGGCCGAACCACGTGACCGATGGCATCATCATTAACATATTTTATTCCCCATGGAGAGTTCTTTACAATGAGCCATGTCTCAATTTTTTCTATTCAGTACTTTCGGAGATATAGCGGAGCAAATTTTTTCGGTTTTTCCAAGATGGCGGCCGAACCACGTGACATATGACATCATCATTAACATATTTTATTCCCCATGGAGATTTCTTTACAATGAGCCATGTCTCAATTTTTTCTGTTCAGCACTTTTGGAGATATAGTGGTGCAAAGTTTTGCCGTTTTTCCAAGATGGCGGCCGACCCCGTGACATATGACGTCATCATTAACATATTTTATTCCCCATGGAGTTCTTTACAATGAGCCATGTCTCAATTTTTTCTGTTCAGCACTTTTGGAGATATAGTGGCTCAACGTTTTGCCGTTTTTCCAAGATGGCGACCGAACCACGTGACTGATGACGTCATCATTTACATATTTTATTCCCCATGGAGAGTTCTTTACAATGAGCCATGTCTCAATTTTTTATGTTCAGTACTTTCGGAGATATAGAGGTGCAACGTTTTTCGGTTTTTCCAAGATGGCGGCCGAACCACGTCACCGATGACGTCATCAATTGGGCACAGTCTATTCCAGGGCAAGACCAATATGTGTGCAAAGTTTGGCGATTCTACGTGCAACGGTGTAGACGCAGTGCTGCAAACAGACAGACAAACAGACAGACAAACAGACAGACAAACAAATGAAAAATCGGTCAGAGACCGAGGACTTGCCGGAATGTACTCTTTTATCGGCCATTTAAGACAAATATGGCGTCCGAACCACGTGATAGATGACGTCATCATTAACATATATTATTCCCCATGGAGAGTTCTTCACAAAGAGCCATGTCTCAACTTTTTCTATTCAGCACTTTTGGAGATATGGAGGTGCTACGTTTTTCGGTTTTTCCAAGATGGCAGCCGAACCACGTGACCTATGATGTCATCATTAACATATTTTATTCCCCATGGAGAGTTCTTTACAATGAGCCATGTCTCAATTTTTTCTATTCAGCACTTTCAGAGATATGGAGGTGCACAATTTTTCGGTTTTTCCAAGATGGCGGCCGAACCACGTGACATATGACGTCATCATTAACATATTTTATTCCCCATTGAGAGTTCTTTACAATGAGCCATGTCTCAATTTTTTCCATTCTGCACTTTTGGAGATATAGTGGTGCAAAGTTTTCCCATTTTTCCAAGATGGCGGCCGAACCACGTGACCGATGGCATCATCATTAACATATTTTATTCCCCATGGAGAGTTCTTTACAATGAGCCATGTCTCAATTTTTTCTGTTCAGCACTTTTGGAGATTTTGTGGTGCAAAGTTTTGCCGTTTTTCCAAGATGGCGGCCGACCACGTGACTGATGACGTCATCATTAACATATTTTATTCCCCATGGAGAGTTCTTTACAATGAGCCATGTCTCAATTATTCTGTTCAGCACTTTTGGAGATATAGTGGTGCAAAGTTTTGCCGTTTTTCCAAGATGGCGGCCGACCACGTGACATATGACGTCATCATTAACATATTTTATTCCCCATGGAGAGTTCTTTCCAATGAGCCATGTCTCAATTTTTTCTGTTCAGCACTTTTGGAGATATAGTGGCGCAACGATTTGCCGTTTTTCCAAGATGGCGACCGAACCACGTGACTGATGACGTCATCATTTACATATTTTATTCCCCATGGAGAGTTCTTTACAATGAGCCATGTCTCAATTTTTTCTGTTCAGCACTTTTGGAGATATAGTGGTGCAAATTTTTGCCGTTTTTCCAAGATGGCGGCCGACCACGTGACATATGACGTCATCATTAACATATTTTATTCCCCATGGAGAGTTCTTTACAATGAGCCATGTCTCAATTTTTTCTGTTCAGTACTTTCGGAGATATAGAGGTGCAAATTTATTCGGTTTTTCCAAGATGGCGGCCGAACCACGTCACTGATGACGTCATCATTGAGGCACAGTATATTAGAGGGCAAGACCATTATGTGTGCAAAGTTTGGCGATTCTCCGTGCAACGGTGTAGACGCAGTGCTGCAAACAGACAAACAGACAGACAAACAGACAGACAAACAGACAGACAGACAAACAAACGAACAGATCAACATACTTGCCGGAAAATTTTTCCGGCAAGTAATGAAAAATCGGTCAGAGACCGAGGACTTGCCGGAATGTACTTTTTTATCGGCCATTTAGGACAAATATGGCGGCCGAACCACGTGACCGATGACGTCAGCATTAACATATTTTATTCCCCATGGAGAGTTCTTTTCAATGAGCCATACCTCAATTTTTTCTATTCAGGACTTTTGGAGATGTGGAGGTGCAGAGTTTTTCGGTTTTTCAAAGATGGCGGCCGAACCACGTGACCGATGACATCATCATTAACATATTTTATTCCCCCATGGAGAGTTCTTCACAATGAGCCATGTCTCAATTATTTCTATTCAGCACTTTCGGAGATATGGAGGTGCTAAGTTTTTCGGTTTTTCCAAGATGGCGGCCGACCACGTGACTGATGACGTCATCATTAACATATTTTATTCCCCATGGAGAGTTCTTTACAATGAGCCATGTCTCAATTTTTTCTGTTCAGCACTTTTGGAGATATAGTGGTGCAAATTTTTGCTGTTTTTCCAAGATGGCGGCCGACCACGTGACATATGACATCATCATTTACATATTTTATTCCCCATGGAGAGTTCTTTACAATGAGCCATGTCTCAATTTTTTCTGTTCAGCACTTTCGGAGATATAGAGGTGCAAAGTTTTTCCAAGATGGCGGCCGAACCACGTGACTGATGACGTCATCATTAACATATTTGATTCCCCATGGAGAGTTCTTTACAATGAGCCATGTCTCAATTTTTTCGGTTCAGTACTTTTGGAGATATGGAGGTGCAAATTTTTTCGGTTTTTCCAAGATGGCGGCCGAACCACGCGACTGATGACGTCATCATTAACATGTTTTATTCCCCATGGAGAGTTCTTCACAATGAGCCATGTCTCAATTTTTTCTGTTCAACACTTTGAGATATCGAGGTGCAAATTTTTTCGGTTTTTCCAAGATGGCGGCCGAACCACGTGACCGATGACGTCATCATTTGGGCACAGTATATTAGAGGGCAAGACCAATATGTGTGCCAAGTTTGGCGATTCTACGTGCAACGGTGTAGACGCAGTGCTGCAAACAGACAAACAGACAAACAGATGAAAAATCGGTCAGAGACCGAGGACTTGCCGGAATGTACTTTTTTATTGGCCATTGAGGACAAATCTGGTGGTCGAACCACGTGACCGATGACGTCATCATTAACATATTTTATTCCCCATGGAGAGTTCTTTACAACGAGCCATGTGTCAATTTTTTCTATTCAGTACTTTCGGAGATATAGAGGTGCAAAGTTTTTCGGTTTTTCCAAGATGGCGGCCGAACCACGTGACTGATGACGTCATCATTAACATTTTATTCCCCATGGAGAGTTCTTTACAATGAGCCATGTCTCAATTTTTTATATTCAGCACATTCAGAGATATGGAGGTGCAAAATTTTTCGGTTTTTCCATGATGGCGGCCGAACCACGTGACATATGACGTTATCATTAACAAATTTTATTCCCCATGGAGAGTTCTTTACAATGAGCCATGTCTCAATTTTTTCTGTTCAGCACTTTTGGAGATATAGTGGTGCAAAGTTTTGCCGTTTTTCCAAGATGGTGGCCGACCACGTGACATATGACATCATCATTAACATATTTTATTCCCCATGGAGAGTTCTTTACAATGAGCCATGTCTCAATTTTTTCTGTTCAGCACTTTTGGAGATTTAGTGGTGCAAAGTTTTGCCGTTTTTCCAAGATGGCGGCCGACCACGTGACTGATGACGTCATCACTAACATATTTTATTCCCCATGGAGAGTTCTTTACAATGAGCCATGTCTCAATTATTTCTGTTCACCACTTTTGGAGATATAGTGGTGCAAAGTTTTGCCGTTTTTCCAAGATGGCGGCCGACCACGTGACATATGACGTCATCATCAACATATTTTATTCCCCATGGAGAGTTCTTTACAATGAGCCATGTCTCAATTTTATCTGTTCAGCACTTTTGGAGATATAGTGGCGCAATGTTTTGCCGTTTTTCCAAGATGGCGACCGAACCACGTGACTGATGACGTCATCATTTACATATTTTATTCCCCATGGAGAGTTCTTTACAATGAGCCATACCTCAATTTTTTCTATTCAGGACTGTTGGAGATGTGGAGGTGCAGAGTTTTTCGGTTTTTCCAAGATGGCGGCCGAACCACGTGACCGATGACATCATCATTAACATATTTTGTTCCCCATGGAGAGTTCTTTACAATGAGCCATGTCTCAATTTTTTCTATTTAGCACTTTCGGAGATATGGAGGTGATAAGTTTTTCGGTTTTTCCAAGATGGCGGCCGACCACGTGACTGATGACGTCATCATTAACATATTTTATTCCCCATGGAGAGTTCTTTACAATGAGCCATGTCTCAATTTTTTCTGTTCAGCACTTTTGGAGATATAGTGGTGCAAATTTTTGCCGTTTTTCCAAGATGGCGGCCGACCACGTGACATATGACGTCATCATTAACATATTTTATTCCCCATGGAGAGTTCTTTATAATGAGCCATGTCTCAATTTTTTCTGTTCAGCACTTTTGGAGATATAGTGGTGCAAATTTTTGCCGTTTTTCCAAGATGGCGGCCGACCACGTGACATATGACGTCATCATTAACATATTTTATTCCCCATGGAGAGTTCTTTACAATGAGCCATGTCTCAATTTTTTCTGTTCAGTACTTTCGGAGATATAGAGGTGCAAATTTATTCGGTTTATCCAAGATGGCGGCCGAACCACGTCACTGATGACGTCATCATTGAGGCACAGTATATTAGAGGGCAAGACCATTATGTGTGCAAAGTTTGGCGATTCTCCGTGCAACGGTGTAGACGCAGTGCTGCAAACAGACAAACAGACAGACAAACAGACAGACAAACAGACAGACAGATGAAAAATCGGTCAGAGACCGAGGACTTGCCGGAATGTACTTTTTTATTGGCCATTGAGGACAAATATGGCGTCCGAACCACGTGATAGATGACGTCATCATTAACATATATTATTCCCCATGGAGAGTTCTTCACAAAGAGCCATGTCTCAACTTTTTCTATTCAGCACTTTTGGAGATATGGAGGTGCTACGTTTTTCGGTTTTTCCAAGATGGCAGCCGAACCACGTGACCTATGATGTCATCATTAACATATTTTATTCCCCATGGAGAGTTCTTTACAATGAGCCATATCTCAATTTTTTCTATTCAGCACTTTCAGAGATATGGAGGTGCACAATTTTTCGGTTTTTCCAAGATGGCGGCCGAACCACGTGACATATGACGTCATCATTAACATATTTTATTCCCCATTGAGAGTTCTTTACAATGAGCCATGTCTCAATTTTTTCCATTCTGCACTTTTGGAGATATAGTGGTGCAAAGTTTTCCCATTTTTCCAAGATGGCGGCCGAACCACGTGACCGATGGCGTCATCATTAACATATTTTATTCCCCATGGAGAGTTCTTTACAATGAGCCATGTCTCAATTTTTTCTGTTCAGCACTTTTGGAGATTTTGTGGTGCAAAGTTTTGCCGTTTTTCCAAGATGGCGGCCGACCACGTGACTGATGACGTCATCATTAACATATTTTATTCCCCATGGAGAGTTCTTTACAATGAGCCATGTCTCAATTATTCTGTTCAGCACTTTTGGAGATATAGTGGTGCAAAGTTTTGCCGTTTTTCCAAGATGGCGGCCGACCACGTGACATATGACGTCATCATTAACATATTTTATTCCCCATGGAGAGTTCTTTCCAATGAGCCATGTCTCAATTTTTTCTGTTCAGCACTTTTGGAGATATAGTGGCGCAACGATTTGCCGTTTTTCCAAGATGGCGACCGAACCACGTGACTGATGACGTCATCATTTACATATTTTATTCCCCATGGAGAGTTCTTTACAATGAGCCATGTCTCAATTTTTTCTGTTCAGCACTTTTGGAGATATAGTGGTGCAAATTTTTGCCGTTTTTCCAAGATGGCGGCCGACCACGTGACATATGACGTCATCATTAACATATTTTATTCCCCATGGAGAGTTCTTTACAATGAGCCATGTCTCAATTTTTTCTGTTCAGTACTTTCGGAGATATAGAGGTGCAAATTTATTCGGTTTTTCCAAGATGGCGGCCGAACCACGTCACTGATGACGTCATCATTGAGGCACAGTATATTAGAGGGCAAGACCATTATGTGTGCAAAGTTTGGCGATTCTCCGTGCAACGGTGTAGACGCAGTGCTGCAAACAGACAAACAGACAGACAAACAGACAGACAAACAGACAGACAGATGAAAAATCGGTCAGAGACCGAGGACTTGCCGGAATGTACTCTTTTATCGGCCATTTAAGACAAATATGGCGGCAGAAGCACTTGACCGATGACGTCATCATTAACATGTTTTATTCCCCATGGAGAGTTCTTTACAATGAGCCATGTCTCAATTTTATCTGTTCAGCACTTTTGGAGATACAGTGGAACAAAGTTTTGCCGTTTTTCCAAGATGGCGGCCGACCACGTGACATATGACGTCATCATTAACATATTTTATTCCCCATGGAGAGTTCTTTACAATGAGCCATGTCTCAATTTTTTCATTTCAGCACTTTCGGAGATGTTGAGGTGCAAAGTTTTCCCATTTTTCCAAGATGGCGGCCGAACCACGTGACCGATGGCGTCATCATTAACATATTTTATTCCCCATGGAGAGTTCTTTACAATGAGCCATGTCTCAATTTTTTCTGTTCAGCACTTTTGGAGATTTTGTGGTGCAAAGTTTTGCCGTTTTTCCAAGATGGCGGCCGACCACGTGACTGATGACGTCATCATTAACATATTTTATTCCCCATGGAGAGTTCTTTACAATGAGCCATGTCTCAATTATTCTGTTCAGCACTTTTGGAGATATAGTGGTGCAAAGTTTTGCCGTTTTTCCAAGATGGCGGCCGACCACGTGACATATGACGTCATCATTAACATATTTTATTCCCCATGGAGAGTTCTTTCCAATGAGCCATGTCTCAATTTTTTCTGTTCAGCACTTTTGGAGATATAGTGGCGCAACGATTTGCCGTTTTTCCAAGATGGCGACCGAACCACGTGACTGATGACGTCATCATTTACATATTTTATTCCCCATGGAGAGTTCTTTACAATGAGCCATGTCTCAATTTTTTCTGTTCAGCACTTTTGGAGATATAGTGGTGCAAATTTTTGCCGTTTTTCCAAGATGGCGGCCGACCACGTGACATATGACGTCATCATTAACATATTTTATTCCCCATGGAGAGTTCTTTACAATGAGCCATGTCTCAATTTTTTCTGTTCAGTACTTTCGGAGATATAGAGGTGCAAATTTATTCGGTTTATCCAAGATGGCGGCCGAACCACGTCACTGATGACGTCATCATTGAGGCACAGTATATTAGAGGGCAAGACCATTATGTGTGCAAAGTTTGGCGATTCTCCGTGCAACGGTGTAGACGCAGTGCTGCAAACAGACAAACAGACAGACAAACAGACAGACAAACAGACAGACAGACAAACAAACGAACAGATCAACATACTTGCCGGAAAACAAACAAATGAAAAATCGGTCAGAGACCGAGGACTTGCCGGAATTTACTTTTTTATCGGCCATTTAGGACAAATATGGCGGCCGAACCACGTGACCGATGATGTCATCATTAACATATTTTATTCCCCGTGGAGAGTTGTTTACAATGAGCCATGTCTCAATTTTTTCTATTCAGGACTTTTGGAGATGTGGCATTGCAAAGTTTTTCGGTTTTTCCAAGATGGCGGCCGAACCACGTCACCGATGACGTCATCAATTGGGCACAGTCTATTCCAGGGCAAGACCAATACGTGTGCAAAGTTTGGCGATTCTCCGTGCAACGGTGTAGACGCAGTGCTGCAAACAGACAGACAAACAGACAGACAAACAGACAAACAGACAAACAGACAAACAAACGAACAGATCAACATACTTGCCGGAAAATTTTTCCGGCAAGTAACGAACAGATCAACATACTTGCCGGAAAATTTTTCCGGCAAGTAACAAACAAACGAACAGATCAACATACTTGCCGGAAAATTTTTCCGGCAAGTAACAAACGAACAGATCAACATACTTGCCGGAATTTTTTCCGGCAAGTAACAAACGAACAGATCAACATACTTGCCGGAAAATTTTTTCCGGCAAGTAACGAACAGATCAACATACTTGCCGGAATCTTTTCCGGCAAGTAATGAAAAATCGGTCAGAGACCGAGGACTTGCCGGAATTTACTTTTTTATCGGCCATTTAGGACAAATATGGCGGCCGAACCACGTGACCGATGACGTCATCATTAACATATTTTATTCCCCATGGAGAGTTCTTTACAATGAGCCATGTCTCAATTTTTTCCATTCTGCACTTTTGGAGATATAGTGGTGCAAAGTTTTCCCGTTTTTCCAAGATGGCGGCCGAACCACGTGACCGATGGCATCATCATTAACATATTTTATTCCCCATGGAGAGTTCTTTACAATGAGCCATGTCTCAATTTTTTCTATTCAGTACTTTCGGAGATATAGCGGGGCAAATTTTTTCGGTTTTTCCAAGATGGCGGCCGAACCACGTGACATATGACATCATCATTAACATATTTTATTCCCCATGGAGATTTCTTTACAATGAGCCATGTCTCAATTTTTTCTGTTCAGCACTTTTGGAGATATAGTGGTGCAAAGTTTTGCCGTTTTTCCAAGATGGCGGCCGACCCCGTGACATATGACGTCATCATTAACATATTTTATTCCCCATGGAGTTCTTTACAATGAGCCATGTCTCAATTTTTTCTGTTCAGCACTTTTGGAGATATAGTGGCTCAACGTTTTGCCGTTTTTCCAAGATGGCGACCGAACCACGTGACTGATGACGTCATCATTTACATATTTTATTCCCCATGGAGAGTTCTTTACAATGAGCCATGTCTCAATTTTTTATGTTCAGTACTTTCGGAGATATAGAGGTGCAACGTTTTTCGGTTTTTCCAAGATGGCGGCCGAACCACGTCACCGATGACGTCATCAATTGGGCACAGTCTATTCCAGGGCAAGACCAATATGTGTGCAAAGTTTGGCGATTCTACGTGCAACGGTGTAGACGCAGTGCTGCAAACAGACAGACAAACAGACAGACAAACAGACAGACAAACAAATGAAAAATCGGTCAGAGACCGAGGACTTGCCGGAATGTACTCTTTTATCGGCCATTTAAGACAAATATGGCGTCCGAACCACGTGATAGATGACGTCATCATTAACATATATTATTCCCCATGGAGAGTTCTTCACAAAGAGCCATGTCTCAACTTTTTCTATTCAGCACTTTTGGAGATATGGAGGTGCTACGTTTTTCGGTTTTTCCAAGATGGCAGCCGAACCACGTGACCTATGATGTCATCATTAACATATTTTATTCCCCATGGAGAGTTCTTTACAATGAGCCATGTCTCAATTTTTTCTATTCAGCACTTTCAGAGATATGGAGGTGCACAATTTTTCGGTTTTTCCAAGATGGCGGCCGAACCACGTGACATATGACGTCATCATTAACATATTTTATTCCCCATTGAGAGTTCTTTACAATGAGCCATGTCTCAATTTTTTCCATTCTGCACTTTTGGAGATATAGTGGTGCAAAGTTTTCCCATTTTTCCAAGATGGCGGCCGAACCACGTGACCGATGGCATCATCATTAACATATTTTATTCCCCATGGAGAGTTCTTTACAATGAGCCATGTCTCAATTTTTTCTGTTCAGCACTTTTGGAGATTTTGTGGTGCAAAGTTTTGCCGTTTTTCCAAGATGGCGGCCGACCACGTGACTGATGACGTCATCATTAACATATTTTATTCCCCATGGAGAGTTCTTTACAATGAGCCATGTCTCAATTATTCTGTTCAGCACTTTTGGAGATATAGTGGTGCAAAGTTTTGCCGTTTTTCCAAGATGGCGGCCGACCACGTGACATATGACGTCATCATTAACATATTTTATTCCCCATGGAGAGTTCTTTCCAATGAGCCATGTCTCAATTTTTTCTGTTCAGCACTTTTGGAGATATAGTGGCGCAACGATTTGCCGTTTTTCCAAGATGGCGACCGAACCACGTGACTGATGACGTCATCATTTACATATTTTATTCCCCATGGAGAGTTCTTTACAATGAGCCATGTCTCAATTTTTTCTGTTCAGCACTTTTGGAGATATAGTGGTGCAAATTTTTGCCGTTTTTCCAAGATGGCGGCCGACCACGTGACATATGACGTCATCATTAACATATTTTATTCCCCATGGAGAGTTCTTTACAATGAGCCATGTCTCAATTTTTTCTGTTCAGTACTTTCGGAGATATAGAGGTGCAAATTTATTCGGTTTTTCCAAGATGGCGGCCGAACCACGTCACTGATGACGTCATCATTGAGGCACAGTATATTAGAGGGCAAGACCATTATGTGTGCAAAGTTTGGCGATTCTCCGTGCAACGGTGTAGACGCAGTGCTGCAAACAGACAAACAGACAGACAAACAGACAGACAAACAGACAGACAGACAAACAAACGAACAGATCAACATACTTGCCGGAAAATTTTTCCGGCAAGTAATGAAAAATCGGTCAGAGACCGAGGACTTGCCGGAATGTACTTTTTTATCGGCCATTTAGGACAAATATGGCGGCCGAACCACGTGACCGATGACGTCAGCATTAACATATTTTATTCCCCATGGAGAGTTCTTTTCAATGAGCCATACCTCAATTTTTTCTATTCAGGACTTTTGGAGATGTGGAGGTGCAGAGTTTTTCGGTTTTTCAAAGATGGCGGCCGAACCACGTGACCGATGACATCATCATTAACATATTTTATTCCCCCATGGAGAGTTCTTTACAATGAGCCATGTCTCAATTATTTCTATTCAGCACTTTCGGAGATATGGAGGTGCTAAGTTTTTCGGTTTTTCCAAGATGGCGGCCGACCACGTGACTGATGACGTCATCATTAACATATTTTATTCCCCATGGAGAGTTCTTTACAATGAGCCATGTCTCAATTTTTTCTGTTCAGCACTTTTGGAGATATAGTGGTGCAAATTTTTGCTGTTTTTCCAAGATGGCGGCCGACCACGTGACATATGACATCATCATTTACATATTTTATTCCCCATGGAGAGTTCTTTACAATGAGCCATGTCTCAATTTTTTCTGTTCAGCACTTTCGGAGATATAGAGGTGCAAAGTTTTTCCAAGATGGCGGCCGAACCACGTGACTGATGACGTCATCATTAACATATTTGATTCCCCATGGAGAGTTCTTTACAATGAGCCATGTCTCAATTTTTTCGGTTCAGTACTTTTGGAGATATGGAGGTGCAAATTTTTTCGGTTTTTCCAAGATGGCGGCCGAACCACGCGACTGATGACGTCATCATTAACATGTTTTATTCCCCATGGAGAGTTCTTCACAATGAGCCATGTCTCAATTTTTTCTGTTCAACACTTTGAGATATCGAGGTGCAAATTTTTTCGGTTTTTCCAAGATGGCGGCCGAACCACGTGACCGATGACGTCATCATTTGGGCACAGTATATTAGAGGGCAAGACCAATATGTGTGCCAAGTTTGGCGATTCTACGTGCAACGGTGTAGACGCAGTGCTGCAAACAGACAAACAGACAAACAGATGAAAAATCGGTCAGAGACCGAGGACTTGCCGGAATGTACTTTTTTATTGGCCATTGAGGACAAATCTGGTGGTCGAACCACGTGACCGATGACGTCATCATTAACATATTTTATTCCCCATGGAGAGTTCTTTACAACGAGCCATGTGTCAATTTTTTCTATTCAGTACTTTCGGAGATATAGAGGTGCAAAGTTTTTCGGTTTTTCCAAGATGGCGGCCGAACCACGTGACTGATGACGTCATCATTAACATTTTATTCCCCATGGAGAGTTCTTTACAATGAGCCATGTCTCAATTTTTTATATTCAGCACATTCAGAGATATGGAGGTGCAAAATTTTTCGGTTTTTCCATGATGGCGGCCGAACCACGTGACATATGACGTTATCATTAACAAATTTTATTCCCCATGGAGAGTTCTTTACAATGAGCCATGTCTCAATTTTTTCTGTTCAGCACTTTTGGAGATATAGTGGTGCAAAGTTTTGCCGTTTTTCCAAGATGGTGGCCGACCACGTGACATATGACATCATCATTAACATATTTTATTCCCCATGGAGAGTTCTTTACAATGAGCCATGTCTCAATTTTTTCTGTTCAGCACTTTTGGAGATTTAGTGGTGCAAAGTTTTGCCGTTTTTCCAAGATGGCGGCCGACCACGTGACTGATGACGTCATCACTAACATATTTTATTCCCCATGGAGAGTTCTTTACAATGAGCCATGTCTCAATTATTTCTGTTCACCACTTTTGGAGATATAGTGGTGCAAAGTTTTGCCGTTTTTCCAAGATGGCGGCCGACCACGTGACATATGACGTCATCATCAACATATTTTATTCCCCATGGAGAGTTCTTTACAATGAGCCATGTCTCAATTTTATCTGTTCAGCACTTTTGGAGATATAGTGGCGCAATGTTTTGCCGTTTTTCCAAGATGGCGACCGAACCACGTGACTGATGACGTCATCATTTACATATTTTATTCCCCATGGAGAGTTCTTTACAATGAGCCATACCTCAATTTTTTCTATTCAGGACTGTTGGAGATGTGGAGGTGCAGAGTTTTTCGGTTTTTCCAAGATGGCGGCCGAACCACGTGACCGATGACATCATCATTAACATATTTTGTTCCCCATGGAGAGTTCTTTACAATGAGCCATGTCTCAATTTTTTCTATTTAGCACTTTCGGAGATATGGAGGTGATAAGTTTTTCGGTTTTTCCAAGATGGCGGCCGACCACGTGACTGATGACGTCATCATTAACATATTTTATTCCCCATGGAGAGTTCTTTACAATGAGCCATGTCTCAATTTTTTCTGTTCAGCACTTTTGGAGATATAGTGGTGCAAATTTTTGCCGTTTTTCCAAGATGGCGGCCGACCACGTGACATATGACGTCATCATTAACATATTTTATTCCCCATGGAGAGTTCTTTATAATGAGCCATGTCTCAATTTTTTCTGTTCAGCACTTTTGGAGATATAGTGGCGCAACGTTTTGCCGTTTTTCCAAGATGGCGCCCGAACCACGTGACTGATGACGTCATCATTTACATATTTTATTCCCCATGGAGAGTTCTTTACAATGAGCCATGTGTCAATTTTTTCTGTACAGTACTTTCGGAGATATAGAGGTGCAAAGTTTTTCGGTTTTTCCAAGATGGCGGCCGAACCACGTCACCGATGACGTCATCATTTGGGCACAGTCTATTCCAGGGCAAGACCAATATGTGTGCAAAGTTTGGCGATTCTCCGTGCAACGGTGTAGATGCAGTGCTGCAAACAGACAGACAGACAAACAGACAGACAAACAGATGAAAAATCGGTCAGAGACCGAGGACTTGCCGGAATTTACTTTTTTATCGGCCATTTAGGACAAATATGGCGGCTGAACCACCTGACCGATGACATCATCATTAACATATTTTATTCCCCACGGAGAGTTCTTTACAATGAGCCATGTCTCAATTTTTTCTGTTCAGCACTTTTGGAGATAGAGGTGCAACGTTTTTCGGATTTTCCAAGATGGCGGCCGAACCACGTGACCGATGACGACATCATTAACATATTTTATTCCCCCTGGAGAGTTCTTTCCAATGAGCCATGTCTCAATTTTTTCTGTTCAGCACTTTTGGAGATAGAGGTGCAACGTTTTTCGGATTTTCCAAGATGGCGGCCGAACCACGTGACCGATGACGTCATCATTAACTTATTTTATTCCCCCTGGAGAGTTCTTTCCAATGAGCCATGTCTCAATTTTTTCTATTCAGCACTTTCGGAGATATGGAGGTGAATTTTTTTCCCGTTTTTCCAAGATGGCGGCCGCACCACGTGACCGATGACGTCATCATTAACATATTTTATTCCACATGGAGAGTTCTTGACAATGAGCCATGTCTCAATTTTTTCTATTCAGCACTTTCGGAGATATGGAGGTGCTAGGTTTTTCGGTTTTTCCAAGATGGCGGCCGACCACGCGACTGATGACGTCATCATTAACATATTTTATTCCCCATGGAGAGTTCTTTACAATGAGCCATGTCTCAATTTTTTCTGTTCAGCACTTTTGGAGATATAGTGGTGCAAAGTTTTGCCGTTTTTCCAAGATGGCGGCCGACCACGTGACATATGACGTCATCATTAACATATTTTATTCCCCATGGAGAGTTCTTTACAATGAGCCATGTCTCAATTTTTTCTGTTCAGCACTTTTGGAGATATAGTGGCGCAACGTTTTGCCGTTTTTCCAAGATGGCGACCGAACCACGTGACTGATGACGTCATCATTTACATATTTTATTCCCCATGGAGAGTTCTTTACAATGAGCCATGTCTCAATTTTTTCTGTTCAGTACTTTCGGAGATATAGAGGTGCAAGGTTTTTCAGTTTTTCCAAGATGGCGGCCGAACCACGTCACCGATGACGTCATCAATTGGGCACAGTCTATTCCAGGGCAAGACCAATATGTGTGCAAAGTTTGGCGATTCGCCGTGCAACGGTGTAGACGCAGTGCTGCAAACAGACAGACAGACAGACAGACAGACAGACAGACAAACAGACAGACAAATGAAAAATCGGTCAGAGACCGAGGACTTGCCGGAATTTACTTTTTTATCGGCCATTTAGGACAAATATGGCGGCTGAACCACCTGACCGATGACATCATCATTAACATATTTTATTCCCCACGGAGAGTTCTTTACAATGAGCCATGTCTCAATTTTTTCTGTTCAGCACTTTTGGAGATAGAGGTGCAACGTTTTTCGGATTTTCCAAGATGGCGGCCGAACCACGTGACCGATGACGACATCATTAACATATTTTATTCCCCCTGGAGAGTTCTTTCCAATGAGCCATGTCTCAATTTTTTCTGTTCAGCACTTTTGGAGATAGAGGTGCAACGTTTTTCGGATTTTCCAAGATGGCGGCCGAACCACGTGACCGATGACGTCATCATTAACTTATTTTATTCCCCCTGGAGAGTTCTTTCCAATGAGCCATGTCTCAATTTTTTCTATTCAGCACTTTCGGAGATATGGAGGTGAATTTTTTTCCCGTTTTTCCAAGATGGCGGCCGCACCACGTGACCGATGACGTCATCATTAACATATTTTATTCCACATGGAGAGTTCTTGACAATGAGCCATGTCTCAATTTTTTCTATTCAGCACTTTCGGAGATATGGAGGTGCTAGGTTTTTCGGTTTTTCCAAGATGGCGGCCGACCACGCGACTGATGACGTCATCATTAACATATTTTATTCCCCATGGAGAGTTCTTTACAATGAGCCATGTCTCAATTTTTTCTGTTCAGCACTTTTGGAGATATAGTGGTGCAAAGTTTTGCCGTTTTTCCAAGATGGCGGCCGACCACGTGACATATGACGTCATCATTAACATATTTTATTCCCCATGGAGAGTTCTTTACAATGAGCCATGTCTCAATTTTTTCTGTTCAGCACTTTTGGAGATATAGTGGCGCAACGTTTTGCCGTTTTTCCAAGATGGCGACCGAACCACGTGACTGATGACGTCATCATTTACATATTTTATTCCCCATGGAGAGTTCTTTACAATGAGCCATGTCTCAATTTTTTCTGTTCAGTACTTTCGGAGATATAGAGGTGCAAGGTTTTTCAGTTTTTCCAAGATGGCGGCCGAACCACGTCACCGATGACGTCATCAATTGGGCACAGTCTATTCCAGGGCAAGACCAATATGTGTGCAAAGTTTGGCGATTCGCCGTGCAACGGTGTAGACGCAGTGCTGCAAACAGACAGACAGACAGACAGACAGACAGACAGACAGACAAACAGACAGACAAACGAACAGATCAACATACTTGCCGGAAAAATTTTTCCGGCAAGTAACGAACAGATCAACATACTTGCCGGAAAAATTTTTCCGGCAAGTAATGAAAAATCGGTCAGAGACCGAGGACTTGCCGGAATTTACTTTTTATCGGCCATTTTGGACAAATATGGCTGCCGAACCACGTGACCGATGATATCATCATTAACATATTTTATTCCCCATGGAGAGTTCTTTACAATGAGCCATGTCTCAATTTTTTCTATTCAGCACTTTCGGAGATATGGAGCTGCAAAGTTTTTCGTTTTTTCCAAGATGGCGGCCGAACCACGTGACTGATGACGTCATCAGTAACATATTTTATTCCCCATGGAGAGTTATTAACAATGAGCCATGTCTCAATTTTTTCTGTTCAGCACTTTCGGAGATATGGAGGTGTAAAGTTTTTCGGTTTTTCCAAGATGGCGGCCGAACCACGTGACTGATGAAGTCATCATTAACATATTTTATTCCCCATGGAGAGTTCTTTACAATGAGCCATGTCTCAATTTTTTCTATTCAGCACTTTCAGAGATATGGAGGTGCAAATTTTTTCGGTTTTTCCAAGATGGCGGCCGAACCACGTGACATATGACATCATCATTAACAAATTTTATTCCCCATGGAGAGTTCTTTACAATGAGCCATGTCTCAATTTTTTCTGTTCAGCACTTTTGGAGATATAGTGGTGCAAAGTTTTGCCGTTTTTCCAAGATGGCGGCCGACCACGTGACATATGACATCATCATTAACATATTTTATTCCCCATGGAGAGTTCTTTACAATGAGCCATGTCTCAATTTTTTCTGTTCAGCACTTTTGGAGATTTCGTGCTGCAAAGTTTTGCCGTTTTTCCAAGATGGCGGCCGACCACGTGACATATGACGTCATCATTAACATATTTTATTCCCCATGGAGAGTTCTTTTCAATGAGCCAGTCTCAATTTTTTCTGTTCAGCACTTTTGGAGATATAGTGGCGCAACGTTTTGCCGTTTTTCCAAGATGGCGGCCGACCACGTGACTGATGATGTCATCATTAACACATTTTATTCCCCATGGGGAGTTCTTTACAATGAGTCATGTCTCAATTTTTTCTGTTCAGCACTTTTGGAGATATGGAGGTGCTAAGTTTTTCGGTTTTTCCAAGATGGCGGCCGACCACGTGACTGATGACGTCATCATTAACATATTTTATTCCCCATGGAGAGTTCTTTACAATGAGCCATGTCTCAATTTTTTCTGTTCAGCACTTTTGGAGATATAGTGGTGCAAAGTTTTGCCGTTTTTCCAAGATGGCGGCCGACCACGTGACATATGACATCATCATTAACATATTTTATTCCCCATGGAGAGTTCTTTACAATGAGCCATGTCTCAATTTTTTCTGTTCAGCACTTTTGGAGATTTCGTGGTGCAAAGTTTTGCCGTTTTTCCAAGATGGCGGCCGACCACGTGACCGATGACGTCATCATTAACTTATTTTATTCCCCCTGGAGAGTTCTTTCCAATGAGCCATGTCTCAATTTTTTCTATTCAGCACTTTCGGAGATATGGAGGTGAATTTTTTTCCCGTTTTTCCAAGATGGCGGCCGCACCACGTGACCGATGACGTCATCATTAACATATTTTATTCCACATGGAGAGTTCTTGACAATGAGCCATGTCTCAATTTTTTCTATTCAGCACTTTCGGAGATATGGAGGTGCTAGGTTTTTCGGTTTTTCCAAGATGGCGGCCGACCACGCGACTGATGACGTCATCATTAACATATTTTATTCCCCATGGAGAGTTCTTTACAATGAGCCATGTCTCAATTTTTTCTGTTCAGCACTTTTGGAGATATAGTGGTGCAAAGTTTTGCCGTTTTTCCAAGATGGCGGCCGACCACGTGACATATGACGTCATCATTAACATATTTTATTCCCCATGGAGAGTTCTTTACAATGAGCCATGTCTCAATTTTTTCTGTTCAGCACTTTTGGAGATATAGTGGCGCAACGTTTTGCCGTTTTTCCAAGATGGCGACCGAACCACGTGACTGATGACGTCATCATTTACATATTTTATTCCCCATGGAGAGTTCTTTACAATGAGCCATGACTCAATTTTTTCTGTTCAGTACTTTCGGAGATATAGAGGTGCAAGCTTTTTCAGTTTTTCCAAGATGGCGGCCGAACCACGTCACCGATGACGTCATCAATTGGGCACAGTCTATTCCAGGGCAAGACCAATATGTGTGCAAAGTTTGGCGATTCGCCGTGCAACGGTGTAGACGCAGTGCTGCAAACAGACAGACAGACAGACAGACAGACAGACAGACAGACAAACAGACAGACAAACGAACAGATCAACATACTTGCCGGAAAAATTTTTCCGGCAAGTAATGAAAAATCGGTCAGAGACCGAGGACTTGCCGGAATTTACTTTTTTATCGGCCATTTAGGACAAATATGGCGGCTGAACCACGTGACCGATGACGTCATCATTAACATATTTTATTCCCCATGGAGAGTTCTTTACAATGAGCCATGTCTCAATTTTTTCTATTCAGGACATTTGGAGATGTGGAGGTGCAAAGTTTTTCGGTTTTTCCAAGATGGCGGCCGAACCACGTGACCGATGACGTCATCATTAACATATTTCATTCCCCATGGAGAGTTCTTTAGAATGAGCCATGTCTCAATTTTTTCTATTCAGCACTTTCGGAGGTATGGAGGTGCTAGTTTTTCCGAGATGGCGGCTGAACCACGTGACCTATGATGTCTTCATTAACATATTTTATTTCCCATGGAGAGTTCTTTCCAATGAGCCATGTCTCAATTTTTTCTATTCAGCACTTTCGGAGGTATGGAGGTGCTAGTTTTTCCAAGATGGCGGCCGAACCACGTGACCGATGACGTCATCATTAACATATTTCATTCCCCATGGAGAGTTCTTTAGAATGAGCCATGTCTCAATTTTTTCTATTCAGCACTTTCGGAGGTATGGAGGTGCTAGTTTTTCCGAGATGGCGGCTGAACCACGTGACCTATGACGTCATCATTAACATATTTTATTTCCCATGGAGAGTTCTTTCCAATGAGCCATGTCGCAATTCTTTCTATTCAGTACTTTCGGAGATATGGAGGTGCAAAGTTTTTCGGTTTTTCCAAGATGGCGGCCGATCCACGTGACTGATGACGTCATCATTAACATATTTCATTCCACATGGAGAGTTCTTTACATTGAGCCATGTCGCAATTTTTTTCTGTTCAGCACTTTTGGAGATAGATGATGCAAAATTTTTCGGTTTTTCCAAGATGGCGGCCGAACCACGTGACGTATGACGTCATCATTAACATATTTTATTCCACATGGAGAGTTCTTTACATTGAGCCATGTCTCAATTTTTTCTATTCAGCACTTTCGGAGATATGGAGGTGCAAAAAAAATATTCTGCACCATTGGGAGATGGGGCCAAAAACGATGCACAGCAGGATATCTCAAAAAGTTGTGGACAGTTTCGGACGAAACTTGGTGGACAGGTTGGGTGTGACAAGGCAGAATCGATGTGATTTTGGTGAAGATGTGGACATGGATTCGGCTACAAGAATTATTTAATTTCCTCAGTGATTCTTCACCATTGAGAGATCAAACCAAAAGCGATATATCTATAACATGATATTAAAAAATTATGGATGAGTTATGACTAAACTAGGTGGATGAGTTGGTTCGGTGACAGGAACAAGCCGATTCGATTTTGGTTCAGGTCCGAATCCAGATCTGGTCTATCGGTGCATACAAACATAAACTGCTTAGCCTGGCGGGGGCGATGTTCCAAGTGCCGTTCTCGTTCATCATATTTTGGATAACGCAGCCTCGGGCTCTGGCATTATACATGGAAACGCAAATCGATTACACCCCGCCCCGGACGAGGCAAAACGCTGGTGCACGTGACCGTGACGCCGGAAATGACGTTGCTGACACCACCCAGTCGTAGCTATGGTGACGCCGGAAATGACGTTGCTGACACCATCCAGTCGTAGCTATGGTGACGCCGGAAAGGACGTTACTGAGACACTCGGTCTTAACCCTGGTGGAGCTCCGTACTAAAGCACGCGAGGAAATTGTGAGACTGAGATTTTATATACACATACACCTTAGAAAAGCTTTTTTTATACACATTCACTTCATTCAGAAGTTCAAAAAGATGCGATTACAAATCTCCCCTCACCCTCCCCACAACCCCTCCACCCTCTCCCCCCTCCACAACCCCTCCACCCTCTCCCCCCCTCCCACACACTCCGCTTGGTCACTTGCATAATATTTAGCCATATTTACCCATATTTACTGGCATAACATTCACTCATAATTCATATTTACCCATAAATTATATTCACCCATAAATCATATTTACCCCTGCTATCGAAGGTGGGTGAAGGATGTGTTATGTGTCTGTGTCTGTGTTACCCATGTCTGTTTGTCTGTTTGTCTGTGAACAAGATATCTCAAAAAGTTGTGGGCGGATTTGGACGGAATCTGTCGGAGAGGTAGCATATGTCATATATGACAAGGACGAAATGATTCGATTTTGGTGAAGATCCGGATCCGGCTGCTATCATTTTTTAAGTGATTCTTCACCATTGGGAGATAGGGCCAAAAACGATACATAGCGGGATATCTCAAAATGTTGTGGACAGATTTGGACGAAACTTGGTGGACTGGTTGGGTGTCTGACAAGAAAGAAGTGATTCAATTTTGATGACGTTTCGAATCCGGATCCGGATCAGATAATTTTAAAGTGATTTTTCACCATTGAGTTGTCGGGCTAAAATCGATATATAACACGATATCTCATTGCCCGCCGATGTCACTCTCCGAAGTATTATTTGTGCACATTTACCTCAGAAGTGCATTTGTACACAATGCACGCGGTGCAGCATCAGCGGACGCCAAAGGATATGTTGTCCATCGCCCCCTCCCAATACAGTGTCTATGAGCTGCACGGCGGTATTGCCGGACGCCGAAGGCCGAAGGTGCCCCGGCAATGCCGCGCTGGAGGATATTTATTTATTTGAAGTGGGGGCGATGTACTTTGAATGTGTCTATGCTTGTATGTTATATTTTTAGTTCCCCTGTCGTATAAATATACCTATGAAATAGCTAATTGATATCTCAAAAGTTACATCTGCGATTTGCAAATAAATACAGTTGTGTAAATAATATTCAAGCGGTTGGAACTGCTCGAATGATTAGTTCAATTGTTTCAATGTTGTTCTTAATGGAAAATATTGTTTTTTGGTGATGAGAATATTCACTTTTTCTTTGCAGGTGCAGTTTTGTACTTGTTTGCCGAACAGTTGTTTGCCGAACGCTTGACATCACCTGCTGACTTTGGTGAGAGTTTTTAGATCTGCTGTGGTGATAGTCAGCAGAGCTTTTCCGATACTCATTCGTCCGGCATCGTCTGTCATCTGTCTGCCGGTGTCTTATCAACTTTTTTCAAAGTGTATCTTCTCAAAGAGCTCATTGTGGATTCTTTCAATACTTGTTACACTGATTGTATGGGCTCCTCCCCTCAAAGTAGTAGATAATTTTTGGAATTTGTCTGTTTTTGAATTTTCTGAAACTTCAAATTGGACTTTATCATTGGAATTTCAAACTCTATCATTTCTCGAAAATCATCTTTTCTAATCATGCATGTAGCAGGTTTAGGACCTTACTAGGTACCCAAGCAGTATGGGTGCTGTTGAATCATCCAAAGGGACAGAACATGGTACGAATGCTACACATTCGTACAGATCCAAAGGGCCAATTTTAGGGCGGTTTATATGATCTAAAATGACAGTTTTGGGGGCAAAGTTACCATTACTTCTGCAGGCTTAATTATTAGGTATAACATGTTTGTGGTATAGGGCAATGAAAGAAATCATATCTGATTTTCCTATAAACCGGATACAGCAGACTAACTGGAGGGCCGTGTGTTCAAACCCAGGCCCGGCATGAAGCAAGTTTTGTTTTTCATCCTGGTTGAAAAATTGAGGTTTTCCCTACTGAACCATGTTTACTGAATTCTGAATTCACAATTGTGTCACCCGATGCAAGGGCGTTAGATGACGGGTAGAATTGCCTTCGTCCAAACGTCGTAAAATAAATACCAATTCAGAAATTAATATAAACTTACAAATATTCTTATTTGTGTTTTTTTTCTCTTTTCAGGTGCTGTTCCTGGTATCAGTCTTCATATCGTTATCACGCGTGGTCCTGCCATTATCAAACTCCATCGCACCTCATCAAAAAGAGAAAAGTCACCAAAATCCATAGCAAATTTCACATCATCTTTGTCCTAAACAAAAGGTTTAAAGAAAAACGAAAAGTTACGAAAAAAACCGACTTTAAATAAAGTCTGATTTTGTTGATTTACTGCACAAATTACATTTTAAGCACACATCGATATAAATATCTTCCAATTTTTTTGTAAATTCGGAAGTTTATCATGGGTAAACCAAAAGGCAAAAGCACTGCTCAAAGAAGAGAAGAGTCTAAGTTAAGAATGAGAAAATCGCGTGAGAATGAAACACCAGAGAAGAGAAAACTGAGGCAGAACACAGATCAAGGGAAACATACAGAATCAAGGGAAAACGAAACAACAGAGAAGAGAAAACTGAGGCAGAACACAGATCAAGGGAAACATACAGAATCAAGGGAAAACGAAACAACAGAGAAGAGAAAACTGAGGCAGAACACAGATCAAGAGAAACATACAGAATCAAGGGAAAACGAAACAACAGAGAAGAGAAAACTGAGGCAGAACACAGATCAAGAGAAACATACAGAATCAAGGGAAAACGAAACAACAGAGAAGAGAAAACTGAGGCAGAACACAGATCAAGAGAAACATACAGAATCAAGGGAAAACGAAACAACAGAGAAGAGAAAACTGAGGCAGAACACAGATCAAGAGAAACACACAGAATCAAGGGAAAACGAAACAACAGAGAAGAGAAAACTGAGGCAGAACACAGATCAAGGGAAACACACAGAATCAAGGGAAAACGAAACAACAGAGAAGAGAAAACTGAGGCAGAACACAGATCAAGAGAAACATACAGAATCAAGGGAAAACGAAACAACAGAGAAGAGAAAACTGAGGCAGAACACAGATCAAGAGAAACATACAGAATCAAGGGAAAATGAAACAACAGAGAAGAGAGTTAAAAGACAGAGAACAGTGAAAAGTTCAATGCAACACATTCGTGAGGTTGAAACACCAGAGAAGAGAAAACTGAGGCAGAACACAGATCAAGAGAAACATACAGAATCAAGGGAAAACGAAACAACAGAGAAGAGAAAACTGAGGCAGAACACAGATCAAGAGAAACATACAGAATCAAGGGAAAACGAAACACCAGAGAATAGAAAACAGAGACAGGAAAATGTGAAAAAAACAATGAGAATCATTAGAGAAGTGAAGAATAACATAATCCCAGAAAATGAAACAGTGATTTCAGAGTTTTTGAAAAATGTTAAGGATTCTGCAAATTATATATGTTGTTCATGTCACCGTTTAATGTACAGAATGACAGTTATACACTTGAATGAAGATAGATACAAGAAGTGTTCCAGCAGTTTGTTCAATGATGTACTTTCATATAGATTAAAGTCGCATGATGGCCAAGAGTGGATATGTAGAACATGTGATTTGACTCTGAAGACAGGAAAAATGCCTGCACAATCAAAGGCTAATAACTTGTCGCTACAACAACAGCCACGTGAACTGAAAGACCTAAATGCGCTGGAACTAAGATTGATATCGCAAAGAATCCCATTCATGAAAATGGTTGGTTTACCAAGAGGAAAACAACATGGTATACATGGTCCTGCAGTTAACGTGCCATCAAAATTAGATGCTGTTTGTAAACTGTTCCCACGATTGCCATCTGAATCACAGATAGTGCCCATGAAGTTGAAACGGAGTCTGAAACATTCCTCTCATTATATGTATGATTATGTACATGCTGATAGAGTTTTGAATGCTTTGCGCAGGTTAAAGTTAGACAACCCTCATTACACAAATATTGAAATCAATGAAAACTGGGCCTGTGATGCTGCACATGATGACGTTGAGCTTTGGCAAGCAATTAGCTGTGATGATCCTAGCTTGAAGAAACGAAAACAAAGTTCGTGTGAAACACAATCAACACCTGGCTCTACTGACCATAGTTCAGAAAGTGTAGCACAGGGCTGTTCAGAAGAAAAACAACCAACATTTGTGATTGATGTATCAATGTCAGATCTGCCACAACATTGTCAGACAGACTATGCAAAGTTGAATGTCTTAGCTAGGAAAAACAGGATGAATATTGTTGACGTTCCACGTGATGGCAATTGTATGTTCTATTCTGTTTGTTACCACCTTGACAGGCTAGGAGTGACTACATGTAACCCAGTTTTGTTGCGTGAACAAGTTGCTGATTTCATGACCACAAATGCTGAGAATTATCGTGACTTTATATCAGCCAGGATAGCAACAGAAAATTTGTCTAATGCTGATACTGAGCAACCAACGGAACATGATAGAGCTATCAGGGAAATACTGGATATCGAAACACAAAGAGAGTTGCAATGGATAAGGTACATTGATGAAGTTCAATATGGAAATCAATGGGGAGACCACGTAACACTACAGGCACTGGCAGATATGTTTTCATTCACTGTTTATGTTCATGCAACGTCAAGCTCTACCATGCACACTGTATGTTCCAGATATCACAGTGATAAGGAATTTCATCTTGGATTGATTGGTCAATCTCACTATGTTGTGTTTGAGCCATACTCTGTATGCGATGGTACAAGTGTATCCTTGTCAAATGACGAAGTGCTTGAAAAACATGTTAATATGTCTGACACGAGTAGAGTGGCATCATCTTTGGAGACTGAAACGTGTGATGGAAAGACAACTGTGACTAAGGAAAACACAGAAAGTGATGACTCTGATGAGGAACTAGTTGCTGAAGATGAGCATGCTTTTGAAGAAGCTTCTAAAGTTTGCGGCTTGCCATATGAAACCAGCATGATGAATGAAAATCCAGAATTAGTAAACAAATTGATAAGTGTTGCACCAGGAGATAACGAGAAGCCAATGCCACTTCTGAGTGATCCTAATTTTGAGGAATTGTCACATCCAGATAAATATCCAGATGGATCAAATGCACTGACAACTGATCGACCAATTCATTTAACTCCACGAAAATACTTCAACCAAAGACTACTTGATGTAGATGGACGATTTGCGAAATCAATTGAATATCTCCTTAGTGCACAATATGCTACTGAAAGCAAACAAGTTCAGAGTGATATCAATCACTTCATGTTTCGTAGAGCTAGTGGCAAACACTTTCGTGGCAAAAGACTCACAGCTGGTATGGTGAAAAGTGTTGAACACATGAGTAGACTTATACAATCTGACCATGCATATAGAATCCTGAAGAATGTTAGAGGGACACAGGCCTACTTTCAAACTGTATTTTATGATGTACTCGCCATGGTTCGACAAGTAGGTAATCCTACATGGTTTTTCACAGTATCTGCTGCCGACATGCAATGGCCTGATGTAATTCAACCAATAGCTCGACAGTATGGTACAATACTGAGTGACGATGATGTGAAAATTATGTCATTTGCAGATAGATCAATGTGGTTGAGATCAAACCCTGTCACTGCTGCACGCCAGTTTCAATACAGATTAGAGCTTTTGTTCAGAGATGTACTGAAATCGAATGCTCATCCGCTAGGTGAGATTGTTGACTATGTGATCCGTATAGAATTTCAAGCTCGTGGATCTCCTCATGCTCACACATTACTTTGGGTAAAAAATGCACCAAAATTAGATGTTGCATCTGATGAAGCTGTTGCATCTTTCATGGACAAACATGTATCTTGTGCTCTGCCAGATGATGATCCTGTGCTACACACATTAGTTGAAAGGTTGCAAGTCCATAGTCACTCGTCTTACTGTAGAAAAAAGGGTTGTTGTCGATTCAAATACCCAAAACCACCGAGTTCAAGAACTATCATTGCCAGAGAACCAGATGAACAAAATTCAAAACTGGTCAAGGAAAGTGCCAAGTGTGTTCTCAGCAAAGTGAAAGAGGTATTGTCCGATGAAAGTACCCCAAAGAATGTTAGTATGACAAAACTGTTGGATATGGCGAATGTACCAGAAGAACTTTATGCAAATGCGTTGCCAGTTTCTGAGAAAGGCAAACATATACTGCTGAGGAGAAACCCTTCTGAAGTTAATGTTAATCCATACAATCCTACTGTATTGAAAGCATGGCAAGCAAACATTGATATCCAGTTCATTGTTGATGCATATGCATGTGTTATGTATGTAGCTGCTTACATGACCAAGAATGAAAAAGGTGTAGGAGAGCTATTGAAACAAGTGTGCAAAGAATACAAAGATCAGGACATCAAAACAATGTTGAGACGTGTGGGATCAGTATTCTTGAACCATCGTGAAGTAAGTGCACAAGAAGCTGTGTATCGAATTTTGTCAATGCCAATGAAGAAATTCAGTAGACAGGTGTTGTTTGTCAATACTGATGCAAAAACAGAACGATCAGCTGTGCTGAAACCACAAAAAGAGCTTGATGATCTGGATGATGGAGATGAGGATATATTCCAAAGTAACATCATCATAAGATATGCTTCAAGACCTAACATATTGGAAAACCTGTGCCTTGCTGATTTTGCTGCCAATTATACGGTTAGTCATTGTGACAGAGGTGAAGAGATAGATGACAGTGTTCCTGTGGTATTAGAAATGGATCAAGAACAGGCAGGATTAGCTGACAGAGATAGACTCCCGAAGTACATCAAGTTGAAAGATGGCAAAGGAACAATGCATAAACGTCGATGTGAAGCAGTAATTCGATTTAGAAAGTTTAGTTTTGAAAAAGACTCCAGTAACTTCTATCGAGCAAAACTGATGCTATATTTACCATGGAGAAATGAGGATGTTGATCTGACTGCAGGCTTTCCTGATTATGCTTCTCATTATTTTGCCGTTGCCGATGCCATATGTGAAAATGAGGCAAAATTCACACAAAATTTGGAACTAATCGATCAAGCTATGCATGATCATGCAGAATATGGACCACCGGAACACGCATGGGCAAACATTGCACCCGGTGCTGAGCATAACAATTTGCAAGATATAAATGAAGACATTGATGTGGAGAGGGATATTGACCAGGAAGATCTTGATGCAAATGCCAACATGATTGAATCGCCAAAATGTATCCAGACATCAGAACTTGTAGCACGTTATCAAGCTGAAGCTGACCGAGAGCTTATGTCACCCTCAGAATATCGAAAAATGATTCGTAGACTCAATGTGAAACAGTCAGAGATCGTTTTTTATCACAGACAGTGGTGCAAAGCTGCCGTAATAGCAATGAAACAGGGTAAAACTGTAAAACCATACAGACTTTTCTTGAGTGGTCCTGGTGGTGTTGGAAAAAGTCATGTGATAAAACTGATACATTCAGACACTAGAAAGTTGTTAGCACTGTCAGGTGGGATAAAACCAACAGATGTCACGGTGTTGTTGACTGCTCCTACAGGAGTTGCTGCATTTAATATTGGAGGAATGACCGTTCACTCAGCGCTGCTTCTCCGAACAACTAAGTATGGGAAAGAAGGTGACCATCTGTCATTTGAGAAACTGAATTCTCTACGATCCAAGCTGGAACATCTGCACTTGGTTATCATTGATGAAATTTCCATGGTTGGATCAGATATGTTGTTGAACATCCACAAGCGTCTAGAGGAAATTAAAGGAGTTACTGGAGATTCAATATATTTTGGTAATGTGTGTATTCTTGCAGTTGGAGATTTGTATCAACTTCCTCCAGTGAGACAGTCACAAATATATCAACCTGTACGTGATCCAGTCGAAAGGTTGAATGGTTGTCTCTGGAAAGAAGAGTTCAAAATACATGAGTTGGATGAAGTTATGCGTCAGAAAGATGACTGTGCATTTGCAGAATTGCTTTGCCGTGTTAGAGTTGGGAAATGTACAAATAGAGATCTGGAGGTATTGAAATCTAGAGAAATCAGTTTAGATGATCCAAATTACCCACACGATGTACTCCACGTATTTGCATTCAACTGTGATGTTGATGACAGGAATATGGCAAAATTGGAGAAACTTGCACCAAGTCCTAAACAGCGTATTTACATTCATGCATCAGATGACAAAACGGACAGCACAGGACAACTAAATTTGGAAAGAATACCAACTTCACAGAAACGTTCTGAAACTGCTGGTCTTCATACGACTCTCATTTTGGCAATTGGTGCACGAGTGATGCTCACATATAATGTGGATACTGGAGATGGACTTGTTAATGGTGTAATTGGAACTGTTGAAAGTATCATAGAAAATACAAACAAAGGAGTTGCTATAGTTCTGGTGAAATTTGACAACGAAAATGTAGGTACAAGTGCTATTTCTGGAAGTCAGTGGAAAGACCGATATCCCAATGCAGTTCCAATCAAAAGACACGAAGGGAAATTTGAAAAAGGAAACAGGAAGGCAGCGCAAATCTCCAGAAGACAATTCCCACTTACACTGGCTTGGGCAGTAACAATTCATAAGTGTCAGGGTCTCACAGTGGATGAAATTGTTGTCAGCATGAAGGGTGCAAAACGATTTGGAAAAGGACAAGCATATGTGGCATTCAGTCGAGTGAAGACTCTGCTTGGTTTGCATATACTTGACTTTGATTCAGCTGGAATAAAAGCTAATGATAAATTGGAACATGAAATTAATGAAATGCGTGTTAATACATTGTCAATGGAAGAGTTAAATCTTTTGACCTTGCACAAACCTGACTGGATAACAGTGGGTCACTTAAATATCCATTATTTCCTAGAGAAATTAGCAGACCTGATGAGTCATAGAGAAAATCAAATTTTAGCTGAAACAGATGTTATGTGTTTCACTGAAACCTATCTGACAGATGATCATAATGTTGATGAATTTGCTGAGAAATATGGATATACAGTTTTCAGACAAAATATTCCAAGCATGCATGATCATGGTAATTTGCACGGAGTGATGATATGTGCACTGACTGATCTGCAACCTAAAGAACTAGAACTGATATCTGTGAAAGGATTGGAGTCAAAAGCGATAGTTTTAGAAACGCAGAAATCACGTTTTGTTGTTGCTGTAGTTTATAGGAAACCATCATTCCCAATGAAAACCTTCTTGCTACAACTAAGTAGTCTTCTTGATTTGATGCCGTTACATGTGCCAACAATCATACTTGGTGACTTCAATGATGATTTGACAAACGAAAGACAAACAGAGTTGACAAAGCTCATGCAACGCTATGGATTCAAACAATGTATTAACCAGGCAACAACAGATAGAGGTACAATGATAGATCACATATATTTCAATAAAAATGAACCGGAACAAGTTCACATGGACGTGCATGATACGTACTATTCTGATCATGACATGACTTTTGTCACCACAGAGTGTACATGAATGGTTCATGAGACATAAATTGATGTCGTTGTAAGTTGTTATAGCAGATATTCTCCGCAAGCATGACATATATGACAGCATACTATGATTTCAAACAGTACATTACATATCTTAGCCCAGACAGAGCTACATTATCAAATATTTACCTGATTGTAATTAACATCAGTAATTAAATATTGATACATGTGAACTTCCTCCAGTGAGACAGTCACAAGTCTATCAATCTGTATGTGATCCAATAAAGGTTGAATGGTTGTCTCTGGAAAGATGAGTTCAAAATACATGAACAGCAACACTTCAAATTGGATACACTTCTTCATCAGAAGCTATATCAAATTCTCTAGAACTGCTAAACCCAATGGTGTCAATCATGACCAGTGAATGATCTCGTCATCTGAATCTTGTAACACCAATGACCTCTGGTGTGATACTATACTGTATGTGACTTGATTAGTGTTGTACAATGTTGACTACCCTTTGTTAAAATACCTGAAAATGAGTGTGATTTTACATCATTTGTGATTTTACATCATGTGATTTACATTTTACACGTCCAGCATGGTGATTTTAGTTCGGTGGGAATCAGAATATGGTTTTGACATACACTCAATATCACATTTCACATTTCTGGTACAGAGTAGTATGTTGTGCACATGTGTTCTGAGCATCTGTATTAAAGATAGTATCTCATCTTGCATATAATGCACTTGTGTGATCTTACTCTTCACAACCTTTGATTTTCTACTCAGTGCTAGTGGACACAGCCTTCATAACATTCAATCGACTCAGTTGAAAGTTCAATGACATTCTAGAATGGCTGAAACTGGTCAGAAAGTATCTCTAGTATTGTTCTTTGTCAGGTCGATCTTTATTCCTGGATGTGACTTGTTTTTAGTTAAATACCAAAATGAGTGGTGTTTGGATCAAAGATTACAAAGAAATTACGACTGATGAAGCTGAGAACATCTGTTATATTGCAGACAGAGTTAAATGTAATTATGACGTCATAAGGGAGGCACCTATGACGTCATCATTAACATATTTTATTCCCCATGGAGAGTTCTTTACAATGAGCCATGTCTCAATTTTTTCTATTCAGCACTTTTGGAGATATCGAGGTGCAAGGTTTTTTGGTTTTTCCAAGATGGCGGCTGAACCACGTGACCGATGACGTCATCATTAACATATTTTATTCCACATGGAGGATTCTTTACAATTAGCCATGTCTCAATTTTTTCTATTCAGCACTTTTGGACACATAGAGGTGCTAAGTTTTTCGGTTTTTCCAAGATGGCGGCCGAACCACGTGACCGATGATATCATCATTAACATATTTTATTCCCCATGGAGAGTTCTTTACAATGAGCCATGTCTCAATTTTTTCTATTCAGTACTTTCGGAGATATGGAGGTGCTAAGTTTTTCGGTTTTTCCAAGATGGCGGCCGAACCACGTGACCGATGATATCATCATTAACATATTTTATTCCCCATGGAGAGTTCTTTACAATGAGCCATGTCTCAATTTTTTCTATTCAGTACTTTCGGAGATATGGAGGTGCAAAGTTTTTCGGTTTTTCCAAGATGGCGGCCGAACCACGTGACTGGTGACGTCATCATTAACATATTTTATTCCCCATGGAGAGTTCTTTACAATGAGCCATGTCTCAATTTTTTCTGTTCAGCACTTTTGGAGATATAGTGGTGCAAAGTTATGCCGTTTTTCCAAGATGGCGGCCGACCACGTGACCGATGGCATCATCATTAACATATTTTATTCCCCATGGAGAGTTCTTTACAATGAGCCATGTCTCAATTTTTTCTATTCAGCACATTCAGAGATATGGAGGTGCAAAATTTTTCGGTTTTTCCAAGATGGCGGCCGAACCACCTGACATATGACGTCATCATTAACAAATTTTATTCCCCATGGAGAGTTCTTTACAATGAGCCATGTCTCAATTTTTTCTGATCAGCACTTTTGGAGATTTCGTGGTGCAAAGTTTTGCCGTTTTTCCAAGATGGCGGCCGACCACGTGACTGATGATGTCATCATTAACATATTTTATTCCCCATCGAGAGTTCTTTACAATGAGCCATGTCTCAATTTTTTCTGTTCAGCACTTTTGGAGATTTCGTGGTGCAAAGTTTTGCCGTTTTTCCAAGATGGCGGCCGACCACGTGACTGATGATGTCATCATTAACATATTTTATTCCCCATGGAGAGTTCTTTACAATGAGCCATGTCTCAATTTTTCTGTTCAGTACTTTCGGAGATATAGAAGTGCAAGGTTTTTCGGTTTTTCCAAGATGGCGGCCGAACCACGTCACCGATGACGTCATCATTAACATATTTTATTTCCCATGGAGAGTTCTTTACAATGAGCCATGTCTCAATTCTTTCTATTCAGCACTTTCGGAGATATGGAGGTGCAATGTTTTTCGGTTTTTCCAAGATGGCGGCCGAACCACGTAACCGATGGCATCATCATTAACATAGTTTATTCCCCGTGGAGACTTCTTTACAATGAGCCATGGCTCAATTTTTTCTGTTCAGCACTTTTGGAGATATAGTGGTGCAAAGTTTTGCCGTTTTTCCAAGATGGCCGCCGACCACGTGACATATGACGCCATCATTAACATAGTTTATTCACCATGGAGAGTTCTTTACAATGAGCCATGTCTCAATTTTTTCTGTTCAGCACTTTTGGAGATATAGTGGAGCAAAGTTTTGCCGTTTTTCCAAGATGGCGGCCGACCACGTGACTGATGACATCATCATTAACATATTTTATTCCCCATGGAGAGTTCTTTGCAATGAGCCATGTCTCAATTTTTTCTGTTCAGTACTTTCGGAGATATAGCAGTGCAAATATTTTCGGTTTTTCCAAGATGGCGGCCGAACCACGTGACTGATGACGTCATCATTAACATATTTTGTTCACCATCGGGAGTTCTTTACAATGAGCCATGTCTCAATTTTTTTCTGTTCAGCACTTTTGGAGATATAGTGGTGCAAATTTTTGCCGTTTTTCCAAGATGGCGGCCGAACCACGTGACCGATGACGACATCATTAACATATTTTATTCCCCCTGGAGAGTTCTTTCCAATGAGCCATGTCTCAATTTTTTCTGTTCAGCACTTTTGGAGATAGAGGTGCAACGTTTTTCGGATTTTCCAAGATGGCGGCCGAACCACGTGACCGATGACGTCATCATTAACTTATTTTATTCCCCCTGGAGAGTTCTTTCCAATGAGCCATGTCTCAATTTTTTCTATTCAGCACTTTCGGAGATATGGAGGTGAATTTTTTTCCCGTTTTTCCAAGATGGCGGCCGCACCACGTGACCGATGACGTCATCATTAACATATTTTATTCCACATGGAGAGTTCTTGACAATGAGCCATGTCTCAATTTTTTCTATTCAGCACTTTCGGAGATATGGAGGTGCTAGGTTTTTCGGTTTTTCCAAGATGGCGGCCGACCACGCGACTGATGACGTCATCATTAACATATTTTATTCCCCATGGAGAGTTCTTTACAATGAGCCATGTCTCAATTTTTTCTGTTCAGCACTTTTGGAGATATAGTGGTGCAAAGTTTTGCCGTTTTTCCAAGATGGCGGCCGACCACGTGACATATGACGTCATCATTAACATATTATATTCCCCATGGAGAGTTCTTTACAATGAGCCATGTCTCAATTTTTTCTGTTCAGCACTTTTGGAGATATAGTGGCGCAACGTTTTGCCGTTTTTCCAAGATGGCGACCGAACCACGTGACTGATGACGTCATCATTTACATATTTTATTCCCCATGGAGAGTTCTTTACAATGAGCCATGTCTCAATTTTTTCTGTTCAGTACTTTCGGAGATATAGAGGTGCAAGTTTTTTCAGTTTTTCCAAGATGGCGGCCGAACCACGTCACCGATGACGTCATCAATTGGGCACAGTCTATTCCAGGGCAAGACCAATATGTGTGCAAAGTTTGGCGATTCGCCGTGCAACGGTGTAGACGCAGTGCTGCAAACAGACAGACAGACAGACAGACAGACAGACAGACAGACAAACAGACAGACAAACGAACAGATCAACATACTTGCCGGAAAATTTTTTCCGGCAAGTAACAAATGAAAAATCGGTCAGAGACCGAGGACTTGCCGGAATGTACTTTTTTATCGGCCATTTAGGACAAATAGGGCGGCCGAACCACGTGACCGATGACGTCATCATTAACATATTTTATTCCCCATGGAGAGTTCTTTACAATGAGCCATACCTCAATTTTTTCTATTCAGGACTTTTGGAGATGTGGAGGTGCAGAGTTTTTCGGTTTTTCAAAGATGGCGGCCGAACCACGTGACCGATGACATCATCATTAACATATTTTGTTCCCCATGGAGAGTTCTTTACAATGAGCCATGTCTCAATTTTTTCTATTCAGCACTTTCGGAGATATGGACGTGCTAAGTTTTTCGGTTTTTCCAAGATGGCGGCCGACCACGTGACTGATGACGTCATCATTAACATATTTTATTCCCCATGGAGAGTTCTTTACAATGAGCCATGTCTCAATTTTTTCTGTTCAGCACTTTTGGAGATATAGTGGTGCAAATTTTTGCCGTTTTTCCAAGATGGCGGCCGACCACGTGACATATGACGTCATCATTAACATATTTTATTCCCCATGGAGAGTTCTTTACAATGAGCCATGTCTCAATTTTTTTTGTTCAGTACTTTCGGAGATATAGAGGTGCAAAGTTTTTCGGTTTTTCCAAGATGGCGGCCGAACCACGTCACCGATGACGTCATCAATTGGGCACAGTCTATTCCAGGGCAAGACCAATATGTGTGCAAAGTTTGGCGATTCTCCGTGCAACGGTGTAGACGCAGTGCTGCAAACAGACAGACAGACAGACAGATGAAAAATCGGTCAGAGACCGAGGACTTGCCGGAATTTACTTTTTTATCGGCCATTTAGGACAAATATGGCGGCTGAACCACCTGACCGATGACATCATCATTAACATATTTTATTCCCCCTGGAGAGTTCTTTCCAATGAGCCATGTCTCAATTTTTTCTGTTCAGCACTTTTGGAGATAGAGGTGCAACGTTTTTCGGATTTTCCAAGATGGCGGCCGAACCACGTGACCGATGACGTCATCATTAACATATTTTATTCCCCCTGGAGAGTTCTTTCCAATGAGCCATGTCTCAATTTTTTCTATTCAGCACTTTCGGAGATATGGAGGTGGATTTTTTTCCCGTTTTTCCAAGATGGCGGCCGCACCACGTGACCGATGACGTCATCATTAACATATTTTATTCCACATGGAGAGTTCTTGACAATGAGCCATGTCTCAATTTTTTCTATTCAGCACTTTCGGAGATATGGAGGTGCTATGTTTTTCGGTTTTTCCAAGATGGCGGCAGACCACGCGACTGATGACGTCATCATTAACATATTTTACTCCCCATGGAGAGTTCTTTACAATGAGCCATGTCTCAATTTTTTCTGTTCAGCACTTTTGGAGATATAGTGGTGCAAAGTTTTGCCGTTTTTCCAAGATGGCGGCCGACCACGTGACATATGACGTCATCATTAACATATTTTATTCCCCATGGAGAGTTCTTTACAATGAGCCATGTCTCAATTTTTTCTGTTCAGCACTTTTGGAGATATAGTGGCGCAACGTTTTGCCGTTTTTCCAAGATGGCGACCGAACCACGTGACTGATGACGTCATCATTTACATATTTTATTCCCCATGGAGAGTTCTTTACAATGAGCCATGTCTCAATTTTTTCTGTTCAGTACTTTCGGAGATATAGAGGTGCAAGGTTTTTCGGTTTTTCCAAGATGGCGGCCGAACCACGTCACCGATGACGTCATCAATTGGGCACAGTCTATTCCAGGGCAAGACGAATATGTGTGCAAAGTTTGGCGATTCTCCGTGCAACGGTGTAGACGCAGTGCTGCAAACAGACAGACAGACAGACAGATGAAAAATCGGTCAGAGACCGAGGACTTGCCGGAATTTACTTTTTTATCGGCCATTTAGGACAAATATGGCGGCTGAACCACCTGACCGATGACGTCATCATCAACATATTTTATTCCCCACGGAGAGTTCTTTACAATGAGCCATGTCTCAATTTTTTCTGTTCAGCACTTTTGGAGATAGAGGTGCAACGTTTTTCGGATTTTCCAAGATGGCGGCCGAACCACGTGACCGATGACGTCATCATTAACATATTTTATTCCCCATGGAGAGTTCTTTCCAATGAGCCATGTCTCAATTTTTTCTGTTCAGCACCTTCGGAGATATGGAGGTGCAAAGTTTTTCGGATTTTCCAAGATGGCGGCAGAACCACGTGAGATATGACGTCATCAGTAACACATTTTATTCCCCATGGAGAGTTCTTTACAATGAGCCATGTCTCAATTTTTTCTGTTCAGTACTTTCGGAGATATAGAGGTGCAAAGTTTTTCGGTTTTTCCAAGATGGCGGCCGAAGCACGTCACCGATGACGTCATCAATTGGGCACAGTCTATTCCAGGGCAAGACCAATATGTGTGCAAAGTTTGGCGATTCTACGTGCAACGGTGTAGACGCAGTGCTGCAAACAGACAGACAGACAGACAAACAGACAAACAGACAAACAGACAAACAAACGAACAGATCAACATACTTGCCGGAAAATTTTTCCGGCAAGTAACAAACAGACAGACAAACGAACAGATCAACATACTTGCCGGAAAAAATTTTCCGGCAAGTAATGAAAAATCGGTCAGAGACCGAGGACTTGCCGGAATGTACTTTTTTATTGGCCATTGAGGACAAATATGGTGGTCGAACCAGGTGACCGATGACGTCATCATTAACATATTTTATTCCCCATGGAGAGTTCTTTACAACGAGCCATGTGTCAATTTTTTCTATTCAGTACTTTCGGAGATATAGAGGTGCAAAGTTTTTCGGTTTTTCCAAGATGGCGGCCGAACCACGTGACTGATGACGTCATCATTAACATTTTATTCCCCATGGAGAGTTCTTTACAATGAGCCATGTCTCAATTTTTTATATTCAGCACATTCAGAGATATGGAGGTGCAAAATTTTTCGGTTTTTCCAAGATGGCGGCCGAACCACGTGACATATGACGTCATCATTAACAAATTTTATTCCCCATGGAGAGTTCTTTACAATGAGCCATGTCTCAATTTTTTCTGTTCAGCACTTTTGGAGATATAGTGGTGCAAAGTTTTGCCGTTTTTCCAAGATGGTGGCCGACCACGTGACATATGACATCATCATTAACATATTTTATTCCCCATGGAGAGTTCTTTACAATGAGCCATGTCTCAATTTTTTCTGTTCAGCACTTTTGGAGATTTAGTGGTGCAAAGTTTTGCCGTTTTTCCAAGATGGCGGCCGACCACGTGACTGATGACGTCATCACTAACATATTTTATTCCCCATGGAGAGTTCTTTACAATGAGCCATGTCTCAATTATTTCTGTTCACCACTTTTGGAGATATAGTGGTGCAAAGTTTTGCCGTTTTTCCAAGATGGCGGCCGACCACGTGACATATGACGTCATCATCAACATATTTTATTCCCCATGGAGAGTTCTTTACAATGAGCCATGTCTCAATTTTATCTGTTCAGCACTTTTGGAGATATAGTGGCGCAATGTTTTGCCGTTTTTCCAAGATGGCGACCGAACCACGTGACTGATGACGTCATCATTTACATATTTTATTCCCCATGGAGAGTTCTTTACAATGAGCCATACCTCAATTTTTTCTATTCAGGACTGTTGGAGATGTGGAGGTGCAGAGTTTTTCGGTTTTTCCAAGATGGCGGCCGAACCACGTGACCGATGACATCATCATTAACATATTTTATTCCCCATGGAGAGTTCTTTACAATGAGCCATGTCTCAATTTTTTCTATTCAGCACTTTCGGAGATATGGAGGTGCTAAGTTTTTCGGTTTTTCCAAGATGGTGGCCGAACACGTGACTGATGACGTCATCATTAACATATTTTATTCCCCATGGAGAGTTCTTTACAATGAGCCATGTCTCAATTTTTTCTGTTCAGCACTTTTGGAGATATAGTGGTGCAAATTTTTGCCGTTTTTCCAAGATGGCGGCCGACCACGTGACATATGACGTCATCATTAACATATTTTATTCCCCATGGAGAGTTCTTTACAATGAGCCATGTCTCAATTTTTTCTGTTCAGCACTTTTGGAGATATAGTGGCGCAACGTTTTGCCGTTTTTCCAAGATGGCGCCCGAACCACGTGACTGATGACGTCATCATTTACAAATTTTATTCCCCATGGAGAGTTCTTTACAATGAGCCATGTCTCAATTTTTTCTGTACAGTACTTTCGGAGATATAGAGGTGCAAAGTTTTTCGGTTTTTCCAAGATGGTGGCCGAACCACGTCACCGATGACGTCATCAATTGGGCACAGTCTATTCCAGGGCAAGACCAATATGTGTGCAAAGTTTGGCGATTCTCTGTGCAACGGTGTAGACGCAGTGCTGCAAACAGACAGACAGACAGACAGACAAACAGACAAACGAACAGCTCAACATACTTGCCGGAAAATTTTTTCCGGCAAGTAACAAACGAACAGATCAACATACTTGCCGGAATCTTTTCCGGCAAGTAACGAACAGATCAACATACTTGCCGGAAAAAATTTTCCGGCAAGTAACAAACAGACAAACGAACAGATCAACATACTTGCCGGAAAATTTTTCCGGTAAGTAATGAAAAATCGGTCAGAGACCGAGGACTTGCCGGAATGTACTTTTTTATTGGCCATTGAGGACAAATATGGCGGCCGAACCACGTGACCGATGACGTCATCATTAACATATTTTATTCCCCATGGAGAGTTCTTTACAATGAGCCATGTCTCAATTTTTTCCATTCTGCACTTTTGGAGATATAGTGGTGCAAAGTTTTCCCGTTTTTCCAAGATGGCAACCGAACCACGTGACTGATGACGTCATCATTTACATATTTTATTCCCCATGGAGAGTTCTTTCCAATGAGCCATGTCTCAATTTTTTCTGTTCAGCACTTTTGGAGATATAGTGGCGCAACGTTTTGCCGTTTTTCCAAGATGGCGACCGAACCACGTGACTGATGACGTCATCATTTACATATTTTATTCCCCATGGAGAGTTCTTTACAATGAGCCATGTCTCAATTTTTTCTGTTCAGTACTTTCGGAGATATAGAGGTGCAAATTTATTCGGTTTTTCCAAGATGGCGGCCGAACCACGTCACCGATGACGTCATCATTGAGGCACAGTATATTAGAGGGCAAGACCATTATGTGTGCAAAGTTTGGCGATTCTCCGTGCAACGGTGTAGACGCAGTGCTGCAAACAGACAAACAGACAGACAAACAGACAAACAGACAAACAGACAAACAAACGAACAGATCAACATACTTGCCGGAAAATTTTTCCGGCAAGTAATGAAAAATCGGTCAGAGACCGAGGACTTGCCGGAATGTACTTTTTTATCGGCCATTTAGGACAAATAGGGCGGCCGAACCACGTGACCGATGACGTCATAATTAACATATTTTATTCCCCATGGAGAGTTCTTTACAATGAGCCATACCTCAATTTTTTCTATTCAGGACTTTTGGAGATGTGGAGGTGCAGAGTTTTTCGGTTTTTCCAAGATGGCGGCCGAACCACGTGACCGATGACATCATCATTAACATATTTTGTTCCCCATGGAGAGTTCTTTACAATGAGCCATGTCTCAATTTTTTCTATTCAGCACTTTCGGAGATATGGAGGTGCTAAGTTTTTCGGTTTTTCCAAGATGGCGGCCGACCACGTGACTGATGACGTCATCATTAACATATTTTATTCCCCATGGAGAGTTCTTTACAATGAGCCATGTCTCAATTTTTTCTGTTCAGCACTTTTGGAGATATAGTGGTGCAAATTTTTGCCGTTTTTCCAAGATGGCGGCCGACCACGTGACATATGACGTCATCATTAACATATTTTATTCCCCATGGAGAGTTCTTTACAATGAGCCATGTCTCAATTTTTTCTGTTCAGTACTTTCGGAGATATAGAGGTGCAAATTTATTCGGTTTTTCCAAGATGGCGGCCGAACCACGTCACCGATGACGTCATCATTGAGGCACAGTATATTAGAGGGCAAGACCATTATGTGTGCAAAGTTTGGCGATTCTCCGTGCAACGGTGTAGACGCAGTGCTGCAAACAGACAAACAGACAGACAAACAGACAGACAGACAAATCAGAGACCGAGGACTTGCCGGAATGTACTTTTTTATCGGCCATTTAGGCCAAATATGGCGGCCGAACCATGTGACCGATGACGTCATCATTAACATATATTATTCCCCATGGAGAGTTCTTTAAAATGAGTCATGTCTCAATTTTTTCTATTCAGCACTTTCGGAGATATGGAGGTGCTAGGTTTTTCCAAGATGGCGGCTAACCCACGTGACCGATGACGTCATTATTAACATATTTTATTCCCCATGGAGAGTTCATTACAATGAGCCATGTCTCAATTTTTTCTATTCAGCACTTTCGGAGATATGGAGGTGCTAGGTTTTTCCAAGATGGCGGCTAAACCACGTGACCGATGACGTCATTATTAACATATTGTATTCCCCATGGAGAGTTCTTTACAATGAGTCATGTCTCAATTTTTTCTATTCAGCACTTTCAGAGATATGGAGGTGTTAGGTTTTTCGGTTTTTCCAAGATGGCGGCCGAACCACGTGACATATGACGTCATCATTAACAAATTTTATTCCCCATGGAGAGTTCTTTACAATGAGCCATGTCTCAATTTTTTCTGTTCAGCACTTTTGGAGATATAGTGGTGCAAATTTTTTGCCGTTTTTCCAAGATGGCGGCCGACCACGTGACATATGACATCATCATTTACATATTTTATTCCCCATGGAGAGTTCTTTACAATGAGCCATGTCTCAATTTTTTCTGTTCAGCACTTTCGGAGATATAGAGGTGCAAAGTTTTTCCAAGATGGCGGCCGAACCACGTGACTGATGACGTCATCATTAACATATTTGATTCCCCATGGAGAGTTCTTTACAATGAGCCATGTCTCAATTTTTTTGGTTCAGTACTTTTGGAGATATGGAGGTGCAAATTTTTTCGGTTTTTCCAAGATGGCGGCCGAACCACGCGACTGATGACGTCATCATTAACATCTTTTATTCCCCATGGAGAGTTCTTCACAATGAGCCATGTCTCAATTTTTTCTGTTCAGCACTTTGAGATATCGAGGTGCAAATTTTTTCGGTTTTTCCAAGATGGCGGCCGAACCACGTGACCGATGACGTCATCATTTGGGCACAGTATATTAGAGGGCAAGACCAATATGTGTGCTAAGTTTGGCGATTCTACGTGCAACGGTGTAGACGCAGTGCTGCAAACAGACAAACAGACAAACAGACAAACAGACAAACAGACAAACAGACAAACAAACGAACAGATCAACATACTTGCCGGAATCTTTTCCGGCAAGTAACGAACAGATCAACATACTTGCCGGAATCTTTTCCGGCAAGTAACAAACAGACAGATGAAAAATCGGTCAGAGACCGAGGACTTGCCGGGATGTACTTTTTTATCGGCCATTTAGGACAAATATGGCGGCCGAACCACGTGACCGATGACGTCATCATTAACATATTTTATTCCCCATGGAGAGTTCTTTACAATGAGCCATGTCTCAATTTTTTCTATTCAGGACTTTTGGAGATGTGGAGGTGCAGAGTTTTTCGGTTTTTCCAAGATGGCGGCCGAACCACGTGACCGATGACATCATCATTAACATATTTTATTCCCCATGGAGAGTTCTTTACAATGAGCCATGTCTCAATTTTTTATATTCAGCACTTTCGGAGATATGGAGGTGCTAGGTTTTTCGGTTTTTCCAAGATGGCGGTCGACCACGTGACTGATGACGTCATCATTAACATATTTTATTCCCCATGGAGAGTTCTTTACAATGAGCCATGTCTCAATTTTTTCTGTTCAGCACTTTTGGAGATTTCGTGGTGCAAAGTTTTGCCGTTTTTCCAAGATGGCGGCCGACCACGTGACATATGACGTCATCAATAACATATTTTAAATCCCCATGGTGAGTTCTTTACAATGAGGCATGTCTCAAGCTTTTCTGTTCAGCACTTTTGGAGATATAGTGGTGCAAAGTTTTGCCGTTTTTCCAAGATGGCGGCCGACCACGTGACATATGACGTCATCATTAACATATTTTATTCCCCATGGAGAGTTCTTTACAATGAGCCATGTCTCAATTTTTTCTGTTCAGCACTTTTGGAGATATAGTGGCGCAACGTTTTGCCGTTTTTCCAAGATGGCGACCGAACCACGTGTCTGATGACGTCATCATTTACATATTTTATTCCCCATGGAGAGTTCTTTACAATGAGCCATGTCTCAATTTTTTCTGTTCAGTACTTTTGGAGATATAGAGGTGCAAAGTTTTTCGGTTTTTCCAAGATGGCGGCCGAACCACGTCACCGATGACGTCATCAATTGGGCACAGTCTATTCCAGGGCAAGACCAATATGTGTGCAAAGTTTGGCGATTCTACGTGCAACGGTGTAGACGCAGTGCTGCAAACAGACAGACAGACAGATGAAAAATCGGTCAGAGACCGAGGACTTGCCGGAATGTACTTTTTTATTGGCCATTGAGGACAAATCTGGTGGTCGAACCACGTGACCGATGACGTCATCATTAACATATTTTATTCCCCATGGAGAGTTCTTTACAACGAGCCATGTGTCAATTTTTTCTATTCAGTACTTTCGGAGATATAGAGGTGCAAAGTTTTTCGGTTTTTCCAAGATGGCGGCCGAACCACGTGAGTGATGACGTCATCATTAACATTTTATTCCCCATGGAGAGTTCTTTACAATGAGCCATGTCTCAATTTTTTATATTCAGCACATTCAGAGATATGGAGGTGCAAAATTTTTCGGTTTTTCCATGATGGTGGCCGAACCACGTGACATATGACGTTATCATTAACAAATTTTATTCCCCATGGAGAGTTCTTTACAATGAGCCATGTCTCAATTTTTTCTGTTCAGCACTTTTGGAGATATAGTGGTGCAAAGTTTTGCCGTTTTTCCAAGATGGTGGCCGACCACGTGACATATGACATCATCATTAACATATTTTATTCCCCATGGAGAGTTCTTTACAATGAGCCATGTCTCAATTTTTTCTGTTCAGCACTTTTGGAGATTTAGTGGTGCAAAGTTTTGCCGTTTTTCCAAGATGGCGGCCGACCACGTGACTGATGACGTCATCACTAACATATTTTATTCCCCATGGAGAGTTCTTTACAATGAGCCATGTCTCAATTATTTCTGTTCACCACTTTTGGAGATATAGTGGTGCAAAGTTTTGCCGTTTTTCCAAGATGGCGGCCGACCACGTGATATATGACGTCATCATCAACATATTTTATTCCCCATGGAGAGTTCTTTACAATGAGCCATGTCTCAATTTTATCTGTTCAGCACTTTTGGAGATATAGTGGCGCAATGTTTTGCCGTTTTTCCAAGATGGCGACCGAACCACGTGACTGATGACGTCATCATTTACATATTTTATTCCCCATGGAGAGTTCTTTACAATGAGCCATACCTCAATTTTTTCTATTCAGGACTGTTGGAGATGTGGAGGTGCAGAGTTTTTCGGTTTTTCCAAGATGGCGGCCGAACCACGTGACCGATGACATCATCATTAACATATTTTGTTCCCCATGGAGAGTTCTTTACAATGAGCCATGTCTCAATTTTTTCTATTTAGCACTTTCGGAGATATGGAGGTGATAAGTTTTTCGGTTTTTCCAAGATGGCGGCCGACCACGTGACTGATGACGTCATCATTAACATATTTTATTCCCCATGGAGAGTTCTTTACAATGAGCCATGTCTCAATTTTTTCTGTTCAGCACTTTTGGAGATATAGTGGTGCAAATTTTTGCCGTTTTTCCAAGATGGCGGCCGACCACGTGACATATGACGTCATCATTAACATATTTTATTCCCCATGGAGAGTTCTTTATAATGAGCCATGTCTCAATTTTTTCTGTTCAGCACTTTTGGAGATATAGTGGCGCAACGTTTTGCCGTTTTTCCAAGATGGCGCCCGAACCACGTGACTGATGACGTCATCATTTACATATTTTATTCCCCATGGAGAGTTCTTTACAATGAGCCATGTGTCAATTTTTTCTGTACAGTACTTTCGGAGATATAGAGGTGCAAAGTTTTTCGGTTTTTCCAAGATGGCGGCCGAACCACGTCACCGATGACGTCATCATTTGGGCACAGTCTATTCCAGGGCAAGACCAATATGTGTGCAAAGTTTGGCGATTCTCCGTGCAACGGTGTAGATGCAGTGCTGCAAACAGACAGACAGACAAACAGACAGACAAACAGATGAAAAATCGGTCAGAGACCGAGGACTTGCCGGAATTTACTTTTTTATCGGCCATTTAGGACAAATATGGCGGCTGAACCACCTGACCGATGACATCATCATTAACATATTTTATTCCCCACGGAGAGTTCTTTACAATGAGCCATGTCTCAATTTTTTCTGTTCAGCACTTTTGGAGATAGAGGTGCAACGTTTTTCGGATTTTCCAAGATGGCGGCCGAACCACGTGACCGATGACGACATCATTAACATATTTTATTCCCCCTGGAGAGTTCTTTCCAATGAGCCATGTCTCAATTTTTTCTGTTCAGCACTTTTGGAGATAGAGGTGCAACGTTTTTCGGATTTTCCAAGATGGCGGCCGAACCACGTGACCGATGACGTCATCATTAACTTATTTTATTCCCCCTGGAGAGTTCTTTCCAATGAGCCATGTCTCAATTTTTTCTATTCAGCACTTTCGGAGATATGGAGGTGAATTTTTTTCCCGTTTTTCCAAGATGGCGGCCGCACCACGTGACCGATGACGTCATCATTAACATATTTTATTCCACATGGAGAGTTCTTGACAATGAGCCATGTCTCAATTTTTTCTATTCAGCACTTTCGGAGATATGGAGGTGCTAGGTTTTTCGGTTTTTCCAAGATGGCGGCCGACCACGCGACTGATGACGTCATCATTAACATATTTTATTCCCCATGGAGAGTTCTTTACAATGAGCCATGTCTCAATTTTTTCTGTTCAGCACTTTTGGAGATATAGTGGTGCAAAGTTTTGCCGTTTTTCCAAGATGGCGGCCGACCACGTGACATATGACGTCATCATTAACATATTTTATTCCCCATGGAGAGTTCTTTACAATGAGCCATGTCTCAATTTTTTCTGTTCAGCACTTTTGGAGATATAGTGGCGCAACGTTTTGCCGTTTTTCCAAGATGGCGACCGAACCACGTGACTGATGACGTCATCATTTACATATTTTATTCCCCATGGAGAGTTCTTTACAATGAGCCATGTCTCAATTTTTTCTGTTCAGTACTTTCGGAGATATAGAGGTGCAAGGTTTTTCAGTTTTTCCAAGATGGCGGCCGAACCACGTCACCGATGACGTCATCAATTGGGCACAGTCTATTCCAGGGCAAGACCAATATGTGTGCAAAGTTTGGCGATTCGCCGTGCAACGGTGTAGACGCAGTGCTGCAAACAGACAGACAGACAGACAGACAGACAAACAGACAGATGAAAAATCGGTCAGAGACCGAGGACTTGCCGGAATGTACTCTTTTATCGGCCATTTAAGACAAATATGGCGGCAGAAGCACTTGACCGATGACGTCATCATTAACATGTTTTATTCCCCATGGAGAGTTCTTTACAATGAGCCATGTCTCAATTTTATCTGTTCAGCACTTTTGGAGATACAGTGGAACAAAGTTTTGCCGTTTTTCCAAGATGGCGGCCGACCACGTGACATATGACGTCATCATTAACATATTTTATTCCCCATGGAGAGTTCTTTACAATGAGCCATGTCTCAATTTTTTCATTTCAGCACTTTCGGAGATGTTGAGGTGCAAAGTTTTCCCATTTTTCCAAGATGGCGGCCGAACCACGTGACCGATGGCGTCATCATTAACATATTTTATTCCCCATGGAGAGTTCTTTACAATGAGCCATGTCTCAATTTTTTCTGTTCAGCACTTTTGGAGATTTTGTGGTGCAAAGTTTTGCCGTTTTTCCAAGATGGCGGCCGACCACGTGACTGATGACGTCATCATTAACATATTTTATTCCCCATGGAGAGTTCTTTACAATGAGCCATGTCTCAATTATTCTGTTCAGCACTTTTGGAGATATAGTGGTGCAAAGTTTTGCCGTTTTTCCAAGATGGCGGCCGACCACGTGACATATGACGTCATCATTAACATATTTTATTCCCCATGGAGAGTTCTTTCCAATGAGCCATGTCTCAATTTTTTCTGTTCAGCACTTTTGGAGATATAGTGGCGCAACGATTTGCCGTTTTTCCAAGATGGCGACCGAACCACGTGACTGATGACGTCATCATTTACATATTTTATTCCCCATGGAGAGTTCTTTACAATGAGCCATGTCTCAATTTTTTCTGTTCAGCACTTTTGGAGATATAGTGGTGCAAATTTTTGCCGTTTTTCCAAGATGGCGGCCGACCACGTGACATATGACGTCATCATTAACATATTTTATTCCCCATGGAGAGTTCTTTACAATGAGCCATGTCTCAATTTTTTCTGTTCAGTACTTTCGGAGATATAGAGGTGCAAATTTATTCGGTTTATCCAAGATGGCGGCCGAACCACGTCACTGATGACGTCATCATTGAGGCACAGTATATTAGAGGGCAAGACCATTATGTGTGCAAAGTTTGGCGATTCTCCGTGCAACGGTGTAGACGCAGTGCTGCAAACAGACAAACAGACAGACAAACAGACAGACAAACAGACAGACAGACAAATGAAAAATCGGTCAGAGACCGAGGACTTGCCGGAATTTACTTTTTTATCGGCCATTTAGGACAAATATGGCGGCCAAACCACGTGACCGATGAAGTCATCATTACTTGTTTTCTAAACTAATTTATTCCTTGATGATGCTCAAGAAATTTCATCTTGATCGGATGAAGTTTTGTACTTGGCGAATTATGACGTCATAATGGAGGAACCTATGACATCATCATTAACATATTTTATTCCCCATGGAGAGTTCTTTACAATGAGTCATGTCTCAATTTTTTCTATTCAGCACTTTTGGAGATATAGTGGTGCAAAGTTTTGCCGTTTTTCCAAGATGGCGGCCGACCACGTGACATATGACATCATCGTTAACATATTTTATTCCCCATGGAGAGTTCTTTACAATGAGCCATGTCTCAATTTTTTCTGTTCAGGACTTTTGGAGATTTCGTGGTGCAAAGTTTTGCCGTTTTTCCAAGATGGCGGCCGACCACGTGACTGATGACGTCATCATTAACATATTTTATTCCCCATGGAGAGTTCTTTACAATGAGCCATGTCTCAATTATTCTGTTCAGCACTTTTGGAGATATAGTGGTGCAAAGTTTTGCCGTTTTTCCAAGATGGCGGCCGACCACGTGACATATGACGTCATCATTAACATATTTTATTCCCCATGGAGAGTTCTTTCCAATGAGCCATGTCTCAATTTTTTCTGTTCAGCACTTTTGGAGATATAGTGGCGCAACGATTTGCCGTTTTTCCAAGATGGCGACCGAACCACGTGACTGATGACGTCATCATTTACATATTTTATTCCCCATGGAGAGTTCTTTACAATGAGCCATGTCTCAATTTTTTCTGTTCAGCACTTTTGGAGATATAGTGGTGCAAATTTTTGCCGTTTTTCCAAGATGGCGGCCGACCACGTGACATATGACGTCATCATTAACATATTTTATTCCCCATGGAGAGTTCTTTACAATGAGCCATGTCTCAATTTTTTCTGTTCAGTACTTTCGGAGATATAGAGGTGCAAATTTATTCGGTTTATCCAAGATGGCGGCCGAACCACGTCACTGATGACGTCATCATTGAGGCACAGTATATTAGAGGGCAAGACCATTATGTGTGCAAAGTTTGGCGATTCTCCGTGCAACGGTGTAGACGCAGTGCTGCAAACAGACAAACAGACAGACAAACAGACAGACAAACAGACAGACAGACAAACAAACGAACAGATCAACATACTTGCCGGAAAATTTTTCCGGCAAGTAACAAACGAACAGATCAACATACTTGCCGGAAAATTTTTCCGGCAAGTAACAAACGAACAGATCAACATACTTGCCGGAAAAATTTTTCCGGCAAGTAATGAAAAATCGGTCAGAGACCGAGGACTTGCCGGAATTTACTTTTTTATCGGCCATTTAGGACAAATATGGCGGCTGAACCACCTGACCGATGACATCATCATTAACATATTTTATTCCCCACGGAGAGTTCTTTACAATGAGCCATGTCTCAATTTTTTCTGTTCAGCACTTTTGGAGATAGAGGTGCAACGTTTTTCGGATTTTCCAAGATGGCGGCCGAACCACGTGACCGATGACGACATCATTAACATATTTTATTCCCCCTGGAGAGTTCTTTCCAATGAGCCATGTCTCAATTTTTTCTGTTCAGCACTTTTGGAGATAGAGGTGCAACGTTTTTCGGATTTTCCAAGATGGCGGCCGAACCACGTGACCGATGACGTCATCATTAACTTATTTTATTCCCCCTGGAGAGTTCTTTCCAATGAGCCATGTCTCAATTTTTTCTATTCAGCACTTTCGGAGATATGGAGGTGAATTTTTTTCCCGTTTTTCCAAGATGGCGGCCGCACCACGTGACCGATGACGTCATCATTAACATATTTTATTCCACATGGAGAGTTCTTGACAATGAGCCATGTCTCAATTTTTTCTATTCAGCACTTTCGGAGATATGGAGGTGCTAGGTTTTTCGGTTTTTCCAAGATGGCGGCCGACCACGCGACTGATGACGTCATCATTAACATATTTTATTCCCCATGGAGAGTTCTTTACAATGAGCCATGTCTCAATTTTTTCTGTTCAGCACTTTTGGAGATATAGTGGTGCAAAGTTTTGCCGTTTTTCCAAGATGGCGGCCGACCACGTGACATATGACGTCATCATTAACATATTTTATTCCCCATGGAGAGTTCTTTACAATGAGCCATGTCTCAATTTTTTCTGTTCAGCACTTTTGGAGATATAGTGGCGCAACGTTTTGCCGTTTTTCCAAGATGGCGACCGAACCACGTGACTGATGACGTCATCATTTACATATTTTATTCCCCATGGAGAGTTCTTTACAATGAGCCATGTCTCAATTTTTTCTGTTCAGTACTTTCGGAGATATAGAGGTGCAAGGTTTTTCAGTTTTTCCAAGATGGCGGCCGAACCACGTCACCGATGACGTCATCAATTGGGCACAGTCTATTCCAGGGCAAGACCAATATGTGTGCAAAGTTTGGCGATTCGCCGTGCAACGGTGTAGACGCAGTGCTGCAAACAGACAGACAGACAGACAGACAGACAGACAGACAGACAAACAGACAGACAAACGAACAGATCAACATACTTGCCGGAAAAATTTTTCCGGCAAGTAATGAAAAATCGGTCAGAGACCGAGGACTTGCCGGAATTTACTTTTTATCGGCCATTTTGGACAAATATGGCTGCCGAACCACGTGACCGATGATATCATCATTAACATATTTTATTCCCCATGGAGAGTTCTTTACAATGAGCCATGTCTCAATTTTTTCTATTCAGCACTTTCGGAGATATGGAGCTGCAAAATTTTTCGGTTTTTCCAAGATGGCGGCCGAACCACGTGACTGATGACGTCATCAGTAACATATTTTATTCCCCATGGAGAGTTATTAACAATGAGCCATGTCTCAATTTTTTCTGTTCAGCACTTTCGGAGATATGGAGGTGTAAAGTTTTTCGGTTTTTCCAAGATGGCGGCCGAACCACGTGACTGATGAAGTCATCATTAACATATTTTATTCCCCATGGAGAGTTCTTTACAATGAGCCATGTCTCAATTTTTTCTATTCAGCACTTTCAGAGATATGGAGGTGCAAATTTTTTCGGTTTTTCCAAGATGGCGGCCGAACCACGTGACATATGACATCATCATTAACAAATTTTATTCCCCATGGAGAGTTCTTTACAATGAGCCATGTCTCAATTTTTTCTGTTCAGCACTTTTGGAGATATAGTGGTGCAAAGTTTTGCCGTTTTTCCAAGATGGCGGCCGACCACGTGACATATGACATCATCATTAACATATTTTATTCCCCATGGAGAGTTCTTTACAATGAGCCATGTCTCAATTTTTTCTGTTCAGCACTTTTGGAGATTTCGTGCTGCAAAGTTTTGCCGTTTTTCCAAGATGGCGGCCGACCACGTGACATATGACGTCATCATTAACATATTTTATTCCCCATGGAGAGTTCTTTTCAATGAGCCAGTCTCAATTTTTTCTGTTCAGCACTTTTGGAGATATAGTGGCGCAACGTTTTGCCGTTTTTCCAAGATGGCGGCCGACCACGTGACTGATGACATCATCATTAACACATTTTATTCCCCATGGGGAGTTCTTTACAATGAGTCATGTCTCAATTTTTTCTGTTCAGCACTTTTGGAGATATGGAGGTGCTAAGTTTTTCGGTTTTTCCAAGATGGCGGCCGACCACGTGACTGATGACGTCATCATTAACATATTTTATTCCCCATGGAGAGTTCTTTACAATGAGCCATGTCTCAATTTTTTCTGTTCAGCACTTTTGGAGATATAGTGGTGCAAAGTTTTGCCGTTTTTCCAAGATGGCGGCCGACCACGTGACATATGACATCATCATTAACATATTTTATTCCCCATGGAGAGTTCTTTACAATGAGCCATGTCTCAATTTTTTCTGTTCAGCACTTTTGGAGATTTCGTGGTGCAAAGTTTTGCCGTTTTTCCAAGATGGCGGCCGACCACGTGACCGATGACGTCATCATTAACTTATTTTATTCCCCCTGGAGAGTTCTTTCCAATGAGCCATGTCTCAATTTTTTCTATTCAGCACTTTCGGAGATATGGAGGTGAATTTTTTTCCCGTTTTTCCAAGATGGCGGCCGCACCACGTGACCGATGACGTCATCATTAACATATTTTATTCCACATGGAGAGTTCTTGACAATGAGCCATGTCTCAATTTTTTCTATTCAGCACTTTCGGAGATATGGAGGTGCTAGGTTTTTCGGTTTTTCCAAGATGGCGGCCGACCACGCGACTGATGACGTCATCATTAACATATTTTATTCCCCATGGAGAGTTCTTTACAATGAGCCATGTCTCAATTTTTTCTGTTCAGCACTTTTGGAGATATAGTGGTGCAAAGTTTTGCCGTTTTTCCAAGATGGCGGCCGACCACGTGACATATGACGTCATCATTAACATATTTTATTCCCCATGGAGAGTTCTTTACAATGAGCCATGTCTCAATTTTTTCTGTTCAGCACTTTTGGAGATATAGTGGCGCAACGTTTTGCCGTTTTTCCAAGATGGCGACCGAACCACGTGACTGATGACGTCATCATTTACATATTTTATTCCCCATGGAGAGTTCTTTACAATGAGCCATGTCTCAATTTTTTCTGTTCAGTACTTTCGGAGATATAGAGGTGCAAGCTTTTTCAGTTTTTCCAAGATGGCGGCCGAACCACGTCACCGATGACGTCATCAATTGGGCACAGTCTATTCCAGGGCAAGACCAATATGTGTGCAAAGTTTGGCGATTCGCCGTGCAACGGTGTAGACGCAGTGCTGCAAACAGACAGACAGACAGACAGACAGACAGACAGACAGACAAACAGACAGACAAACGAACAGATCAACATACTTGCCGGAAAAATTTTTCCGGCAAGTAACAAACAGCCAGACAGATGAAAAATCGGTCAGAGACCGAGGACTTGCCGGAATGTACTTTTTATCGGCCATTTAGAACAAATATGGCGGCCGAACCACGTGACCGATGATATCATCATTAACATATTTTATTCCCCATGGAGAGTTCTTTACAATGAGCCATGTCTCCATTTTTTCTATTCAGCACTTTCAGAGATATGGAGGTACAAAGTTTTTCGGTTTTTCCAAGATGGCGGCCGACCACGTGACATATGACGTCATCATTAACATATTTTATTCCCCATGGAGAGTTCTTACCAATGAGCCATGTCTCAATTTTTTCTGTTCAGCACTTCCGGAGATATGGAGGTGCAAAGTTTTTCGGTTTTTCCAAGATGGCGGCCGACCACGTGACATATGACGTCATCATTAACATATTTTATTCGCCATGGAGAGTTCTTTACAATGAGCCATGTCTCAATTTTTTCTGTTCAGCACTTTTGGAGATATCGTGGTGCAAAGTTTTGCCGTTTTTCCAAGATGGCGGCCGACCACGTGACTGATGACGTCATCATTAACATATTTTATTCCCCATGGAGAGTTCTTTACAGTGAGCCATGTCTCAATTTTTTCTGTTCAGCACTTTCGGAGATATGGAGGTGCAAAGTTTTTCGGTTTTTCCAAGATGGCGGCCGAACCACGTGACTGATGACTTCATCAGTAACATATTTTATTCCCCATGGAGAGTTATTTACAATGAGCCATGTCTCAATTTTTTCTGTTCAGCACTTTCGGAGATATGGAGGTGTAAAGTTTTTCGGTTTTTCCAAGATGGCGGCCGAACCACGTCACCGATGACGTCATCATTTGGGCACAGTATATTAGAGGGCAAGACCAATATGTGTGCCAAGTTTGGCGATTCTACGTGGAACGGTGTAGACGTAGTGCTGCAAACAGACAAACAGACAGACAGACAGACAGACAGACAGACAGACAGACAAACAAACGAACAGATCAACATACTTGCCGGAAAATTTTTCCGGCAAGTAATGAAAAATCGGTCAGAGACCGAGGACTTGCCGGAATGTACTTTTTTATCGGCCATTTAGGACAAATATGGCGGCCGAACCACGTGACCGATGACGTCATCATTAACATATTTTATTCCCCATGGAGAGTTCTTTACAATGAGCCATACCTCAATTTTTTCTGTTCAGGACTTTTGGAGATGTGGAGGTGCAGAGTTTTTCGGTTTTTCCAAGATGGCGGCCGACCACGTGACTGATGACGTCAACATTAACATATTTTATTCCCCATGGAGAGTTCTTTACAATGAGCCATGTCTCAATTTTTTCTGTTCAGCACTTTTGGAGATATAGTGGTGAAATTTTTTGCCGTTTTTCCAAGATGGCGGCCGACCACGTGACATATGACGTCATCATTAACATATTTTATTCCCCATGGAGAGTTCTTACCAATGAGCCATGTCTCAATTTTTTCTGTTCAGCACTTCCGGAGATATGGAGGTGCAAAGTTTTTCGGTTTTTCCAAGATGGCGGCCGACCACGTGACATATGACGTCATCATTAACATATTTTATTCGCCATCGAGAGTTCTTTACAATGAGCCATGTCTCAATTTTTTCTGTTCAGCACTTTTGGAGATATCGTGGTGCAAAGTTTTGCCGTTTTTCCAAGATGGCGGCCGACCACGTGACTGATGACGTCATCATTAACATATTTTATTCCCCATGGAGAGTTCTTTCCAATGAGCCATGTCGCAATTCTTTCTATTCAGCACTTTTGGAGATATGGAGGTGCAATTTTTTTTGGTTTTTCCAAGATGGCGGCCGATCCACGTGACTGATGACGTCATCATTAACATATTTCATTCCACATGGAGAGTTCTTTACATTGAGCCATGTCGCAATTTTTTTCTGTTCAGCACTTTTGGAGATAGATGATGCAAAGTTTTTCGGTTTTTCCAAGATGGCGGCCGAACCACGTGACGTATGACGTCATCATTAACATATTTTATTCCACATGGAGAGTTCTTTACAATGAGCCATGTCTCAATTTTTTCTGTTCAGCACTTTTGGAGATATAGTGGCGCAACGTTTTTCGGTTTTTCCAAGATGGCGGCCGAACCACGTGACCTATGACGTCATCATTAACATATTTTATTCCCCATGGAGAGTTCTTTACAATGAGCCATGTCTCAATTTTTTCTGTTCAGCACTTTTGGAGATATAGTGGTGCAAAGTTTTGCCGTTTTTCCAAGATGGCGGCCGACCACGTGACATATGACGTCATTAACATATTTTATTCCCCATGGAGAGTTCTTTACAATGAGCCATGTCTCAATTTTTTCTGTTCAGCACTTTTGGAGATATAGTGGCGCAACGTTTTGCCGTTTTTCCAAGATGGCGACCGAACCACGTGACTGATGACGTCACCATTAACACATTTTATTCCCCATGGAGAGTTCTTTACAATGAGCCATGTCTCAAGTTTTCTGTTCAGCACTGAGATATCGAGGTGCAAAATTTTTCGGTTTTTCCAAGATGGCGGCCGAACCACGTGACCGATGACGTCATCATTTGGGCACAGTATATTAGAGGGCAAGACAAATACGTGTGCAAAGTTTGGTGATTCTACGTGCAACGGTGTAGACGTAGTGCTGCAAACAGACAAACAGACAAACAAACGAACAGATCAACATACTTGCCGGAATCTTTTCCGGCAAGTAACAAACAGACAGATGAAAAATCGGTCAGAGACCGAGGACTTGCCGGGATGTACTTTTTTATCGGCCATTTAGGACAAATATGGCGGCCGAACCACGTGACCGATGACGTCATCATTAACATATTTTATTCCCCATGGAGAGTTCTTTACAATGAGCCATGTCTCAATTTTTTCTATTCAGGACTTTTGGAGATGTGGAGGTGCAGAGTTTTTCGGTTTTTCCAAGATGGCGGCCGAACCACGTGACCGATGACATCATCATTAACATATTTTATTCCCCATGGAGAGTTCTTTACAATGAGCCATGTCTCAATTTTTTATATTCAGCACTTTCGGAGATATGGAGGTGCTAGGTTTTTCGGTTTTTCCAAGATGGCGGTCGACCACGTGACTGATGACGTCATCATTAACATATTTTATTCCCCATGGAGAGTTCTTTACAATGAGCCATGTCTCAATTTTTTCTGTTCAGCACTTTTGGAGATTTCGTGGTGCAAAGTTTTGCCGTTTTTCCAAGATGGCGGCCGACCACGTGACATATGACGTCATCAATAACATATTTTAAATCCCCATGGTGAGTTCTTTACAATGAGCCATGTCTCAATCTTTTCTGTTCAGCACTTTTGGAGATATAGTGGTGCAAAGTTTTGCCGTTTTTCCAAGATGGCGGCCGACCACGTGACATATGACGTCATCATTAACATATTTTATTCCCCATGGAGAGTTCTTTACAATGAGCCATGTCTCAATTTTTTCTGTTCAGCACTTTTGGAGATATAGTGGCGCAACGTTTTGCCGTTTTTCCAAGATGGCGACCGAACCACGTGTCTGATGACGTCATCATTTACATATTTTATTCCCCATGGAGAGTTCTTTACAATGAGCCATGTCTCAATTTTTTCTGTTCAGTACTTTTGGAGATATAGAGGTGCAAAGTTTTTCGGTTTTTCCAAGATGGCGGCCGAACCACGTCACCGATGACGTCATCAATTGGGCACAGTCTATTCCAGGGCAAGACCAATATGTGTGCAAAGTTTGGCGATTCTACATGCAACGGTGTAGACGCAGTGCTGCAAACAGACAGACAGACAGACAAACAGACAGACAGATGAAAAATCGGTCAGAGACCGAGGACTTGCCGGAATGTACTTTTTATCGGCCATTTAGAACAAATATGGCGGCCGAACCACGTGACCGATGATATCATCATTAACATATTTTATTCCCCATGGAGAGTTCTTTACAATGAGCCATGTCTCCATTTTTTCTATTCAGCACTTTCAGAGATATGGAGGTACAAAGTTTTTCGGTTTTTCCAAGATGGCGGCCGACCACGTGACATATGACGTCATCATTAACATATTTTATTCCCCATGGAGAGTTCTTACCAATGAGCCATGTCTCAATTTTTTCTGTTCAGCACTTCCGGAGATATGGAGGTGCAAAGTTTTTCGGTTTTTCCAAGATGGCGGCCGACCACGTGACATATGACGTCATCATTAACATATTTTATTCGCCATGGAGAGTTCTTTACAATGAGCCATGTCTCAATTTTTTCTGTTCAGCACTTTTGGAGATATCGTGGTGCAAAGTTTTGCCGTTTTTCCAAGATGGCGGCCGACCACGTGACTGATGACGTCATCATTAACATATTTTATTCCCCATGGAGAGTTCTTTACAATGAGCCATGTCTCAATTTTTTCTGTTCAGCACTTTCGGAGATATGGAGGTGCAAATTTTTTCGGTTTTTCCAAGATGGCGGCCGAACCACGTGACTGATGACTTCATCAGTAACATATTTTATTCCCCATGGAGAGTTATTTACAATGAGCCATGTCTCAATTTTTTCTGTTCAGCACTTTCGGAGATATGGAGGTGTAAAGTTTTTCGGTTTTTCCAAGATGGCGGCCGAACCACGTCACCGATGACGTCATCATTTGGGCACAGTATATTAGAGGGCAAGACCAATATGTGTGCCAAGTTTGGCGATTCTACGTGGAACGGTGTAGACATAGTGCTGCAAACAGACAAACAGACAGACAGACAGACAGACAGACAGACAGACAGACAAACAAACGAACAGATCAACATACTTGCCGGAAAATTTTTCCGGCAAGTAATGAAAAATCGGTCAGAGACCGAGGACTTGCCGGAATGTACTTTTTTATCGGCCATTTAGGACAAATATGGCGGCCGAACCACGTGACCGATGACGTCATCATTAACATATTTTATTCCCCATGGAGAGTTCTTTACAATGAGCCATACCTCAATTTTTTCTGTTCAGGACTTTTGGAGATGTGGAGGTGCAGAGTTTTTCGGTTTTTCCAAGATGGCGGCCGACCACGTGACTGATGACGTCAACATTAACATATTTTATTCCCCATGGAGAGTTCTTTACAATGAGCCATGTCTCAATTTTTTCTGTTCAGCACTTTTGGAGATATAGTGGTGAAATTTTTTGCCGTTTTTCCAAGATGGCGGCCGACCACGTGACATATGACGTCATCATTAACATATTTTATTCCCCATGGAGAGTTCTTTTCAATGAGCCAAGTCTCAATTTTTTCTGTTCAGCACTTTTGGAGATATAGTGGCGCAACGTTTTTCGGTTTTTCCAAGATGGCGCCAGAACCACGTGACTGATGACGTCATCATTTACGTATTTTATTCCCCATGGAGAGTTCTTTACAACGAGCCATGTCTCAAATTTTTCTGTTCAGTACTTTCGGAGATATAGAGGTGCAAATTTTTTCGGTTTTTCCAAGATGGCGGCCGAACCACGTCACCGATGACGTCATCAATTGGGCACAGTCTATTCCAGGGCAAGACCAATATGTGTGCAAAGTTTGGCGATTCTACGTGCAACGGTGTAGACGCAGTGCTGCAAACAGACAGACAGACAGACAGACAGACAGACAGACAAACAGACAAACAGACAAACAGACAGACAAACGAACAGATCAACATACTTGCCGGAAAATTTTTTCCGGCAAGTAACAAACAGACAGATGAAAAATCGGTCAGAGACCGAGGACTTGCCGGAATGTACTTTTTTATCGGCCATTTAGGACAAATATGGCGGCCGAACCACGTGACCCATGACGTCATCATTAACATATTTTATTCTCCATGGAGAGTTCTTTGCAATGAGCCATGTCTCAATTTTTTCTATTCAGTACTTTCGGAGATATGGAGGTGCAAAATTTTTCGGTTTTTCCAAGATGGCGGCCGAACCACGTGACTGATGACGTCATCATTAACATATTTTATTCTGCATGGAGAGTTCTTTACAATGAGCCATGCTCAATTTGTTCTGTTCAGCACTTTCGGAGATATGGAGGTGCAAAATTTTTCCGTTTTTCCAAGATGGCGGCCGAACCACGTGACTGATGACGTCATCAATAACATCTTTTATTCTCTATGGAGAGTTCTTTACAATGAGCCATGTCTCAATTTTTTCTATCCATAACTTTTGGAGATACAGAGGTGCTGTTTTTCGGTTTTTCCAAGATGGCGGCCGAACCACGTGACTGATGACGTCATCCTTAACATATTTTATTCCCCATGGAGAGTTCTTTTCAATGAGCAATGTCTCAATTTTTTGTAATCAGCACTTTTGGAGATATAGAGGTTCTAAGTTTTTCAGTTTTTCCAAGATGGCGGCCGAACCACGTGACCTATGACGTCATCATTTATATATTTTAGTCCCCATTGAGAGTTCTTTACAATGAGCCATGTCTCAATTTTTTCTATTCAGCACTTTCGGAGGTATGGAGGTGCAAGGTTTTTCGGTTTTTCCAAGATGGCGGCCGAACCACGTGACTGATGACATCATCATTAACATATTTTATTCTCCATCGAGAGTTCTTTATAATGAGCCATGTTTCAATTTTTTCTGTTCAGCACTTTCGGAGATATGGAGGTGCAAAATTTTTCGTTTTTTCCAAGATGGCGGCCGAACCACGTGACCGATGACGTCATCATTAACATATTTTATTCCCCATGGAGTTCTTTGCAATGAGCCATGTCTCAATTTTTTCTGTTCAGTACTTTGAGATATAGAGGTGCAAATTTTTTCGGTTTTTCCAAGATGGCGGCCGAACCACGTGACCGATGACGTCATCAATTGGGCACAGTCTATTCCTGGGCAAGACCAATATGTGTGCAAAGTTTGGCGATTCTACGTGCAACGGTGTAGACGCAGTGCTGCAAACAGACAGACAAACAGACAAACAGACAGTTGAAAAATCGGTCAGAGACCGAGGACTTGCCGGAATGTACTTTTTTATTGGCCATTTAGGACAAATATGGCGGCCGAACCACGTGACTGATGACGTCATCATTAACATATTTTATTCCCCATGGAGAGTTCTTTACATTGAGCCACGTCCCAAGTTTTTCTATTCAGGACTTTCGGAGATATGGAGGTGTAACGTTTTCCGGTTTTTCCAAGATGGCGGCCGAACTACGTGACATATGACGTCATCATTAACATATTTTATTCCCCATGGAGAGTTCTTTACAATGAGCCATGTCTCAATTTTTTCTGTTCAGCACTTTTGGAGATATAGTGGTGCAAAGTTTTGCCGTTTTTCCAAGATGGCGGCCGACCACGTGACTGATGACGTCATCATTAACATGTTTTATTCCCCATGGAGAGTTCTTCACAATGAGCCATGTCTCAATTTTTTCTGTTCAGCACTTTGAGATATCGAGGTGCAAAAATTTTCGGTTTTTCCAAGATGGCGGCCGAACCACGTGACTGATGACGTCATCATTTGGGCACAGTACATTGGAGGGCAAGACCAATATGTGTGCCAAGTTTGGCGATTCTACGTGCAACGGTGTAGACGTAGTGCTGCAAACAGACAAACAGACAGACAGATGAAAAATCGGTCAGAGACCGAGGACTTGCCGGAATGTACTTTTTATCGGCCATTTAGAACAAATATGGCGGCCGAACCACGTGACCGATGATATCATCATTAACATATTTTATTCGCCATGGAGAGTTCTTTACAATGAGCCATGTCTCAATTTTTTCTGTTCAGCACTTTTGGAGATATGGAGGTGCAAAGTTTTACGGTTTTTCCAAGATGGCGGCCGACCACGTGACATATGACGTCATCATTAACATATTTTATTCGCCATGGAGAGTTCTTTACAATGAGCCATGTCTCAATTTTTTCTGTTCAGCACTTTTGGAGATATCGTGGTGCAAAGTTTTGCCGTTTTTCCAAGATGGCGGCCGACCACGTGACTGATGACGTCATCATTAACATATTTTATTCCCCATGGAGATTTCTTTACAATGAGCCATGTCTCAATTTTTTCTGTTCAGCACTTTCGGAGATATGGAGGTGCAAAGTTTTTCGGTTTTTCCAAGATGGCGGCCGAACCACGTGACTGATGACGTCACCATTAACACATTTTATTCCCCATGGAGAGTTCTTTACAATGAGCCATGTCTCAAGTTTTCTGTTCAGCACTGAGATATCGAGGTGCAAAATTTTTCGGTTTTTCCAAGATGGCGGCCGAACCACGTGACCGATGACGTCATCATTTGGGCACAGTATATTAGAGGGCAAGACAAATACGTGTGCAAAGTTTGGTGATTCTACGTGCAACGGTGTAGACGTAGTGCTGCAAACAGACAAACAGACAAACAAACGAACAGATCAACATACTTGCCGGAATCTTTTCCGGCAAGTAACAAACAGACAGATGAAAAATCGGTCAGAGACCGAGGACTTGCCGGGATGTACTTTTTTATCGGCCATTTAGGACAAATATGGCGGCCGAACCACGTGACCGATGACGTCATCATTAACATATTTTATTCCCCATGGAGAGTTCTTTACAATGAGCCATGTCTCAATTTTTTCTATTCAGGACTTTTGGAGATGTGGAGGTGCAGAGTTTTTCGGTTTTTCCAAGATGGCGGCCGAACCACGTGACCGATGACATCATCATTAACATATTTTATTCCCCATGGAGAGTTCTTTACAATGAGCCATGTCTCAATTTTTTATATTCAGCACTTTCGGAGATATGGAGGTGCTAGGTTTTTCGGTTTTTCCAAGATGGCGGTCGACCACGTGACTGATGACGTCATCATTAACATATTTTATTCCCCATGGAGAGTTCTTTACAATGAGCCATGTCTCAATTTTTTCTGTTCAGCACTTTTGGAGATTTCGTGGTGCAAAGTTTTGCCGTTTTTCCAAGATGGCGGCCGACCACGTGACATATGACGTCATCAATAACATATTTTAAATCCCCATGGTGAGTTCTTTACAATGAGCCATGTCTCAATCTTTTCTGTTCAGCACTTTTGGAGATATAGTGGTGCAAAGTTTTGCCGTTTTTCCAAGATGGCGGCCGACCACGTGACATATGACGTCATCATTAACATATTTTATTCCCCATGGAGAGTTCTTTACAATGAGCCATGTCTCAATTTTTTCTGTTCAGCACTTTTGGAGATATAGTGGCGCAACGTTTTGCCGTTTTTCCAAGATGGCGACCGAACCACGTGTCTGATGACGTCATCATTTACATATTTTATTCCCCATGGAGAGTTCTTTACAATGAGCCATGTCTCAATTTTTTCTGTTCAGTACTTTTGGAGATATAGAGGTGCAAAGTTTTTCGGTTTTTCCAAGATGGCGGCCGAACCACGTCACCGATGACGTCATCAATTGGGCACAGTCTATTCCAGGGCAAGACCAATATGTGTGCAAAGTTTGGCGATTCTACATGCAACGGTGTAGACGCAGTGCTGCAAACAGACAGACAGACAGACAAACAGACAGACAGATGAAAAATCGGTCAGAGACCGAGGACTTGCCGGAATGTACTTTTTATCGGCCATTTAGAACAAATATGGCGGCCGAACCACGTGACCGATGATATCATCATTAACATATTTTATTCCCCATGGAGAGTTCTTTACAATGAGCCATGTCTCCATTTTTTCTATTCAGCACTTTCAGAGATATGGAGGTACAAAGTTTTTCGGTTTTTCCAAGATGGCGGCCGACCACGTGACATATGACGTCATCATTAACATATTTTATTCCCCATGGAGAGTTCTTACCAATGAGCCATGTCTCAATTTTTTCTGTTCAGCACTTCCGGAGATATGGAGGTGCAAAGTTTTTCGGTTTTTCCAAGATGGCGGCCGACCACGTGACATATGACGTCATCATTAACATATTTTATTCGCCATGGAGAGTTCTTTACAATGAGCCATGTCTCAATTTTTTCTGTTCAGCACTTTTGGAGATATCGTGGTGCAAAGTTTTGCCGTTTTTCCAAGATGGCGGCCGACCACGTGACTGATGACGTCATCATTAACATATTTTATTCCCCATGGAGAGTTCTTTACAATGAGCCATGTCTCAATTTTTTCTGTTCAGCACTTTCGGAGATATGGAGGTGCAAAGTTTTTCGGTTTTTCCAAGATGGCGGCCGAACCACGTGACTGATGACTTCATCAGTAACATATTTTATTCCCCATGGAGAGTTATTTACAATGAGCCATGTCTCAATTTTTTCTGTTCAGCACTTTCGGAGATATGGAGGTGTAAAGTTTTTCGGTTTTTCCAAGATGGCGGCCGAACCACGTCACCGATGACGTCATCATTTGGGCACAGTATATTAGAGGGCAAGACCAATATGTGTGCCAAGTTTGGCGATTCTACGTGGAACGGTGTAGACGTAGTGCTGCAAACAGACAAACAGACAGACAGACAGACAGACAGACAGACAGACAGACAAACAAACGAACAGATCAACATACTTGCCGGAAAATTTTTCCGGCAAGTAATGAAAAATCGGTCAGAGACCGAGGACTTGCCGGAATGTACTTTTTTATCGGCCATTTAGGACAAATATGGCGGCCGAACCACGTGACCGATGACGTCATCATTAACATATTTTATTCCCCATGGAGAGTTCTTTACAATGAGCCATACCTCAATTTTTTCTGTTCAGGACTTTTGGAGATGTGGAGGTGCAGAGTTTTTCGGTTTTTCCAAGATGGCGGCCGACCACGTGACTGATGACGTCAACATTAACATATTTTATTCCCCATGGAGAGTTCTTTACAATGAGCCATGTCTCAATTTTTTCTGTTCAGCACTTTTGGAGATATAGTGGTGAAATTTTTTGCCGTTTTTCCAAGATGGCGGCCGACCACGTGACATATGACGTCATCATTAACATATTTTATTCCCCATGGAGAGTTCTTTTCAATGAGCCAAGTCTCAATTTTTTCTGTTCAGCACTTTTGGAGATATAGTGGCGCAACGTTTTTCGGTTTTTCCAAGATGGCGCCAGAACCACGTGACTGATGACGTCATCATTTACGTATTTTATTCCCCATGGAGAGTTCTTTACAACGAGCCATGTCTCAAATTTTTCTGTTCAGTACTTTCGGAGATATAGAGGTGCAAATTTTTTCGGTTTTTCCAAGATGGCGGCCGAACCACGTCACCGATGACGTCATCAATTGGGCACAGTCTATTCCAGGGCAAGACCAATATGTGTGCAAAGTTTGGCGATTCTACGTGCAACGGTGTAGACGCAGTGCTGCAAACAGACAGACAGACAGACAGACAGACAGACAAACAGACAAACAGACAAACAGACAGATGAAAAATCGGTCAGAGACCGAGGACTTGCCGGAATGTACTCTTTTATCGGCCATTTAAGACAAATATGGCGTCCGAACCACGTGATAGATGACGTCATCATTAACATATATTATTCCCCATGGAGAGTTCTTCACAAAGAGCCATGTCTCAACTTTTTCTATTCAGCACTTTTGGAGATATGGAGGTGCTACGTTTTTCGGTTTTTCCAAGATGGCAGCCGAACCACGTGACCTATGATGTCATCATTAACATATTTTATTCCCCATGGAGAGTTCTTTACAATGAGCCATGTCTCAATTTTTTCTATTCAGCACTTTCAGAGATATGGAGGTGCACAATTTTTCGCTTTTTCCAAGATGGCGGCCGAACCACGTGACATATGACGTCATCATTAACATATTTTATTCCCCATTGAGAGTTCTTTACAATGAGCCATGTCTCAATTTTTTCCATTCTGCACTTTTGGAGATATAGTGGTGCAAAGTTTTCCCATTTTTCCAAGATGGCGGCCGAACCACGTGACCGATGGCGTCATCATTAACATATTTTATTCCCCATGGAGAGTTCTTTACAATGAGCCATGTCTCAATTTTTTCTGTTCAGCACTTTTGGAGATTTTGTGGTGCAAAGTTTTGCCGTTTTTCCAAGATGGCGGCCGACCACGTGACTGATGACGTCATCATTAACATATTTTATTCCCCATGGAGAGTTCTTTACAATGAGCCATGTCTCAATTATTCTGTTCAGCACTTTTGGAGATATAGTGGTGCAAAGTTTTGCCGTTTTTCCAAGATGGCGGCCGACCACGTGACATATGACGTCATCATTAACATATTTTATTCCCCATGGAGAGTTCTTTCCAATGAGCCATGTCTCAATTTTTTCTGTTCAGCACTTTTGGAGATATAGTGGCGCAACGATTTGCCGTTTTTCCAAGATGGCGACCGAACCACGTGACTGATGACGTCATCATTTACATATTTTATTCCCCATGGAGAGTTCTTTACAATGAGCCATGTCTCAATTTTTTCTGTTCAGCACTTTTGGAGATATAGTGGTGCAAATTTTTGCCGTTTTTCCAAGATGGCGGCCGACCACGTGACATATGACGTCATCATTAACATATTTTATTCCCCATGGAGAGTTCTTTACAATGAGCCATGTCTCAATTTTTTCTGTTCAGTACTTTCGGAGATATAGAGGTGCAAATTTATTCGGTTTTTCCAAGATGGCGGCCGAACCACGTCACTGATGACGTCATCATTGAGGCACAGTATATTAGAGGGCAAGACCATTATGTGTGCAAAGTTTGGCGATTCTCCGTGCAACGGTGTAGACGCAGTGCTGCAAACAGACAAACAGACAGACAAACAGACAGACAAACAGACAGACAGACAAACAAACGAACAGATCAACATACTTGCCGGAAAATTTTTCCGGCAAGTAACAAACGAACAGATCAACATACTTGCCGGAAAATTTTTTCCGAAAAGTAACAAACAGACAGATGAAAAATCGGTCAGAGACCGAGGACTTGCCGGAATGTACTTTTTTATCGGCCATTTAGGACAAATATGGCGGCCGAACCACGTGACCCATGACGTCATCATTAACATATTTTATTCTCCATGGAGAGTTCTTTGCAATGAGCCATGTCTCAATTTTTTCTATTCAGTACTTTCGGAGATATGGAGGTGCAAAATTTTTCGGTTTTTCCAAGATGGCGGCCGAACCACGTGACTGATGACGTCATCATTAACATATTTTATTCTGCATGGAGAGTTCTTTACAATGAGCCATGCTCAATTTGTTCTGTTCAGCACTTTCGGAGATATGGAGGTGCAAAATTTTTCCGTTTTTCCAAGATGGCGGCCGAACCACGTGACTGATGACGTCATCAATAACATCTTTTATTCTCTATGGAGAGTTCTTTACAATGAGCCATGTCTCAATTTTTTCTATCCATAACTTTTGGAGATACAGAGGTGCTGTTTTTCGGTTTTTCCAAGATGGCGGCCGAACCACGTGACTGATGACGTCATCCTTAACATATTTTATTCCCCATGGAGAGTTCTTTTCAATGAGCAATGTCTCAATTTTTTGTAATCAGCACTTTTGGAGATATAGAGGTTCTAAGTTTTTCAGTTTTTCCAAGATGGCGGCCGAACCACGTGACCTATGACGTCATCATTTATATATTTTAGTCCCCATTGAGAGTTCTTTACAATGAGCCATGTCTCAATTTTTTCTATTCAGCACTTTCGGAGGTATGGAGGTGCAAGGTTTTTCGGTTTTTCCAAGATGGCGGCCGAACCACGTGACTGATGACATCATCATTAACATATTTTATTCTCCATCGAGAGTTCTTTATAATGAGCCATGTTTCAATTTTTTCTGTTCAGCACTTTCGGAGATATGGAGGTGCAAAATTTTTCGTTTTTTCCAAGATGGCGGCCGAACCACGTGACCGATGACGTCATCATTAACATATTTTATTCCCCATGGAGTTCTTTGCAATGAGCCATGTCTCAATTTTTTCTGTTCAGTACTTTGAGATATAGAGGTGCAAATTTTTTCGGTTTTTCCAAGATGGCGGCCGAACCACGTGACCGATGACGTCATCAATTGGGCACAGTCTATTCCTGGGCAAGACCAATATGTGTGCAAAGTTTGGCGATTCTACGTGCAACGGTGTAGACGCAGTGCTGCAAACAGACAGACAAACAGACAAACAGACAGTTGAAAAATCGGTCAGAGACCGAGGACTTGCCGGAATGTACTTTTTTATTGGCCATTTAGGACAAATATGGCGGCCGAACCACGTGACTGATGACGTCATCATTAACATATTTTATTCCCCATGGAGAGTTCTTTACATTGAGCCACGTCCCAAGTTTTTCTATTCAGGACTTTCGGAGATATGGAGGTGTAACGTTTTCCGGTTTTTCCAAGATGGCGGCCGAACTACGTGACATATGACGTCATCATTAACATATTTTATTCCCCATGGAGAGTTCTTTACAATGAGCCATGTCTCAATTTTTTCTGTTCAGCACTTTTGGAGATATAGTGGTGCAAAGTTTTGCCGTTTTTCCAAGATGGCGGCCGACCACGTGACTGATGACGTCATCATTAACATGTTTTATTCCCCATGGAGAGTTCTTCACAATGAGCCATGTCTCAATTTTTTCTGTTCAGCACTTTGAGATATCGAGGTGCAAAAATTTTCGGTTTTTCCAAGATGGCGGCCGAACCACGTGACTGATGACGTCATCATTTGGGCACAGTACATTGGAGGGCAAGACCAATATGTGTGCCAAGTTTGGCGATTCTACGTGCAACGGTGTAGACGTAGTGCTGCAAACAGACAAACAGACAGACAGATGAAAAATCGGTCAGAGACCGAGGACTTGCCGGAATGTACTTTTTATCGGCCATTTAGAACAAATATGGCGGCCGAACCACGTGACCGATGATATCATCATTAACATATTTTATTCGCCATGGAGAGTTCTTTACAATGAGCCATGTCTCAATTTTTTCTGTTCAGCACTTTTGGAGATATGGAGGTGCAAAGTTTTACGGTTTTTCCAAGATGGCGGCCGACCACGTGACATATGACGTCATCATTAACATATTTTATTCGCCATGGAGAGTTCTTTACAATGAGCCATGTCTCAATTTTTTCTGTTCAGCACTTTTGGAGATATCGTGGTGCAAAGTTTTGCCGTTTTTCCAAGATGGCGGCCGACCACGTGACTGATGACGTCATCATTAACATATTTTATTCCCCATGGAGATTTCTTTACAATGAGCCATGTCTCAATTTTTTCTGTTCAGCACTTTCGGAGATATGGAGGTGCAAAGTTTTTCGGTTTTTCCAAGATGGCGGCCGAACCACGTGACTGATGACTTCATCAGTAACATATTTTATTCCCCATGGAGAGTTCTTTACAATGAGCCATGTCTCAATTTTTTCTGTTCAGCACTTTCGGAGATATGGAGGTGTAAATTTTTTCGGTTTTTCCAAGATGGCGGCCGAACCACGTCACCGATGACGTCATCATTTGGGCACAGTATATTAGAGGGCAAGACCAATATGTGTGCCAAGTTTGGCGATTCTACGTGCAACGGTGTAGACGTAGTGCTGCAAACAGACAAACAGACAGACAGACAGACAGACAGACAGACAGACAAATGAAAAATCGGTCAGAGACCGAGGACTTGCCGGAATGTACTTTTTTATCGGCCATTTAGGACAAATATGGCGGCCGAACCACGTGACCGATGACGTCATCATTAACATATTTTATTCCCCATGGAGAGTTCTTTTCAATGAGCCATGTCTCAATTTTTTCTATTCAGCACTTTCAGAGATATGGATGTGCAATTTTTGCCAAGATGGCGGCCGAACCACGTGACATATGACGTCATCATTAACATATTTTATTCCCCATGGAGAGTTCTTTACAATGAGCCATGTCTCAATTTTTTCTGTTCAGCACTTTTGGAGATATAGTGGTGCAAAGTTTTGCCGTTTTTCCAAGATGGCGGCCGACCACGTGACATATGACGTCATCATTAACATATTTTATTCCCCATGGAGAGTTCTTTCCAATGAGCCATGTCTCAATTTTTTCTGTTCAGCACTTTTGGAGATATAGTGGCGCAACGATTTGCCGTTTTTCCAAGATGGCGACCGAACCACGTGACTGATGACGTCATCATTTACATATTTTATTCCCCATGGAGAGTTCTTTACAATGAGCCATGTCTCAATTTTTTCTGTTCAGCACTTTTGGAGATATAGTGGTGCAAATTTTTGCCGTTTTTCCAAGATGGCGGCCGACCACGTGACATATGACGTCATCATTAACATATTTTATTCCCCATGGAGAGTTCTTTACAATGAGCCATGTCTCAATTTTTTCTGTTCAGTACTTTCGGAGATATAGAGGTGCAAATTTATTCGGTTTATCCAAGATGGCGGCCGAACCACGTCACTGATGACGTCATCATTGAGGCACAGTATATTAGAGGGCAAGACCATTATGTGTGCAAAGTTTGGCGATTCTCCGTGCAACGGTGTAGACGCAGTGCTGCAAACAGACAAACAGACAGACAAACAGACAGACAAACAGACAGACAGACAAACAAATGAAAAATCGGTCAGAGACCGAGGACTTGCCGGAATGTACTTTTTTATCGGCCATTTAGGACAAATATGGCGACCGAACCACGTGACCGATGACGTCATCATTAACATATTTTATTCCCCATGGAGAGTTCTTTACAATGAGCCATGTCTCAATTTTTTCTATTCAGCACTTTTGGAGATATGGAGGTGCTACGTTTTTCGGTTTTTCCAAGATGGCAGCCGAACCACGTGACCTATGATGTCATCATTAACATATTTTATTCCCCATGGAGAGTTCTTTACAATGAGCCATGTCTCAATTTTTTCTATTCAGCACTTTCAGAGATATGGAGGTGCACAATTTTTCGGTTTTTCCAAGATGGCGGCCGAACCACGTGACATATGACGTCATCATTAACATATTTTATTCCCCATTGAGAGTTCTTTACAATGAGCCATGTCGCAATTTTTTCCATTCTGCACTTTTGGAGATATAGTGGTGCAAAGTTTTCCCATTTTTCCAAGATGGCGGCCGAACCACGTGACCGATGGCGTCATCATTAACATATTTTATTCCCCATGGAGAGTTCTTTACAATGAGCCATGTCTCAATTTTTTCTGTTCAGCACTTTTGGAGATTTTGTGGTGCAAAGTTTTGCCGTTTTTCCAAGATGGCGGCCGACCACGTGACTGATGACGTCATCATTAACATATTTTATTCCCCATGGAGAGTTCTTTACAATGAGCCATGTCTCAATTATTTCTGTTCAGCACTTTTGGAGATATAGTGGTGCAAAGTTTTGCCGTTTTTCCAAGATGGCGGCCGACCACGTGACATATGATGGCATCATTAACATATTTTATTCCCCATGGAGAGTTCTTTCCAATGAGCCATGTCTCAATTTTTTCTGTTCAGCACTTTTGGAGATATAGTGGCGCAACGTTTTGCCGTTTTTCCAAGATGGCGACCGAACCACGTGACTGATGACGTCATCATTTACATATTTTATTCCCCATGGAGAGTTCTTTCCAATGAGCCATGTCTCAATTTTTTCTGTTCAGCACTTTTGGAGATATAGTGGCGCAACCTTTTTGCCGTTTTTCCAAGATGGCGACCGAACCACGTGACTGATGACGTCATCATTTACATATTTTATTCCGCATGGAGAGTTCTTTCCAATGAGCCATGTCTCAATTTTTTCTGTTCAGTACTTTCGGAGATATAGAGGTGCAAATTTATTCGGTTTTTCCAAGATGGCGGCCGAACCACGTCACCGATGACGTCATCATTGAGGCACAGTATATTAGAGGGCAAGACCATTATGTGTGCAAAGTTTGGCGATTCTCCGTGCAACGGTGTAGACGCAGTGCTGCAAACAGACAAACAGACAGACAAACAGACAGACAAACAGACAGACAGACAAACAAACGAACAGATCAACATACTTGCCGGAAAATTTTTCCGGCAAGTAATGAAAAATCGGTCAGAGACCGAGGACTTGCCGGAATGTACTTTTTTATCGGCCATTTAGGACAAATATGGCGGCCGAACCACGTGACCGATGACGTCATCATTAACATATTTTATTCCCCATGGAGAGTTCTTTTCAATGAGCCATGTCTCAATTTTTTCTATTCAGCACTTTCAGAGATATGGATGTGCAATTTTTGCCAAGATGGCGGCCGAACCACGTGACATATGACGTCATCATTAACATATTTTATTCCCCATGGAGAGTTCTTTACAATGAGCCATGTCTCAATTTTTTCTGTTCAGCACTTTTGGAGATATAGTGGTGCAAAGTTTTGCCGTTTTTCCAAGATGGCGGCCGACCACGTGACATATGACGTCATCATTAACATATTTTATTCCCCATGGAGAGTTCTTTCCAATGAGCCATGTCTCAATTTTTTCTGTTCAGCACTTTTGGAGATATAGTGGCGCAACGATTTGCCGTTTTTCCAAGATGGCGACCGAACCACGTGACTGATGACGTCATCATTTACATATTTTATTCCCCATGGAGAGTTCTTTACAATGAGCCATGTCTCAATTTTTTCTGTTCAGCACTTTTGGAGATATAGTGGTGCAAATTTTTGCCGTTTTTCCAAGATGGCGGCCGACCACGTGACATATGACGTCATCATTAACATATTTTATTCCCCATGGAGAGTTCTTTACAATGAGCCATGTCTCAATTTTTTCTGTTCAGTACTTTCGGAGATATAGAGGTGCAAATTTATTCGGTTTATCCAAGATGGCGGCCGAACCACGTCACTGATGACGTCATCATTGAGGCACAGTATATTAGAGGGCAAGACCATTATGTGTGCAAAGTTTGGCGATTCTCCGTGCAACGGTGTAGACGCAGTGCTGCAAACAGACAAACAGACAGACAAACAGACAGACAAACAGACAGACAGACAAACAAATGAAAAATCGGTCAGAGACCGAGGACTTGCCGGAATGTACTTTTTTATCGGCCATTTAGGACAAATATGGCGGCCGAACCACGTGACCGATGACGTCATCATTAACATATTTTATTCCCCATGGAGAGTTCTTTTCAATGAGCCATGTCTCAATTTTTTCCATTCTGCACTTTTGGAGATATAGTGGTGCAAAGTTTTCCCGTTTTTCCAAGATGGCGGCCGAACCACGTGACCGATGGCATCATCATTAACATATTTTATTCCCCATGGAGAGTTCTTTACAATGAGCCATGTCTCAATTTTGTCTATTCAGCACTTTCAGAGAAATGGAGGTGCAAAATTTTTCGGTTTTTCCAAGATGGCGGCCGAACCACGTGACATATGACGTCATCATTAACATATTTTATTCCCCATGGAGCGTTCTTTACAATGAGCCATGTCTCAATTTTTTCTGTTCAGCACTTTTGGAGATATCGTGGTGCAAAGTTTTGCCGTTTTTCCAAGATGGCGGCCGACCACGTGACTGATGATGTCATCATTAACATATTTTATTCCCCATGGAGAGTTCTTTACAATGAGCCATGTCTCAATTTTTTCTGTTCAGTACTTTCGGAGATACAGAAGTGCAAGGTTTTTCGGTTTTTCCAAGATGGCGGCCGAACCACGTCACCGATGACGTCATCAATTGGGCACAGTCTATTCCAGGGCAAGACCAATATGTGTGCAAAGTTTGGCGATTCTACGTGCAACGGTGTAGACGCAGTGCTGCAAACAGACAGACAAACAGACAGACAAACAGACAGACAAACAGATGAAAAATCGGTCAGAGACCGAGGACTTACCGGAATGTACTTTTTTATCGGCCATTTAGGCCAAATATGGCGGCCGAACCATGTGACCGATGACGTCATCATTAACATATATTATTCCCCATGGAGAGTTCTTTACAATGAGTCATGTCTCAATTTTTTCTATTCAGCACTTTCGGAGATATGGAGGTGCTAGGTTTTTCCAAGATGGCGGCTAACCCACGTGAACGATGACGTCATTATTAACATATTTTATTCCCCATGGAGAGTTCATTACAATGAGCCATGTCTCAATTTTTTCTATTCAGCACTTTCGGAGATATGGAGGTGCTAGGTTTTTCCAAGATGGCGGCTAAACCACGTGACCGATGACGTCATTATTAACATATTGTATTCCCCATGGAGAGTTCTTTACAATGAGTCATGTCTCAATTTTTTCTATTCAGCACTTTCAGAGATATGGAGGTGTTAGGTTTTTCGGTTTTTCCAAGATGGCGGCCGAACCACGTGACATATGACGTCATCATTAACAAATTTTATTCCCCATGGAGAGTTCTTTACAATGAGCCATGTCTCAATTTTTTCTGTTCAGCACTTTTGGAGATATAGTGGTGCAAATTTTTTGCCGTTTTTCCAAGATGGCGGCCGACCACGTGACATATGACATCATCATTTACATATTTTATTCCCCATGGAGAGTTCTTTACAATGAGCCATGTCTCAATTTTTTCTGTTCAGCACTTTCGGAGATATAGAGGTGCAAAGTTTTTCCAAGATGGCGGCCGAACCACGTGACTGATGACGTCATCATTAACATATTTGATTCCCCATGGAGAGTTCTTTACAATGAGCCATGTCTCAATTTTTTCGGTTCAGTACTTTTGGAGATATGGAGGTGCAAATTTTTTCGGTTTTTCCAAGATGGCGGCCGAACCACGCGACTGATGACGTCATCATTAACATGTTTTATTCCCCATGGAGAGTTCTTCACAATGAGCCATGTCTCAATTTTTTCTGTTCAGCACTTTGAGATATCGAGGTGCAAATTTTTTCGGTTTTTCCAAGATGGCGGCCGAACCACGTGACCGATGACGTCATCATTTGGGCATAGTATATTAGAGGGCAAGACCAATATGTGTGCCAAGTTTGGCGATTCTACGTGCAACGGTGTAGACGCAGTGCTGCAAACAGACAAACAGACAAACAGACAAACAGACAAACAGACAAACAAACGAACAGATCAACATACTTGCCGGAATCTTTTCCGGCAAGTAACGAACAGATCAACATACTTGCCGGAAAATTTTTCCGGCAAGTAACAAACGAACAGATCAACATACTTGCCGGAAAATTTTTCCGGCAAGTAACAAACGAACAGATCAACATACTTGCCGGAAAATTTTTCCGGCAAGTAACAACAGATCAACATACTTGCCGGAAAATTTTTTCCGGCAAGTAACAAACGAACAGATCAACATACTTGCCGGAAAATTTTCCGGCAAGTAACAAACAGACAAATGAAAAATCGGTCAGAGACCGAGGACTTGCCGGAATGTACTTTTTATCGGCCATTTAGAACAAATATGGCGGCCGAGCCACGTGACCGATGATATTATCATTAACATATTTTATTCCCCATGGAGAGTTCTTTACAATGAGCCATGTCTCCATTTTTTCTATTCAGCACTTTCAGAGATATGGAGGTACAAAGTTTTTCGGTTTTTCCAAGATGGCGGCCGACCACGTGACATATGACGTCATCATTAACATATTTTATTCCCCATGGAGAGTTCTTACCAATGAGCCATGTCTCAATTTTTTCTGTTCAGCACTTCCGGAGATATGGAGGTGCAAAGTTTTTCGGTTTTTCCAAGATGGCGGCCGACCACGTGACATATGACGTCATCATTAACATATTTTATTCGCCATGGAGAGTTCTTTACAATGAGCCATGTCTCAATTTTTTCTGTTCAGCACTTTTGGAGATATCGTGGTGCAAAGTTTTGCCGTTTTTCCAAGATGGCGGCCGACCACGTGACTGATGACGTCATCATTAACATATTTTATTCCCCATGGAGAGTTCTTTACAATGAGCCATGTCTCAATTTTTTCTGTTCAGCACTTTCGGAGATATGGAGGTGCAAAGTTTTTCGGTTTTTCCAAGATGGCGGCCGAACCACGTGACTGATGACTTCATCAGTAACATATTTTATTCCCCATGGAGAGTTATTTACAATGAGCCATGTCTCAATTTTTTCTGTTCAGCACTTTCGGAGATATGGAGGTGTAAAGTTTTTCGGTTTTTCCAAGATGGCGGCCGAACCACGTCACCGATGACGTCATCATTTGGGCACAGTATATTAGAGGGCAAGACCAATATGTGTGCCAAGTTTGGCGATTCTACGTGGAACGGTGTAGACGTAGTGCTGCAAACAGACAAACAGACAGACAGACAGACAGACAGACAGACAGACAGACAGACAAACAAACGAACAGATCAACATACTTGCCGGAAAATTTTTCCGGCAAGTAATGAAAAATCGGTCAGAGACCGAGGACTTGCCGGAATGTACTTTTTTATCGGCCATTTAGGACAAATATGGCGGCCGAACCACGTGACCGATGACGTCATCATTAACATATTTTATTCCCCATGGAGAGTTCTTTACAATGAGCCATACCTCAATTTTTTCTGTTCAGGACTTTTGGAGATGTGGAGGTGCAGAGTTTTTCGGTTTTTCCAAGATGGCGGCCGACCACGTGACTGATGACGTCAACATTAACATATTTTATTCCCCATGGAGAGTTCTTTACAATGAGCCATGTCTCAATTTTTTCTGTTCAGCACTTTTGGAGATATAGTGGTGAAAATTTTTGCCGTTTTTCCAAGATGGCGGCCGACCACGTGACATATGACGTCATCATTAACATATTTTATTCCCCATGGAGAGTTCTTTTCAATGAGCCAAGTCTCAATTTTTTCTGTTCAGCACTTTTGGAGATATAGTGGCGCAACGTTTTTCGGTTTTTCCAAGATGGCGCCAGAACCACGTGACTGATGACGTCATCATTTACGTATTTTATTCCCCATGGAGAGTTCTTTACAACGAGCCATGTCTCAAATTTTTCTGTTCAGTACTTTCGGAGATATAGAGGTGCAAATTTTTTCGGTTTTTCCAAGATGGCGGCCGAACCACGTCACCGATGACGTCATCAATTGGGCACAGTCTATTCCAGGGCAAGACCAATATGTGTGCAAAGTTTGGCGATTCTACGTGCAACGGTGTAGACGCAGTGCTGCAAACAGACAGACAGACAGACAGACAGACAGACAAACAGACAAACAGACAAACAGACAGACAAACGAACAGATCAACATACTTGCCGGAAAAATTTTTCCGGCAAGTAACAAACAGACAGATGAAAAATCGGTCAGAGACCGAGGACTTGCCGGAATGTACTTTTTTATCGGCCATTTAGGACAAATATGGCGGCCGAACCACGTGACCCATGACGTCATCATTAACATATTTTATTCTCCATGGAGAGTTCTTTGCAATGAGCCATGTCTCAATTTTTTCTATTCAGTACTTTCGGAGATATGGAGGTGCAAAATTTTTCGGTTTTTCCAAGATGGCGGCCGAACCACGTGACTGATGACGTCATCATTAACATATTTTATTCTGCATGGAGAGTTCTTTACAATGAGCCATGCTCAATTTGTTCTGTTCAGCACTTTCGGAGATATGGAGGTGCAAAATTTTTCCGTTTTTCCAAGATGGCGGCCGAACCACGTGACTGATGACGTCATCCTTAACATATTTTATTCCCCATGGAGAGTTCTTTTCAATGAGCAATGTCTCAATTTTTTGTAATCAGCACTTTTGGAGATATAGAGGTTCTAAGTTTTTCAGTTTTTCCAAGATGGCGGCCGAACCACGTGACCTATGACGTCATCATTTATATATTTTAGTCCCCATTGAGAGTTCTTTACAATGAGCCATGTCTCAATTTTTTCTATTCAGCACTTTCGGAGGTATGGAGGTGCAAGGTTTTTCGGTTTTTCCAAGATGGCGGCCGAACCACGTGACTGATGACATCATCATTAACATATTTTATTCTCCATCGAGAGTTCTTTATAATGAGCCATGTTTCAATTTTTTCTGTTCAGCACTTTCGGAGATATGGAGGTGCAAAGTTTTTCGTTTTTTCCAAGATGGCGGCCGAACCACGTGACCGATGACGTCATCATTAACATATTTTATTCCCCATGGAGTTCTTTGCAATGAGCCATGTCTCAATTTTTTCTGTTCAGTACTTTGAGATATAGAGGTGCAAATTTTTTCGGTTTTTCCAAGATGGCGGCCGAACCACGTGACCGATGACGTCATCAATTGGGCACAGTCTATTCCTGGGCAAGACCAATATGTGTGCAAAGTTTGGCGATTCTACGTGCAACGGTGTAGACGCAGTGCTGCAAACAGACAGACAAACAGACAAACAGACAGTTGAAAAATCGGTCAGAGACCGAGGACTTGCCGGAATGTACTTTTTTATTGGCCATTTCGGACAAATATGGCGGCCGAACCACGTGACTGATGACGTCATCATTAACATATTTTATTCCCCATGGAGAGTTCTTTACATTGAGCCACGTCCCAAGTTTTTCTATTCAGGACTTTCGGAGATATGGAGGTGTAACGTTTTCCGGTTTTTCCAAGATGGCGGCCGAACTACGTGACATATGACGTCATCATTAACATATTTTATTCCCCATGGAGAGTTCTTTACAATGAGCCATGTCTCAATTTTTTCTGTTCAGCACTTTTGGAGATATAGTGGTGCAAAGTTTTGCCGTTTTTCCAAGATGGCGGCCGACCACGTGACTGATGACGTCATCATTAACATGTTTTATTCCCCATGGAGAGTTCTTCACAATGAGCCATGTCTCAATTTTTTCTGTTCAGCACTTTGAGATATCGAGGTGCAAAAATTTTCGGTTTTTCCAAGATGGCGGCCGAACCACGTGACTGATGACGTCATCATTTGGGCACAGTACATTGGAGGGCAAGACCAATATGTGTGCCAAGTTTGGCGATTCTACGTGCAACGGTGTAGACGTAGTGCTGCAAACAGACAAACAGACAGACAGATGAAAAATCGGTCAGAGACCGAGGACTTGCCGGAATGTACTTTTTATCGGCCATTTAGAACAAATATGGCGGCCGAACCACGTGACCGATGATATCATCATTAACATATTTTATTCGCCATGGAGAGTTCTTTACAATGAGCCATGTCTCAATTTTTTCTGTTCAGCACTTTTGGAGATATGGAGGTGCAAAGTTTTACGGTTTTTCCAAGATGGCGGCCGACCACGTGACATATGACGTCATCATTAACATATTTTATTCGCCATGGAGAGTTCTTTACAATGAGCCATGTCTCAATTTTTTCTGTTCAGCACTTTTGGAGATATCGTGGTGCAAAGTTTTGCCGTTTTTCCAAGATGGCGGCCGACCACGTGACTGATGACGTCATCATTAACATATTTTATTCCCCATGGAGAGTTCTTTACAATGAGCCATGTCTCAATTTTTTCTGTTCAGCACTTTCGGAGATATGGAGGTGCAAAGTTTTTCGGTTTTTCCAAGATGGCGGCCGAACCACGTGACTGATGACTTCATCAGTAACATATTTTATTCCCCATGGAGAGTTCTTTACAATGAGCCATGTCTCAATTTTTTCTGTTCAGCACTTTCGGAGATATGGAGGTGTAAAGTTTTTCGGTTTTTCCAAGATGGCGGCCGAACCACGTCACCGATGACGTCATCATTTGGGCACAGTATATTAGAGGGCAAGACCAATATGTGTGCCAAGTTTGGCGATTATACGTGGAACGGTGTAGACGTAGTGCTGCAAACAGACAAACAGACAGACAGACAGACAGACAGACAGACAGACAGACAAACAAACGAACAGATCAACATACTTGCCGGAAAATTTTTCCGGCAAGTAACGAACAGATCAACATACTTGCCGGAAAAAAATTTCCGGCAAGTAACAAACAAACGAACAGATCAACATACTTGCCGGAATCTTTTCCGGCAAGTAACAAACGAACAGATCAACATACTTGCCGGAATCTTTTCCGGCAAGTAACGAACAGATCAACATACTTGCCGGAAAAATTTTTCCGGCAAGTAATAACAAACGCAACCAACCAATATACTTGAAAAGATCTTCGATTTTGTAAGTTATAAATCATGCTATGCCATTGTAGTAAGGCAGCTAAGGACCACATTTGAGAAGGATATGGACGTTCCGGACAAAAGCGCCAATTTTTCCCACATGTTACCCGTTACCTTAGCTTTCCATTTTTGATAGGAACCACTTCCTCCGAATACATTATGGCGGCCATCTTGGATATTCAAGATGGCCGCATGTAAAAACCTATATCTTCCAATATCTCAGCTTCTAAGCCACTTAGGATCACAATCTTGGTGTCTAAACATACATTTTATGGGTGAAGGGATACAACTATACCATTTAGAAAAGCAACAGATGATTTTTATCTACACAAAAAAGAAACTGAACATAAAACGTGAAAAGAAAAACGGAATACTGTTAATGTACCATAGTCACTGAAAATACTGCAAGGACTAACTATATCAACTGTAATTGTGACGGTATATTGTCATGACACACCACTGCACATGCATTTTATTCCCAGCCATTTCTCACAGTGACAACTGCAGAGTTCGGTGCACTTCCAACGTGCCTTTCTGCATGCGCACCGAGCGCCATATCCACTTTGAATCTTGCAGCTACATTTCACGAGTTCACTGCAGGCCTTGGAGACCACAGGTAACATGTTCCACATAGGAACCTATGAATTTCTGTCCTCATCGAGAGTCCAGCCCTAACCTTCTGGAGTAGGTGCGTGTTGTTCAATCTGCTCACTGGTGCACCATAATCCTGCCTGATATGCAACTCGCTTTGTGTGCTGCAATAGTTTTCATCCTGTGTTGAGCGTAACCATGGCCTGGACCATGGCCTGGACCACATTAACGGTTGAAGTGCATCCTGTGTTGGGGGAAGTCTCTCCATTGTCTTCCCCCTTCTGGCAAAACAGTTCCTTTCCAGCTTCATCCACATGTTGCAGCTCACTCTTCTTATCATACAGGATAACAGTGAAGCGTTCCAGCAGCTGGAAATGTTGAGCACCAACCTCTACTTCTGTGCAAGGATGAAGTGCCATGCAGGTAAAGGCACATGCCTCATCGTGATAGCAGTTCCAACCCTCCCATGCTGATTTCTTGCCTCTTCCAAAGAATGCAGATGTAGTATCGCATCCTGTGAAACTGTGAAAGATAGGGAGGGTCAGGGAATTCTCCCGACCCAGGTCTTCGTAGAAATGATTGATGTGATATGAAAAGTTATCGCCTGTACCAAAGGCAACCCAAATGCTCACATATTGGCACAGGGTGATCAGGTCATGCAACTTGCCAATGAGAATCACCACGACATCCGTGTCAACAGTGCACACCAGACAGTTGGTACATCCATTCTGAAGATAATCCTGTAAGTGGATCAGCAGCCTGGTGTCCGCTTCCTCGTGATCACAAGGTGCCATGGATCGATCAGTTCCTCAAAGAATAGCTGTGACACCAGATGTGATGATGATTTCCTTCTCTTTGGGGCAATTCACAGTGGCAATCTTGTTGGAAAGGAATGCAAACAGTTCATGTTTGTTGGCTGGGTCACGTAAGAAGTCGGCCCAGTTTCCTGGGAGCTTGTTCTTGCCCGCAACCTTTTTCCAAACACCCTTTCCTCGCTGTTCTCAAGCGGATTATTTGATGCTGCTGGGGATATATGTGTCCCATACTATATCAACTCTTTTGGAGTTTCTAGTTGTTTTATGATGTATGGAACAAAGACCCGATCAGCATACTCATCAAATGTCACAATGTTGTTAGTGGGGAGCAAGTGCACCACAGCAGCTCCCCAAGAAGCTTCAAGTCAATAGAATCAGGAGGATAATTGTGGGTGTCTTTGGCCAGAATGTTCATCAGATAAGATTTCTTTCCTAAGCACAATTTTCCATCATCAGATAGTGAAGGGGGGAGAGGATGGTCCTCATGGCTGAATAATTTTCTCATGTCACTAACCCTGTGCTGCATCATGATGTACAGGTGAGAGAACAGAACAACATCATCCTTCAGTAGGGAGATCTTTCCCACTTGTTTGGTCTTGGCTTTTGGCCGTGGACAACTGAAGAGAGGAAAGGCATTCTTCTTAATCGGCTCATGAATGAGGGATGTGCGATCAATAATAACTTCTTTACAACATTTGGCATACTGATCCTTTCCTAGACTATGTACTGTTCGCACCATGTTCACCACAGTTTCATCCAAAACATCCTGTGTGTCTATTGCCAGTAAGTCATCACTGACATCAAGAAAAGGGTTTCCCAGATCATTGATGACCTGAACCAGACACAGCCTGCTCCTTGAAACTTCTCTGTGTGGAAAATCCCTCTTAATGATGATAACCACAATCTGAGTCTTTATCTTTTGGGAGGTAGTCCTCTTCAAACTCCTTCAGTAACCTTGCTTGTTCAGGCCCTGAGACCATCCATTTCCTGAAGGCTGAAGGATTTTCAGTCAGACCGACTGCACCTCCAGAACCCTTGATCGCTTATTTTTTTTTGTATACATGATTACTTTTTGTTCATAATCTTATTCTCCATTGTTCATGGTTCATGTGCGCTTTATTATTTTGTTCATGGGCTTGGTCGATTGGGATGGTCGAGAATCTGTTGATAGTTTTGTGGATGACCCAGTGCCTGTGCTCCTCAAGCTCTTTGAGAATGGGTGCTGACAGACTCTCCATGTCTTGGATGTGTATTGCAATTCACCGTGCTTAATTGTGGTGGTTTAGAGCGAAGAACCATGGAACCAAGGCCTTGAGGCTTTCAACAAAGCGGGAAATTTCCCTCACGGTGTGATCTGATGAAGATGATTCCCAGGAGTTCCATGTTGAGAACTGTATCCCAGTACTGGAATGCTGGACTCTTCTGTACCATTTCCTGCCTCCACGCCTCCTTGGCTTCATCACTGTGTGTTCCCTCTGTGTGCAGAAAAGCATCCTCCTGGAGCTTTGCAGTGGCAAATCAGTCACCTGGTGAGTGTGCGTTGTTCAGCTCAGATATGAGGCCTTCAGAAACGATTCGGCAGTGCTTGATGATGCAATGGCAGCTTGTGTCAGCATATTGGTCCATCCGGATCCCTCCAAGTAGTCTACATACGTTTTCCACATCACCATCCCTATGTGCAGGACACCAAACATTGCTATGAACTTATCCTCTCCGTGTGTATCAGGCCAGTTCCACTGAGTGAACTTGGCAAGAGCATAGAGTAGTGCATCAAAGGCTATAACTGGTATTTGTCCAGGATTGAGAAATTCTGTCGTCTAATGCAGCACATCAATTCCATGCTTGATCATAGCTGCAGTAGCTGCCTTCTCATAGAAAAGGGGCAAGAGCTGTGTCCTGAGTGTTCTCACAGACAGCAGTCGCAAGCTGGCTCTCAAGCTGAAGAACTCTGTCATAGCTTACACTGAGACCCAAGTCATAGAGCTGTGATGATCTTTTTCAATCTGGTCTCTGTGTGAATCTTCATTCCGATGTACAGCGGCAATGGTAGTCCCCTATCCAGGGAAGTCTGTGGAATCTTGGTCTTTCAGGTCAGCACCATTCAACAGCATAGACAAAAGGGTCTTGAGAGTAAATGGCACTTATCCTTGTTGACAACCAGAAGGAAATTTGCCATTAAAGTAGAAACCTTTATAGCTGACGATATCTTTGCGCACTATCTTGGCAGCCTTAGCCAGCAGTAGTGAATCACCTTCATAATTGCATGTCATGGCTTGCTTTAGCATTTGCTGCATACCATGTTAAAATACCAGAATCTTATTTTTGCCAACACTTTGCTCTTGTGCTTGCGGAAAGTATGCTACAACTTTCTCCTTGAATCGGGTTATGTTAGTCTCCTTATCAACACCAAGGCATCGTACGCGGTTTTCATACAGCTGATGCAAGACCGAAAATTTGAAGTAGAAGGTCCCATCTTCCACACAGTTTTCTACATGAGGAAAGAGCTCCACAAGTGCTCTTGCCTTTATCTTCTTTTCCTCAGAAGATTTTCCCGATTCCTGCTCATTTTGCCGCATCAGTGATCGGTAGGATTCCGTAGTTCTGTTGAGCACTGCAGATGATAGTTAGCCTTGAGTGCCATGAGATCGCGACCTTCTATTCTAGCCATTAACTTTGTTTCCTGCAGCTCGGCAGCCATCTGTCTTATGGTCCCATCAGCTCCAAGTGTTCTAAATTAATGTAGGTGTCCATCCTCTCGATGACAAAACAGCCAGACCATTTGGTCAATCGAGGCGAGGCTGTTTAACCCCAGAAATGCTGCTCACTGCAGTGTCACCCTTGTCACGATTTTTGGTAGCTCTCTCCAACTTCTCTTTGCTGAACTTAACATAGCAAGATTTGTGCCACACACCCAGGTTTTGGACCAGTTCACCTACAGTAATGTCTTCTCTAAAGTTAAGCACCACTGGCAATGTGCCCAGGGCTCTCAAATAATTAACGCTATTCAGGAAGGAGCTGCATGGTTTTGACTTGTCCCCGCTTCTTTGTGCATTTCAGAAGCTCTGTAGTCATTTCTTGACAGATCAAGCACATGTTCGAATCCATCATGCTAGTCAACCTGAAAATAAATGAAATTAATAATTTCTTATGAAATAATCATCCTATAAAACATGTCACTTACCTTCCCCATCTGTTTTACTTATTTTTCTTTCCTCTATGTTGATGAAACTGTTCCGCCTGAAAAAAAGACTAAAAATAACCAAGCCTAGTTTTATTTTTGACCAAAATCACCAATCTGACTCCATCCTAAATGGTATAGTTGTATTCCTTGACCCTGAAAATGTATGTTTAGACACCAAGATTATGATCATAGTGGCTTAGAAGCTGAGATATTGATAGATATGTTTTTACATGGTGGCCATTTTGAAAATGCAAGATGGCCGCCATAATGTATTCGGAGGAAGTGGTTCCAAAAAATGGAAAACTCAAGCATTGGGTAGCATATGGGGAAAATTGAGCGCTTTTGCCCAAAATGTCCACATCCATTTGCTAAGCTGCCTGACTATTCCTGATAACGAAGTTCTATACTTGTGGTCAAGGCAGCTTGTGGAATTTATAGTATCAGGTGTATACCACATGTCACACAATATCTAAATAATGGGAAGCGTGCGACCGCTGTGATGAAAAGACCAAAAAAAAACAATAACAGAAAAGATAAAGCATTCGCCAAAAATAACAAAAATAAACACGAACTTCATGTTCAACAATGATGTTTCCACTCATTTTAGTATGTTAGACAGCTGTCACCTTGAAATTTTGCAACTATTTTGAATATAAGGCAATTAGACATACCAAATTACTAGATGTTAAAACTTGTTTTTAGTCGTTGGTTTGTGTGAAAATGGTTGCCACATCCTTTTTTAGCAAAAACAAACAAAAAACAAAAAAATGCTTCAATGTCAAAAAACACTTTTTTCTGAAATCCACAGTTGGGATGCATTGCCATTTGAGTTAGTTTATGCCTTACAGATATGATGTACAGTCAAGTGAAAAAGTAAGTACACCCCATGTAAAGTTTTGACTTTTTCAACATATTTCAACATACAGCTATTTGCTCTTCATTTCAACAATATTGATAGATAAAGGTGATATAATATAACAAATATCATGAAACATTTACATTTTGTAGTCCATTGTATAATTTAAATAAACATAAATGCAAATTTCGCATGTGGAAAAAGTAAGTACACCCTTACATTTATCACTACTTCGAATACCTAAAATTAGAATCAGGTGCACCAGCTCAGGTGCAAATGATTAGAACATCGTTCGAGAGGATCTTGGAGGAACCTGTCTTATTTAAACCTCAGACATTTAGTTTGGTTTGCTCTTTGTTGTTGAAGTGTGCGGCGTCACCATGCCTAGATTAAAAGAGCTCTCTGAGGCCTTCAGAAAGAAGGTTATAGATACCGACGAGTCTGGGAAGAGATTTATATAGATCTCCAAACAATTTGAAATCAATCATTCGACTGTCCGGAAGATCATCTACAAGTGGAGAAGATTCCAAACAACTGCCAACTTGTTCAGGCCAGGCCGCCCCAGCCAGTTCAGCCCGAGAGCAGACCGCAAGATGCTGAAAGAAGTCTAAGAACCCCAGAATGTCATCACGGGACCAACAGGTATCTCTTGCCACTGTTGATGTCCAAGTGCACGAGTCTACCATGAGAAAGAGGCTGCACAAATTTGATCTACATGGGAGGTGTGCCAGGAGGAAACCTTTGCTGTCCAGAAAGAACATCAGGGCAAGCCTACAGTTTGCCAATAAACACCTAGGCAAAGACCAGCACTTCTGGAAGAATGTGCTCTGGACAGAGGAGTCAAAGGTAGAGCTATTTGGCCACTACCAGAAGACATGTTTGGCGAAAACCAAAGACAGCATTTGACCACAAGAACCTGATACCAACTGTAAAGCATGGTGGTGGAAATATTATGGTTTGGGGCAGTTTTGCTGCATCAGGGCCTGGGCAGCTCACCATCATAGAATCCACTTTGAATTCTTCATTGTACCAGAGGGTGCTTGTGGATAATGTGAGGCCATCTGTCGGAAAGTTGAAGCTCAACCGAAGGTGGACCTTGCAACATGACAATGACCCTAAACATACCAGTAAATCCACCAAGGAATGGCTGAAAAGAAAGAAATGGAGGGTTCTGGAATGGCCAAGTCAAAGCCCGGATCTAAATCCCATTGAGATGTTGTGGGGGGATTTGAAACGAGCTGTGCATGCAAGAAACCCCTCAAACATCGCACAGCTGAAATAATTCTGCATGGAGGAGTGGGCAAAAATTTCTCCCCAGTAGATGTCAGAGACTGGTAGACAGTTATAAGAAACGCCTACTTGAGATTGTTTCTGCCAAAGAGGGCATTACCACCTATTAGAGCCAAGGGTGTACTTACTTTTTCCACATGCGAAATTTGCATTTATGTTTATTTAAATTATACAATGGACTACAAAATGTAAATGTTTCATGATATTTGTTATATTATATCACCTTTATCTATCAATATTGTTGAAATGAAGAGCAAATAGCTGTATGTTGAAATATGTTGAAAAAGTCAAAACTTTACATGGGGTGTACTTACTTATTCACGTGACTGTAGGTGCATAGCTTGAGTTCAGAAGTCAGAACGTGCTACACAAATGAGGCTGAATTCGCCAGTTCTCGGGAACACTGACAGTGGGATTTCTTAGGACTTTCGATCGCAGAATCTCTTGCAAAATCGATGTTCCCTTGGTCCTTGGTAACACTTAGTGGGCGGCCACTGTTGCCTTTATTTTGATTTTCACTCTTACATATGCTTGGAAGTGCTCCACAAACGGCTGAAGGCTCTCCTTTGGAAGGTCCATTCCAGTATCTTTGATGGTGAACATCGTAATACTGACAGAATCGTTGGCGCACCTGCACGTAGGATTTTGTCTCAAACCACAACGTCACCAGTTTCACTTTTTGTTCCACTGTGAACACCATAGTTGACGTAGGTTCCTACTGACTACTTCTTAGAAATGAAATGGCATACCACCACCACCACCACCATTACATAACTTACAAGAGAGAAGGACATAGCATTAGAAACGACAGAATATCAAGCTGCTCAAATCGTCCACTTTTTTTGAAACACCCTGTGCTATTTAACAGTACCGTAGGTAAAATGTGATCAGCTAGTGTAAATGTAAGATCTGGAGAATGATCACATTTTATATATTGGAACCCCACCGTCCTCCCCTCCACCCCCAAATACATATAAACCTCACCTGCCAAGAATGAAAGTTTCCCTCCACACATGACCCATTTGTGAAAGGTCCTTGATCATGTACACATGTGAAGAGATTGTGAAGAGCATGCGCAATTGCATACACTGCAAGGTAAACCAGGTATCCGTACCTAAGCTGTGATACATCTGTGAGTTGTGTATCTACATTCTCTAAACTTTCAGATCCAGTACAATGTTTCACTCCCTCACTTGTGGGTTTCCATGAACAACGAAATATGTTTTCCCAAACTTCGAAAAGGAAATCGTCAAAAGAGCCAGGACGCAATTCACTCATTCGGTATTTTTGATGAAGTGAGTTTTCTTGTAAATTTGTATTTGTATCGAGCAGCTTTTTGTGAATTGTTTTATTAGTTTTCTTGCGAAGCATCCCATGCTGTGTTAGAAAATTAACATCTGAACAATTCCAACTGGCCAGACAAGTACAGTTTCTTGAAATGATGTGTGAAATGCAGGCCAAGGTGATTGAGTGATTTAGTATTTGCTGTGATTTCATCATCTTATTCAAGTGAATCAAATCAATATCTGCTGTAAATTTCCCCTGATGGTCATTTTCAAAACTGGCGAAGCATACAGGAAATACATCACGGAGTTTTTCGCAATCAGTGGATTTGTTTTCAAAACAGATAGAATCAGCATTGCTGAAGGTGATTTTTTTGTTTTTGATGATATTTGTTGTTGGCGATGTTGTGGAAGATTTTTGAACCTGAAACATTGTTTTAGCAACATTTTGAGGTTTTAAACTCGTAATAAACTCCCGTAATCCTTCAACAAATCCAGTTCGCGCTTCAAACCCAAATGATCCTTGATAAACATCTATCAAATCAGGAATTTGTACAAGAGGAGAAGCAAGAAATCCCATAAATATTTTTGTTGTTATATTGTATTTCAAGAATATTTCACCAAAGGGAACAATATCTTTGTACTGCCACAGGACAAAAATAGCCGTTGCTTTTGTTTTGAATAGAATATCTCCTGTGAAGAGGAAAAATTAAAAGTGCTATCATGGAGAACAGTCAGTAGGAGCCCAACATGTAGGGGTGGGTCAGGGGTAAATAGCTATGACAGAAAAAAAAGAATTAAAAAGACACTAGAATACATTGCAAATCGAGAGATTGTAAAATCGCCGATTTGTTCATCCACCGAATTTTTGATAAATGTCATCCTGCCGAGCACAACAAGAAGAAGACGTAAAATATCATAAACCCCACGTGGTTTTAGCAATTTTGCTGTTTGGGGTTAGAGGTCGCCAGTCGGCTATCTTTGGTCAGATTACAAAACAAAATAATCTGCATATGTATACTCATGTGTTGTGTTTGTGCCAAGATTGAACAAAAATGGCCCATGCATGGCCAATAAATAGTTGGGGACACTTTTAAGTAACAAAATGGCCGCCAGTCGGCCATCTTGTATCTGATCTCGAAAATAAATGACGTGCATATGTAAGCCATCATTCCTTAACTGTCTGCCAAGTTTGAACAAGATCGGTAAATGTTTTTCTGAGAAATGGTGGAGGACACGTTCAATACTGGGTTTTTTTCAAACGAAAATGGCCGCCAGTCTACCAGTCAGCCATCTTTGATCAAACCACAAAATAAAGTTTGTACTGTGCTTGTGCCAAAAAATGTGCTGTGCTTGAGCCAAGTTTGAACAAAATCTGACAATGCAATTCCGAGAAATGGTCGGGAAGACATATTAACTAACAAAATGGCCGCCAGTAGGCCATCTTGGATCGCATTGTGAAACGAAATGATGTGCCTATGTATATCTTCATGTATTGTCTTTATACCAAGTATGAACAGAATCAGTCAATACATATCCGAGATATGGTTGTGGACGCACACACACACACACAGAAGGACGAACGGACAGAAGGCGAAACACAATACATGAGCCCCTGTTTCGGATTAAGTCCAGCGGGGGCTAATAATGGCTGAAACGATTCCAACGATTCCAACAGAAGGAAGCGACATTGTCTCTTGGGTATTTCACTGGTATTTCAAAAAAAAGGTTTTTTTTTCGTTTGTTTTTTGTACACTGAATCGAGGCTCGTGAAAGAGCTAAGTAGGAGCACGTCAAAGAGCTAAGTTTTAAATATAATACAACCGGAAAACACGTATAGACCCAAAAGACCACGAAGTCACATAAAGACCCTTATGACCCAAAAGACCTCAAACACCCAAAGGATCCAAAGGACCTTCAAAGATCCAAAATACCCTTAAATACCCAAAAGAACCAGAGGACCAAAAAGACCTGACGACCCATAAGACCTAAGGACCCAAATGACCCCGAGGAGCAAAAAGAACCCGAGGACACAAAATAACCTGAGGACCCAAAATAACCCGAGGACCCTAATCCCGGAATGCTATTTATCCCGTTGCTTTTTTTCAATTACGCCATTAAACTATAGGCCTACTAGCGTGATTCGGCGCGCTCAGCGTGCCTCACCGCATGCCATTTCAGAGGGATAGGCATCATTGACCATGTCTGCTTTCTGAGGGAGTGAGGGATGGCGGGAATGGTAGGTTGGGGATAGTGGTGGTGATGGTGGATTGGGGGTCATGGGGGGAAGTGGGGGAATGGTGGGGGAGGTCGGCCAAATATATTTTGTGTTCTGATTGAATATATACTGTAAATCAGAAGTCAGAAGCCAACACGTTTCAATAAAAAGGAACTGAACACAATTATATATTTATTTTAAATTATCAGTTAGAGCTGGAAGGGAAGGTCAATACAAATTTATCAAAAATTGAATGGGAAAGTTGAACTTCCAGCCTCACAGTGCAGATGTTCCCCAATACACCACCCACCTTATACTTCCGGTCGGGTTTTTACGACGTTTCTTTTATTTTGCCCATTTGCCCATTTATTTTGCCGTATCTTTTGCTTGATTTTTATCAAGACAAAGTAACAAAACATTAGCGCTGATGAATACAGGTAAATCATGAATGTGTTTCTTAGGATAGCTTAACATATCGGCTACAAACATATTGTTGCGGTTTTAGAACCCACACTTGTATATAAACTCTTGTAAATATCTCCTCATTAAAAGGTTTAAGGTAGCACCCCTAGTTAGGCCACAAGCAAACCTAGGCCACCATAGGAACTCAGTTATTTCATTAATATGTGTTTAAGATAAGGCCGTGTTTCCAATAGTTGAAACTGCGTTGTGTCAATTAAATAAGAGTAGGTCCCCAATCAGTTAATTTTACAACCTCCCTCTCCAAGCGACGCCATTATGCACCTCTGCCAGCAGCGTTCGCTGCCTTAGAGTTCGCTCAAGCACCACCATAAGCCATGCGGTTAGGCCCGATAAAGGAGGCGGAGCGCCAAGAAGAAGGTGTGGCCACATCATCCAGTCATCAAAGGCGTGGTCGGTAAGCCCCCACCAGCCAACCAGGGCTGAAGGAACATCACCGACGGGCGTGGCTTTGGGGAGTGCGGAGTGATCGCGTGGCGCGTTATATAAGCGCGAACGCAAAGCCCTTTCACAGGACTTATTCAGCGGCGCTCTTGAGAAAGGACTCGGACTTACTGCGGGAGAGAGCTCACCTTCACCACGGGACTTGCGTGCGCACGGCATTGATCACAGAACTAATTGGGAGAGCACACCTTATCAAAGGAGGACTTGAGGGAGAGAGCGTTTGGCACAAGTGTGCACGAATTACGTACGCAGCGTCCCAGCCTCCCCCGTTATATAAACTGTCCGCTCGCGTTCAACCATCCGCGGAGCTGCCTGCCGGGTTTCGCCTGCTGGACCGGAGTCGACTGGAGCCTGGACCACATTAACGGACCTTCCATCTACCAACTACAATCCCCGTGTGAGTGTGTATGTTTGTCTGGGGTATTAGAATAAGACTGTTATAAGACTGCCCTGTGTACTGCTTCTTCCTCTTCCTCTCTTGTACATCCCTTTCATTTCCTCTTCTTCTGTACATTTGTTAATAAACCCATCTTTGTTCTTCCTACCTTCTGGTTTACTCTCCATCCGATTGCATCCGTCCTTTCTATCATTGGGTAAGCGTGGCACGATTGAAACCGCTATAATCCGGTCTAGTCACTTTGTTAATAGCTCGGATCGTGGATTGCTATCCGCTCAGCATTTTCCAACATATCCGTGGTTCGAGCGGGAGTTATTCCCTCGTTTCCGGCCAGCGTTAGTCCTTAGGTAGTAGTGAACCCCTAGGCATATCAAACCCGATCTAACGTCGTGCCGGGAAGGACGTTATAACCCCCAGGACTCAGGGCGGCCAGATAACAAGACAAGGGGATTAACCCTCCCTTGATAGGGGGAGCGCCGACGGCCGAGATCCGTAACAATTGGTGTCAGGAGGGGGATTTGCAACCTGGGACTAAATTTAGTAGACCAAATTTTGGACACCAATTGTGCTATTGGCCGCAACAATTGGTGTTTGGGGCGGGATTTGGACCCGAACCAAATTTTTTATATCTGAAAAAATTTGGTCAAAATTTCTAGCGGCCGAAATTTTATTAAAACAACCAAATTGAATCATGCCATGGATAACCAAGGCGATCGGATGCCGGTGGGCGTAGATGAAGAAGGGTTAGAATTAACCCAGGACCCCAGGGAAGAAGAGGGAGAGATGGAGGAGGAAAATGAAGAAGGTGCGGTAGTGGTGGTTGGAGACGCACAAAATGGCGGCACCTCGCACGTGGCGGTGAGAATCGAGCCCACAGCGCCAATAGATATGGGCTTATTTATGACCCACATGATGGCCTTTATGGTCAAAACGGAGGATAGACTAAAAAAAATGAGTGGGCAACTGGATACCTGAGGGGAGGAAATAAAAGAGTTGGGGGACAACTCCACTCGGGACATAAATAAATTGGAAACTAGAATGGGGGAGCAATTGGGAAGTCAAATTGGGGGGTTAGAAAATAAATTGGGGGGATTAGAGAACAAACTAGAGGGCAAATTGGAGGATATGGGTGGCCAAGCCCAATAAATTAACGAGGGGTGGCGAGGGAGAAAGCCCAGTATGAGATATGACAGATGGGGAGAGACAGAGACCGCAGATCGGGCGGAAAGGTTGCGGGGGTGCGCGACAAGGTAGCGCGGCTTGAGGAGCGCGGGTTGAGCGAAGTTGAGCAAAGCGAAGTTAAGTGGACCGGGATAGAAATCGCGACATGGGGTGTGAAAAACCCGACGACCGCCGAATTGGACAGGGCAAATTCATATGTGCCGGCGGTCGTCGAGGACAAAGAGAATGTAATGGTGATAGTGGAAATTGGGGTTGGAGAGACGGCAGGTATGGAGGATATATCGGAGATTGAGGAGGAATGCATGCAAAGTCTGTATTCGCATCGTGATGCCGTCCTTAATCACCAAAATGAAAGTTTGCAGGTGGTGGAGCGAAGAAGAGGAAGCGCCAAGGTGAGTCGGGCTGTAAATGGCGCGAAAAGATTTGGTGCAAAAGTGTTTGGCGCGAAAGGATTTTTTGCGTGCTTGGGATCCAGACGGCACCCAGGCGTTCGTGGAAGGTCCTTGGTGCGCTGTGTTAGAGGAAATGGCGCGAGTGTGAGGAAAAAGTGTGCGACGAAGAGTGAGTGTGTTACAGAGTGTGAAAGTGAGGGAGAGTGTACAACAGAGTGTATGTGTGCTGAGTGCAACACGGAGTGTGAGTTGGTTGTGGAGAGTGTGCGGGATTGCACATGGGAGAGCGTGATTGGGTGTGCGACAGGGGGATTGCACACCCATGGGTAGGTGTGCGCTGAGTGGGTATGTGCAAGAGTGCACACCCACGAGTGTTACGGAGGACGTAACGGAGGAGTGTGTGATGATAGAGTGTGCGGATGGAATGAGTGCGCAAGAATGTGTGCGAGAGTGTGGAACGAAAGAGTATGCACGAGAGAGTGTAGTAATCGAATTGACGAAATGTATGGGATGGATGAGAGGCGTTGGAGCGCCGCATTTTGTGAGAGAAGAGTGGGTCGCGAGGTGTGCATGTGACAATGCGACTCGAGCATCGACCCAGACCGGGGGGTTAGCGGTTAGGCTGACGTATAGCCGACGCGAACCCCCGGTACGTGACGGGCTTGGTGTGCAGCAGAAACCGGCAGGGATCGATGCCGCGGTGATCTCGCAAGGAGCGCCGTGCACGATCTAGGCCGGGCCCCGCCCTGCACAGTCGGTGCCGCGCTTTGCCAGGCAAGGCCACCAGGCCGGTTTGAGGGGAGGTAGGAGGGTTCGGAGCGGCGCCCCCTTGCGGTGGCGGCGCTCCGGCCGGGGAAGGCTGGGCCATTGCGCTTGGGAGCGCAAGGTGTTGCGCCGAGATGGTGCCTGGAGCCTTGGCCCAACAAAACCTCCTCCCCTGAATCCGAATGCTGGACGGACCCAACCTGCAGGAGACTGACCATCTGCACGCATTGCTCAGTTTTTCGAAGCCGAGCTGTGAAAATGCATTCCTGCACGAGAGGCTCAAGTTTAGTGGACGGATGGGAGTGGTAGTAGTAGTGATGGCGATAGTGATGTAGAGGGATGGTAGCTCTACCATCCCTCACATCATTTTTGAGCAGAGGAGCTATAGGTTTATGTGGTGCCGGTGTAAACTAGCCCGGGAGGGTTAGGATAATGGTTAGGGACCTAGAAATGACTTTAGGAGACGAGGTTTAAGTAGTGACTTTTGATACAAGTAGTGGGGACGTAGTCAGATTAGGTGGTTGATAATGACGAGGGAGTGCTTAGTATAAGGGATGACGGGGAGCACCAGTATTAGAAGGGAGTAGTTAGTTTAAATGATGCTGTGTGTATGAGAATCTTTGTGGTGAGCGTGATGAAATGAGGCATTGCGTATAGAAGTTCCTGGTAGTGCTGGGGAATTGAGGCAATGCTCGAGAAGGATGTGTGTCATTGTGTGTTGAGTGCATTGGCTTGCATGGTGTGCTAGTAGAGCTTGGCGGTATGGAATGAATGGTGTGGAGTGGGAGTGTGGAATATGTGGAGTGGAGTGTATGGTGCAAAGGAGTGGATGGGGGGGAAGGATGGACCCCTTCACGAATACCCGGGGAGGGTAGTTTAAAAGTAGGTAGAGGGAGTAGGTAAATTTTGGTTGGATATTGACATCTGTGGTGCTGAAAGTAGCAAGGTATTGCTTGGTTTGGTGCATGAGTAAAGTGAAATGCCTGGGCGTGTGGCCTGTTAGTGAGAATGGTTAAATGGGCACTCCGCCACTGGTAGTCTGTCAGCCAGGTGAGGCCGCAGGTAGGCTCTGGGAGCCAGGTAGTAGAGTTCAGTGGGGCCCATGGATCCCGAGAGAGGACCCGGGTAGACCGATGCCAGAGGGGGCATTAGTGGGATAAGGGAGCCAGACGGCCTTCCCAGGTTAGGGTGAGGAGCTAGGTAAGCTCGGGTGGCAACTACAGTGGCGGAGGTGTGCAGGTGTGTGGACCTGCTGGTGAGCCACATGACCCAGCCCCGAATTGTGCGAGGGCACAGGGAGAAAAATCGGGGGAGTGAGACCCCAAATTGGAGAGCGCCACAGTTTGGTCAATGGGAATTGGTTTTTAGAACCGCATAGTGTAATGATGGCCAATAGATTGGCAGGGTAAGACCCTGGGTAGAGTAAAGAGAGTTAATGTCATTTAGAAGAATAGTTAGGATGAAAGTCTCTTCGCACCATCCGCATCCACTCACTGAGGTGATAAGACTCCACACCAGGTCTTGCAAATGTTTGGAATGAAAGATGCATCTTGACGTGGGTGAGACATTGTTTGACATTCCATCTCTTCCTACTTCGGAGGGATTGATGACGAATTTGGATTAGGGGAGATATGGGGGACCAGACGTTAGCGACGAATTTGTAAATTGTGTAAATATGGGGTAGGGGCAAGGGTAGAGTAGGTGACATGGGGGGGGGGGGGGGGAACGCTAGGGACGAGCTTTCTCGGCTCGCTCTCCCGCACCCCTCATCTTACATTACCTTGTATTGATGTGTACCCTTGCGCCCTTGCCCCCCGCTAACCTTCTTTGTCTTCCTTCCCCACTCATGGACCATGTTATTTTGTGCCCGAGGGGAGTGTGCAGGTGTCCGTGGATTGTGTGCCCGCACCATTGCTGCCTCCTGCCTGCACTGATGCACCATATGGACCACACGTTCTGTGGCCTTGCACCACTTATGGACCACACGTTCTGTGGCCTGGCACCACTTATGGACCACACATTCTGTGGCCTGGCACCTCTGCTGGGACCGACAATTGTTGCCAGCGGTATCTGTCTTGCGGACCACTGTTTTAAGTGGCATCAATGCCATGCAGGTGGACCACCTGAGTTGGCCCTGCTAGCCATATACATAATAAAAAGCGGATGCGGTGTGTGCCCTTTTAATTGAAATAACATCAAGCAAGAAGACAGCCAGAAACATCGGCCCAGCAGAGCAAGCGCAAGAAGAAATCATTTTTTATTATTTTTAAAATGTTTGTTTTGTGCATTTTTGTGCATTTTTGTGCATTTCTTTATTGGTGCATATTGGTACATATGGGTATGGTGTATTGGTGCAGTGCATGGCAATGGCATTTCCCCTTCTCAAAAGTTCTTATTTTCCCACAAAAGACAGGTCCTCGGTTCTAGTTTTGTAAATAATCAAATTATTAGTGTCTTGTAAATAATGCTCCCCACCAGCTTAAATGTTTAGTTTGAAGACCATTCCATAATTCGGTTAATTGTGGGCGTGAGTCAGTTAGGTAGGATGCAACGCAGCAGGTAGGACATATTTAGTGTTAAAACTGTCGCACTCAGGGTGAGGTTAAAAGTAGAGGGCAACCACACCTAAGTGTCACATTAATTTAAAAGATAGCCCTTTTGTTTTGGCTTGGGCCGAGCCTGGAAAAGGGGGGGGGTGCAGTGTTGCGGTTTTAGAACCCACACTTGTATATAAACTCTTGTAAATATCTCCTCATTAAAAGGATTAAGGTAGCACCCCTAGTTAGGCCACAAGCAACACGTAGGCCACCATAGGAACTCAGTTATTTCATTAATATGTGTTTTAGATAAGGCCGTGTTTCCAATAGTTGAATCTGCGTTGTGTCAATTAAATAAGAGTCGGTCCCCAATCCGTTAATTTTACAACCTCCCTCTCCAAGCAATGCCATTACGCGGTTCTGCCAGCAGCGTTCGCTGCCTTAGCGTTCGCTCAAGCGCCGCCATAAGCCATGCGGTTAGGCCCGAGGAAGGAGGCTGAGCGCCAAGAAGAAGGTGTGGCCACGTCATCCAGTCATCAAAGGGTTGACTGGTAAGCCCCCATCAGCCAACCATGGCTGAAGGAACATCACCGACAGGCGTGGCTTTGGGGAGCGCGGAGTGATCGCGTGGTGCGTTATATAAGCGCAAACGCAAAGCCCTTTCACAGGACTTATTCAGCGGCGCTCTTGAGAAAGGACTCGGACTTACTGCAGGAGAGAGCTCACTTTCACCACGGGACTTGCGTGCGCAAGGCATTGATCACAGAACTAATTGGGAGAGCGCACCTTATCAAAGGAGGACTTGAGGGAGAGAGCGTTTGGCACAAATGTGCACGAATTACGTACCCAGCGTTCCAGCCTCCCCCGTTATATAAACTGTCCGCTCGCGTTCAACCATACGCGGAGCTGCCTGCAGGGTTTCGCCCGCTGGACCGGAGTCGACTGGAGCCTGGAGCCCATTGCCGGACCTTCCATCTACCAACTACAATCCCCGTGTGAGTGTGTATGTTTGTCTGGGGCATTAGAATAAGACTGTTATAAGACTGCCCTGTGTGCTGCTTCTTCCTCTTCCTCTCTTGTACATCCCTTTCGTTTCCTCTTCTTCTGTACATTTGTTAATAAACCCATCTTTGTACTTCCTACCTTCTGGTTTCCTCTCCATCTAATCGCATCCATCCTTTCTATCATTGGGTAAGCGTGGCACGATTGAAACCGCTATAATCGGGTCTAGTCACTTTGTTAATAGCTCGGATCGCGGATTGCTATCCGCTCGGCATTTTCCAACATATCCGTGGTTCGAGCGGGAGTTATTCCCTCATTTCTGGCCAGCGTTAGTACTTAGGTAGTAGTGAACCCCTAGGCCTAACAAACCCTATCTAACGCCGTGCCGGGAAGGACGTTATAACCCCCAGGACTCGGGTCGGCCAGAAAACAAGACAAGGGGATTAACCTCCCCTTGATGAGGGGAGCGCCGACGACCGAGATCCGTCACAATATATATATATATTGTTGCATTTTTGTGAATAAAAGCAACCCCCCTATAGACCGATCCGACGGAGGGTTCAATGGACGGGCGCCCTCTACAGACGCCGCCATAGCTGGGGGGCGCCGCTTCATTCAGCTTGTCGTCCATGGGCTGGACCCAAGATTATAGCCAATCGGTACCAACCAGAGGTACCAGATAAAAATATACTTTCATTAAAGCTTATTATCTGTCACTATAGCTTGTAGCTTTTTTAGGCAAATTGCTGTCAAACAAACATACTGTCAATCAAGATTTGAAAGCAACGGCTTGGAGATGTGCGCTTGATAACACACTCCAATATCTCAAATAGGACACAAAACATAACTTTACAAGTCACAAATTCATGTATTTATTACACAATTAAACATCATAAATCTATGTAAACAAGAAAATCCACAGTTTCACATGTCAAACAGAAAGCTGACTTGTAAACATCGTACCTGTACATGTACATGATCATCTACATTTAAAATCTTAATTGTTTGAGTGGCCAAGTTACACTTGTCAATGTATGTTCATAAGGCATTCAAATATACTTGTACAGTGTGTAGGTTTGATGTTTAGTCAACATCCTCATCATCATCAAGATCTTCAGCATCACTGGTATTCTGGTATGAATCATCTTCATCTGCATCCATCATGTTGGTACAGTCTTGAAGTTTGCACTCAATTGTGCACTTTCGTCTATTAGACAGACACTGGCAGTTTGGTAGCTGACAAACACGCCGGCATGCACAGGACATTAATTCCATGATGACCTGATGTGCAGGAGAGCCAGTCATCCACAGAACATCAAGTGTGCCATCCTCTCTTGCAGTCCATCCATGGTTGTCCTGGGGATCTGGTACATCTGGATCTGCTACCAGGCTACGTTGCCATATGGCACTTTGATAGTTGGCTCTCAAGGCATGTTGGTGAAGGCAGTCTTCACAGGGTGGTGTTTTTTTATGTTTTTATAGTGATGTTTTTATGCTTAGCAGTTTTGACTTCTGCCATTTGTGCCTCGTCAGGCTGAAATGGTGTGATTGCTGGAGGACTTCTTCTGTCGCCACAGTTGTAATTGGGTGACACAAAGGGTTTAGGAGGAATAGAGCGTCTTCTGTCCGTCTGCATTCCTTCTCTGTTTGTGGGGAGCTGGGCTGTTAATACTTGTGGTTGTACAACAATCCCATTAACTCGATGTGATGTCCCTCCTCCACTGAGGGTTTCCTCCTGCCTGTCAATGTTGTCGTATGCTTACACTGTAGGAACCCCAGGATAGATATTTGATGGCAGCACAATATCATTTTCTGGTTGAATTTGCAATTTCTGCAGACACAAAGCTGTGTCTGTTTCCAACAATGTAGAATATGATATCCCATGACCTAGACGGTTCAGAATCTTTATGATCTCGACATTACCAGTCGGTGATTTTACTGTCCAGGCAATAATATGTGCTTTGATGTCTTTACTTTGCCTGAAGTTGTTCCATATATGAGATCTTGAGCGAATGACCACACCAATCTCTGAACACGAGTTGTGCTACTTGAGCTCTTTGTTTCACCAGTTAACAATTTTGTTAGAAACGCTTTGAGTGATGATGGGATGTCCACATATTTGTCATCTAGTTCATTTGGGCAAGGTGGCCAAGGTTGTTCATTTTTGGCTTCCTTTATTTCATTCCGCATATGTAAGGCTGCTTTCGAGAGCCATGCCTCAATATCCTGATCATGCTCTGAGTACATGTCAAGTTTCTCCTTCATGATCATATGTTCTTCTGCTAATTTTTGGAAGGGGGCTCCGTATGGCATAGCATAGGGTACGCGGTTGCTAACAAAATAGGTTGGGTGCAGGTGGAAGTGGAAACCAGTACCCCCAGGTGCCAGGTGCCTTCAGGGCGGCATTCGGCGATATCGCCGAAAACGGGGTTTGTATCGTGTGCCTTCAGGTGCCAGGTGTCCACGACCGCTCCACACGTATAGAGAAACATTTGAGAACGATTATCACGGACACTTTTCATGTTCGATCACGATGATAGTTGTGCTGGCGCAGACAGCTGGAGTTAAGTTTGGATCGGGACGCCCCCCAGTAAGGCCCGACGCAAGAGCGCCGCCTATCGGCGAGGGGGCCCGATCGTCCTTATCGGATCGGTCTATAGTTAGTTACACCACAACATGTAGCCTCCTATAGTTAGTTATTTCTTATTAAATGTAAAGCATAGGCCCTTTCCAGTTTTTAGTAATAAAGACCAAGTATGCGTTGAGTCAGGCAGGATGACTGTAGGCCTCGTTGAAGCCTAAAGTGCCTCGTCATGGGAGTAGACTAGGCCCTGCAGGCCCGAAGGAGGAATAGAACCTTCCCTGAAGGAGGAATGAGACATTCCTGGGAGGAGCAGTGAGCAACCAATGGGAGCTAAAGGGAGTGGCCGAGGGTGACCAATGAGGGGCTGTCAGGTCACGTGACCCCTGGCGGCCAATTGAGACCCATGGGACATTCGGGTAGAGGTTCGGTAGGTTGTTAAAACCCGGCCCAGGAAACACTCTCTCTCTCTCACTCGCTGGGCTCCTGCTATACTAAACGCTCCTCTGGTTCCTGCTCCTGGTACGTGTACGCTGGTACGTGTACGTCATTGATCTTTGTCTCTGCCGCAATAATCTCCGGCTGTTTGTGCCTTGGGGTGGAGTGATTCCTGGGGCTTTCGTCCACCAAGCCCATTCACACGAGCCGCACGACCGAGCCCATCCGGGCGAGCTGCACGAAGCGGCTGCATTTCCCTGCGCATACCCTCTTCCCCCCTTCCCCGAACGAATGAGGGCCCTTGTCTGGGGAAGGAGGTTAAGCTGTTAAGATTCTTCGCCTTGTCCGTGTTCTGTACATACTGTGAATAAATACTGTGTTTGGTACTTCCAACCTGGCCGTCATTGTCCTTTCCCATCTATTGACCTAGCATCGCCCAAATTAAAACCACTCAATCGGGTTCGATAGTGTAACAACATGGGTCACGTGACGCACAACCGCCCGGGCGCCAGGAATCAGTGTGACTCGTGCGGTGTTCAGTCCCAGTTCTCACAGCTGTGTGTGTCCGAAGGTATTCGGGTTGTGACTTTTAACCCTTCCACGTGCGGCTGCGGGCTCGGCGGCTGGAATTGCCTAGCAATCCGTCGACCACGAGTTTAGTAGTTGTGTTCGGCGGCCTCAGTGGACCTGGAGTTCGAGGGGGAGCAGGGCCTAAACCCCCCTTAGTATGTCGACGAACCCGTGATCTGCAACAAAATTGGTGTCAGGAGTGGGATTCGGACCTGGAGTGCGCTTCACATACTCAGAATTATGAGCGTGATCAAAATTTAGTTTAAAACAATTTTTATTTATTTATTGAATTCGGGCGATGGCGGGCCAAGATGACCAAGTACCGGTGGGTATAGGAAATGTAGAGAATGTAGAGAATGAAGGTGAATTAATGACCCAGGACCAGCATGAACAATTGGATGAGAGAGTTAATGAGGGTGCAGCAGGAGGACGTGAAAATGGCGTTGATTCACACCCGGGACCGGCCGGACGGGTTGAGCCCGCGGTGCCGATGGATATGGGCCTATTAATGGTGCAAATCAGAGCATGCTTTGAGGTGCCTAGGGTCGAATCAAGGTATGACATGAAAAAGATGGGTGATCAAATGGATAAAATGAGTAATTGGATGGACACCATGGGAGAGGAAATTGGGCGTAAGATGAGCGAAGGGGTGGCAGTGGTACGCGACGAGGTGAGGCGGTGGGAGGAACGCGTGGAGAGGGAGTTAAAACGGACTACTGCTAAATTACAAGGGGGAATGGAAGGACTGGCACGGGAAGTAGAGAAACTGACGGTGGGACAGCAGGAGTTAAGGGAACAGGTCGAGAGAAATGGTGATGTAATCAGGGGGTTGAAGGCAGCGCAAAAATAATTAAAGCGGGAAGTGGTAGCGACCAAGAGGGAGTGTAAAATGGTGCACAAGGGACTGACGAAGAGGGTGGATGACATAATAGAGACGATGGGAATGAAGGAAGGAGAAATTAGGACACACATATAGACGATCGAGGTAGCCTTAGAAGGGGAGATTTCGGAGGCGCATCAGGAGATAATGAGAGTTAAGGAAAAAATGGAGAGAGTGGAAACCGTTGTAAGTAATATTGAAAAGAGACGAAGTGAGACAGGGAATGAATTACAGGAGGAAGTGATGGAATATGTGCAAGGTTTGTGTTCGCACCATGATGAAATGCTTAATGGCCAAATGAAAAGTTTACAGGTGCTAGAAGAGAAGCGGGGGAAGGGGAGCCCCGAGGTGAGTGGCGATGATTTCGGAAATGTGTTTGGTGCGATCGGAGCCTCAACGAGCTTGGGGGTCGGGATAGACCCGGGCATTCGTAGGGGGCCATTGTGAGGGGTGAGACTGACACGGAGTGTGTGGAGAGAGTGTGCGCACCAGTGTGTGTGATGACGGAGTGTGTGAAAGGCATGTGTGCGCCGGGGTGTGTGAGTATGGAGTGGGTAGCGAGATGTGATGACATGGCTCAGGCATCGACACCGACCGGGGTAGGGATCAGAGGGACGAATAGAGTAGGCGAGCCCCCGATGAGTGGTGCACCGTGGGGACTGGAGGGAATCGGTGCTGCGTCGGTCTCACAAGGACCGGCGTGCACGATTCGTACCTGCAGCACCCGCACGGTATTGTTGGCGCCGTACCGCGGCAGGAGCGATCGGCGGGGTTCGAGGGGAAATTCTGAGTTTCGGACCAACGCACCTTACCAGGTGAGGTTTTGTAACCGTGGCCGGTTGGGTCATCGTGCGTGGGACTGCAAGGCCCCGTGCAGGGATGGACCCCGGCACCTGGGCCCATCAATTCCCCCCCACCCCCTCGGATCGTCAATGCCGGCCGGATATCACCCCATACAGGCAACCAACCCCCCGCATGGATCGCTCAGCCCTTAGAGGCCGAGCCACGACCAAGTACCTCCATGAATGGGGGCTCATAGTTTAGAGGACTGGGGGGAGTATTGCACCCCATGTGGGGGAATGGTAATGTGACCATTCCTCACACGAGGAGGGCCCATGAGCTCTAGTTTAGGGGGGTGGCAGTGTTCGGCCCATGGAGGGGCCAGCAATGGTTGCCTCCATGGGGCACCCAAACTAGCCGAGGGAGGGCAAGGATAATTGTTAGGGATCTAGAGTGACCATAGGGACTGAGATTTAAGTAGTGACCCTGAACTGTAGTGGGGACGTAGAAAGTTTAGGTGGTTGCAAACAAAAAGTGTGTGCATAGTTTAAAGGGACGACAAGGGAAGCACGAGTTGTAGGGGAAATTAGTTAGATAGGTGATGCTGTGTGTTTGAGGAATTGTGTGTTAGAATAAATGGAATTGTGTTGAGGTGTGAGAATAAAAGGTGTGGAATGCATGGTGTGAAAATAATTGGTGTGGAATGCATGGTGTGAAAATAATTGATGTGGAATGCATGGTGTGGAAATAATTGGTGTGGAATGCATGGTGCGAAGGATTGAATGGGGGGAGTAGAACCCATTCACGGAGGGCCAGCAGGGTAGTTTTAAGTTAGATAGAGGGTGCAGGTAAATTGAATGGATATTGACACCTGTGGTGCTGATTGCGGAAAGGTAGTGTTTTGTGGGGTGCATGAGGCAGTGAAATGGCAGCGCGTGTTGTTTAATTGGTAGTTATACTTATTGGGGCACTCTGTCACTGGTAGCTCGTTGGCCAGGTAGGGCTGCAGGTAGGCTCAGGGAGCCAATTAGGTTAGCGTATGAGTGGGGTCCAAGGATCCAGAGGAAGGACCCGAGTTGCCCAATGCCAAGGTCGGCATAAGGGGGTAAGAGCCAGGGAGGGCCTTCCCCAGATAGGGTAGTGTAAGGAGCAGGCAAGCTCGGGAGGCGGCTCCAGGGAACGGAGGGGCGCATGTAGGTAGACCTGCTCGGAGGGCCACACGACCCAGCCCCGAAATTGTGCGAGGGCACAGGTAGAAAAATTGTGGGGTTAGACCCAAATTCAGGAGGGCATCACAGGGTGGGCAATGGGAATTCGGGTTCTTAGAACTGCATAGTTTAAAGTGGCCTACTGGCAGGGTAGGACCCCTGGGAGTTTAAAGGAGTAATGTTGTTAGGGTAGTTAGGATGTGAGACCCCTTTGCACGATCCACAACCATCCACCACGGAGGATGAATTCTGCACCGAGAGGCTCTGTGAGCTGTTTGGTAAGTGAGATGCATCACGACGTGAGTGGAACATTGTTTTATTCTGTCCCTTCCTCCCTGGGAGAACCTGGGAGGGATTTGGGGATGAATTTGGCATTAGAGGGGGACATGGGAGACAAGACGTAGAGACGAATTGTAAATACAAGGAGGGCTAGGGTACTGTAGTCAATGGTGGGGGGTGCGAACGGTTAGGGCCGAGCTTACTCCGCCCATTCTGCCACATTCCTCTCACCACACCAGGTATGGTGGTACCTGGTTTCCTTGTTTTTCGTGTGCCACTGTTGCCTTCCTTGTGCTCATTGCCCTTTTTCTTCCTCCCCGCCCAGGACCATTATGGAGACTCACCTGTCATAGCATCTTGCTGCCAAACATCCATCCATCCATCACCTTATGGACCACGAGCCTTGTGGCCCCGCACCTCTGCTGTGGTAGCTGTAATGAAATTGTGCCTAAGTTGAACCCAGGTGTTATGCTGTCTCTGTCTGCTGCGTGGCAGTTATAATAACTCGGACAGACAGCGCTACGTCTCATTCCTGTGACATTTATCCTGTGTAATGTTGTGCATACTTAGATGGTGCGTATTGCTCTTTGTTCCAGGCTTGCTTGTACTAGTTGCGAATCCTTTACTGATTCCTATGAATGCTGAATATTGATATGTTGCTTGATGATTGTCTTACAGGTATTGCTAGAGATCGATTCAGAATTAAACCTACAATCTTGGACAATGTTGTAACTCTGGTTTTTACAACAGTAGCTCTTGGCTGCCCATCATCTTGCATCTTCGGACCACCGGTTGGTTGGCATTCTGGCAAATCATGGACCAACTGTTGGGTGGCATTCTGGACAATCTTCGGACCACCTTTTGGGTGGCATTGAAGCCCACCTTTGGACCACGTGTCAGTGGCCCTGTTCACCAAAGAAACGGCTCGATTTTGAGGAGGTGAAAATTTAGATGCCCTTCTGCTTCAAATGGCCTGTATGCCGGTCTATGGCAGCCGGTATTTGTTAGGAAACCTCTCAAAACAAGAAGCCACAATATAACTCAAGCAGCAAGTGCCTCCATTTCCTTTATATATTCCTTCTTACCTCGAGTCCAGGTCCTGGGTTATAGTTTTTGTAAATGTAAATGTAAGAATGTTTCCCACCGGTTATGTGTTTAGTTTAAAAATTCCGGAAATATGCGAACACTTGTGCGTGTGAGTCTGTTAGTTAGCTGCTCAACACATGAGGAGGGACATATCTAGTGTAAATGATGTTGCACACATGGGGTTATAGCTAAATGTTAGGGGAATTACATCTATGTGTCACACTAATGTAAACTAAACTAAATGTAATGGTAAATGTAAACTTTGAATGCCGACTCTACCGGTCGCTCCACCTAAGGTCGACTCGGGACGAGTCTGATCGGAGAGGGGGGTAGTGTTGCAGTTTTGTGAATAAAGGCAACCCCCCTATATAGTTAGTTACACCACAACATGTAGCCTCCTATAGTTAGTTATTTCTTATTAAACGTAAAGCATAGGCCCTTTCCAGTGTTTAGTAATAAAGACCAAGTATGCGTCGAGTCAGGCAGGATGACTGTAGGCCTCGATGAAGCCTAAAGTGCCTCGTCATGGGAGTCGACTAGGCCCTGCAGGCCCGAAGGAGGAATATAACCTTCCCTGAAGGAGGAATGAGACATTCCTGGGAGGAGGAGCAGTGAGCAACCAATGGGAGCTAAAGAGAGTGGCCGAGGGTGACCAATGAGGGGCGGTCACGTCACGTGAACCCTGGCGGCCAATTGAGACCCATGGGACATTTGGGAAGGGATTCGGAGGGTTTTCAAAACCCAGCCCAGAACACACACTCTCTCTCGCTGGGCTCCTGCTATACTGAACGCTCCTCTGGTTCCTGCTCCTGGTAAGTGTACGATGGTACGTGTACGTCATTGATCTTCATCTCTGCCGCGATCATCTCTGGCTGTTGGTGCCTTGGGGTGGAGCGATTCCTTGGGCTTTCGTCCACCAAGCCCATTCACATGAGCCGCACGACCAAGCCCACCCGGGCGAGCTGCAGCGGCTGCGTTTCCCTGCGCATTACCCTCTTCCCCCCCTTCCCCGAACGAATGAGGGCCCTTGTCGGCGAATGTAGGTAAGGCTGTTAAGATTATTCCCTTTGTCCGTGTTCTGTACATACTGTGAATAAATACTGTGTTTGGTACTTCCTACCTGGCCGTCATTGTCATTTCCCATCCATTGACCTAGCATCGCCCGAATTAAAACAGCTCGATCGGGTTCGATAGTGTAACGGCACGGGTCACGCGACGCACAACTGCTCGGGCATCAGGAATCAGTGCGACTTGTGTGGGGTTCAGTCCCCGTTCTCATGGCTGCGTGTGTACGAAGGTATTCGGGTTGTGGCCGTTAACCCTTCCATGCGCAGCTGCGGGCTCGGCAGCTGGAATTGCCTCACAATCCGTCGACCACAACTTTAGTAGTTGTGGTCGGCGGCCTCAGTGGACCCGGAGTTCGAGGGGGAGCAGGGCCTCAACCCCCCTCAGTACGTCGACGATCCTGGGATCCGCAACAATATATATATATATATATATATATATATATAATATATATAATATATATATATACTTATATATAAATGTGTCGTGGATGTGTGACGTCATGTAATGGAGTCGACTCGTTGCGATAAGGGAGGAGGAAGAAGAACCCGTTTTGGTCGGAAATGGTAGGAAGAGGTAGAAGAGGAGGAGTATCGGGGAGAATTGGCGGACTCGTGTTTTGCTTTCCTATATGATCCGGATAGTGCTATAATAAACTTTACAAATGCTTGTTTTAACTGAGGATAATAATGACGACGTGAGTTGCTGTGTTGTAATGATTTACACAAATCATAATAGAAACATTTCATTTGTTATACTGGTGATTATTATTTACATATAATCTAAAAAGGTCCAAATGGTCTAAAGTTCTCAATGGTGAAGGGTTCAAGCTGGTCTAATGGGACTAAAGTGTCTATGGGTTTTTACTGTTATTCGTGATATTTAATGGTCTTTGGGGTGTTTTTGGTCTTTTGGGTCTTTTTGGTGTTTGGTGTATTTTGGGTTTTCAGGGTCTTTTTGGTCTTTGGGGTATTTTGGTTCTTCGGAGTCTTGAAGGGTCTTTTGGATCTTCAGGGTGTTTTTGGTCTTCAGGTCATTTGGGGTCTTTAAGTCTTTGGGGTCATTTGGGTCTTCATGGTATTTAAGGGTGTTCTGGGTATTTTTGATATTTAAGGGTCTTCTGTGTCTTTTTTGGTATTTTGGGTCTTCGGGGTCTTTAAGGGTCTTCAGGGTGTTTTCGGTATTTTGGGCCTTTGGGGTCTTTCGGGTCTTCAGGGTCTTTTGGGTTTTCATGGTGTTTTGGATCTTCATGGTGTTTTGGGACTTCAGGGTGTTTTGGAACTTCAGGGTCTTTTGAGTCTTCGGCGCCATTTGGGACTTCAGGGTCTTTTGGATCCTCTGGGTCTTCAAGGGTATTTTGGGTCTTTGCGGTGTTTTAGGTCTTCAGGGGCTTTTGGGTCTTAAGGGTCTTTTGGTTCCTCTGGGTCTTTGGGGTATTTTGGTTCTTCAGGGTATTTAGGGTCTTTGGGGGTATTCAGGGTGTTTCAGGTCTTCAGGGTCTTTTGGGCCTTCAGGGCATTTTGGATCTTTGGGGTATTTTGTGTCTTTTGGATCTTCAGGGTGTTTTTGGTCTTCAGGGTTTTTTGGGACTTTGGGATATTTAACAGTATTTGGGGTCGTTTTGGGTCTTCAGGGTTTTTAAAGGTCTTTGGGGTCTTTTTGGTGTTTGTGGTATTTTGGGTCTTCGGGGTCTTTACGGTATTTTGGGCCTTTGTGGTCTTTTGTGTCTTCAGGGTGTTTTGGATATTCAGGTTGTTTTGGGCCTTTGGAGTCTTTAGGGGTCTTCAGTGTCTTTAATGCTCTTCAGGGTATTTGGGGTCTTCACAGTGTTTTGGATCTTCATGGTCTTTTGGGTCTTCATGGTCTTTTGGGTCATCAAGGTCTTTTGGGTCTTCAGGGCCATTTGGGTCTTCAGGGTATTTTGGATCCTCTAGGTCTTAAAAGGTATTTTGGGTCTTTGGGGGTGTTTAGGTCTTTGTGGTTTTCGGGGTATTTTGGGTCTTAAGGGTCTTTTGGTTCCTCTGTGTCTTTAAGGGTCTTTGGGTTATTTTGGTTCTTCAGGGTATTTAAGGGTATTTTGGGTCTTTGGAGTCTTCCGGGTGTTTTGCGTTTTCAGGGTGTTTTGTGTCTTCAGGGTATTTTGGGTCTTTGGGGCCATTTGGGTATTCAGGGTCTTTTGGATCGTCTGGGTATTCAAGGCCAAGATATGCAGATATTTTGATAGATGACTGAACCCGAGTTGCTGTTCTTCGGATTCTGCAAGGGTCTTTTGGATCTTCGATGTGTTTTTCATCTTCAGGGTATTTTGGGTATTTAACAGTCTTTGGGGTTGTTTAGGTCTTTGGGGTATTTTTGGTGTTTGTGGTATTTTGGGTCTCAAGGGTCTTTTGGTTCTTCTGTGTCTTTAAGGGTCTTTGGGTTATTACTCCCATCAGGGAGGAATGCATTCACTCGTGTGTGTGTGTGTATGTGTGTGTGTGTGTGTGTGTGTGTGTGTGTGTGTGTGTGTGTGTTTGTGTGTTTGTGAACAAGATATCTGGAAATGTTCTGAACGGATTTGGATGAAAGTTGGTGGGATGATTGCCCTTGGGATAAGGAAGAATTGATTAGTTTTTGGTGAAGCTCAGGATATTATTCCCGATTCAGGAATTTTTTGAAGGATTTTTTTACCATTGGAAGATAGGGCTCATTTTTTTTTAACATTATATTCTATATATTCTATATTTAACATTGTGATATGAAAATAGTTTTCATATTTGTTGTAAATGTAGTTTAAACTCGTGGTTATGCGTTAGAGCGGTGTATTTTTTTAGCAGCGTTGTCTTCAATGTTCATTTTTTTCCTTCTAATAAAGACATATTCTGTCATTTTAAAACCACCAAAGTGTGTATTAGGTTTCCCCGTTTCATAAAATTTATCGTTTGATACGTATAATACTTTAAAACTGTTTTTTTTGTGTTTTTTTTTTTTTTTTTACCTCAGAAGAGATATCAACATTTAGCTCAGCGAATGTCATTTGCGGTGTCAGTATTTGATGAACTTATAAAGACTTAGTTCCAGATTTGTCAATGGCTGAGGTATATTAACAAACGAATAAACATATTTGGCAAAATTCCAACTTTTAAAAAAAAGATCGCATATTCACCCAGGGTTGTGAGAAGCTGAAGAAGAAGAAACCTCGCATGGGGTTCCCAGACCAAATAAATAATTCTGGTTCTGGCTCTGCGATTTTCAGGTTTATTACTCCCGCCAGGGAGTAACGCATTCGATCGTGTCCGTCCGTGTGTGTGTGTTCGTATGTCCATGTGTTTGTGAACAAGATATCTGGAAAAGTTCTGAACGGATTTTGATGAAAGTTGGTGGGATGATTGCCCTTGGGATAAGGAAGAATTGATTAGTTTTTGGTGAAGCTCAGGATATTATTCCGGATCCAGGAATTTTTTTGGACTTTTTTTGGGAAAGATTTTTTTCTGTTTTGCTGCATTAAAGCTTTTATTCTTATTCTTAAATGATGTTTTTCTCCTCTAATTCCGAGATATATCAAAAGAAATTCTCGGACAGTTAGGGCTTACTTTCTTTTTCATTTATTGTTTTGGGGAGAGGGGATGTAAAACAAAACGTATTATTCCAACTAAACCCACGGCGGGAGTATGCGCACGACTGAGTGGCGTTATAGTTTTGGTTATATATTTATTTGTTCGGTTATTTGTTCGGACAGCTATGAGGCGAGCATAGTGAGCCGAGCCAGGCTAGTATATATATACAGACTTGGCATTTAATATGGAATATATATTTTTTTCTTGACTTGGGTTTCCTTTCTGAACTCAGAATATCAATCTGGTGAGTTTCTTTTACGCTTCGGTGATATCTTTGTTAAAAGAACCATGTCACTGATTGTCTGTCACAGCAAGAAGTCAATAACAGGATTATATCACAGGTGGGGTGACAAAATGTACGGACAGGTACATTTGACGATTGGCTTCACAATCGGGTATATAAGGGTTGTTGCGTTCTGTATTAGTGGAAAACAACTGCTGCACGTCTACAAAAGTTATTGCCACTTCCTCTGGAGATGGTCCGTCATCTCGACAATGCTGTTTGTCATGGAGTGGTGGCTTTATGAAATTCCGGCATGAAACAGTGTGCTATTGCTCATCAGTATGGCATCACTCAAGGTCAGGTGTCAAAGATCCCGAAACGAAATGCTCAGAGGGGTTTCCCTCCTCCAATATCGAGGCCAGGACATCCCCGCAGAACCACAAGGAGGGATGATCGCCAGCTGCACCGGTTCGTCCGCAATGGCCGTACCAAGTCAGCTAATCGGCTTAGGGCTGAGTGGCAGCAACTGACAAATGTGCCTGCATCCAGAAGGCTAGTCAATCAACGACTGGTTCAAGCAAGCTATCGTGCCAGGCGTCCCCTGAGAAAGCCACGCCTGACAAGACAACACCGCCAGCGCCGATTGCAGTGGGCCAGAGAGCACGGTCAATGGCAGCCAGGACACTGGAATCACGTGATCTTCAGTGACGAGTCTTGATTTCTGGTCTATCGTCAAGATGGCCATGTCCGAGTGTGCAGACAAGTGCATGAAGCCTACAACGAAGATTGTATAGTGCCAAGAGTCCAAGCTGGAGGTGGTGGGGTGACCGTTTGGGCTGCTTTTCATGCAGGGGGCAAAACGGACCTGGTTGTTCTGAATGGAAACCTGAACCAGTTCAAGTACAGGGCCATTCTGGAAGAAGCATTGCTTCCATTTGCTCGTGTAGCCTTAGAGGAAACTTTGTCTTCCAAGATGACAATGCATGGCCTCATCGTGCTCGCATGATCCAACACTTTCTTGCTGACCATATGGAGTGGAGCATATGGAGTGGCCTGCCATGTCCCCGGATATGAATCCGATAGAGAACTTGTGGGCAGAATTAACCCGTCAAATCGACCACTTGGACCAGCAGCCGACCTCTGTGCGTGAATTGCAGCAGGCTGTTGTCACTGCATGGCAAGCGATTCCTGTCCAAACCTTGGCAAATCTCGTGAACAGCATGCCTCAACGTGTACGTGCTCTCCTGAATGCTCGTGGGGGTTACACGACCTAATGAACTGTAATTTTACTGTCCGTAATCCCAGTTGTAATTTAACTTTTGTTTTTGTTAAAAAAAAATTTGGCTAATGTGCAAAATAAAGAAATACTTCTGGAAAACGTACAGAAGTTTAACAGAGTACTGTCCGTGAATTGAGTTCAATGTCAGTTTCCATCACTTTCAAGGATCAATTTATTTGCTTCGAAATGTCAAATGTGGTTTTTGTTTATTTTAAAGGTCACATTAACAAAATCTAGAATAATTTCAACATAATTCCAATGAACTTTTGGTTCAAAGTCAACTTGAAAAGTGAGTTGTGAGAAAGAAGTGAGAGTGAGAAAAGTGAGAAAAGTGAGAAAAGTGAGTGAGTCAAAGAGAAACAAGTACAAAAAGTTTTAATTAAAACAAAAGCCGCGTCGATGTTACACAATGCCTAGATGCAGCTGTGCCTATAACGTCGATGTTATAGGCACAGGACATTCCTATTGATTCGATTACTTGATGTTATTTTTGTGCAAAGTCAAAATATATCTCGGCAATTTCCCGTGTGTGGCGACGAATTTTAAATATATCTCGGCATTTTCCCGTCTGTTATTTCAGGCGGTGTATGACTGACCATGCTGCGATTTAAAAATATATATATCTCGGCAATTTCCCATATGTGGCGACACGTGAACGAAGCTATGCTCCTCTCTCCACATTATTGTGACGACGTATAAATTAAATATTTCATCGTGACGATTGTCATCAAATGGACGAATTTTTAATATATCTCGGCATTTTCCCGTCTGTTATTTCAGGCGGTGTATGACTGACCATGCTGCGATTTAAAAATATATATATCTCGGCAATTTCCCATATGTGGCGACACGTGAACGAAGCTATGCTCCTCTCTCCACATTATTGTGACGACGTATAAATTAAATATTTCATCGTGACGATTGTCATCAAATGGACGAATTTTTAATATATCTCGGCATTTTCCCGTCTGTTATTTCGGGCGGTGTATGACTGACCATGCCGTGATTTAAACAAAATACACTGGAACCCCGCTATAACGAACACCAGTATTACGAACTTCCGGATATAACGAACGAACTTCCTGTCCCCCGCATATTTAATGAGATCCTATTGTTTAACGATTATGTGGGTGGACGTCGATTAAGACGTTCCCGTGACCAGTTCAATGACCGATGAAGAAATTATCGCCTCCGTTCGTGAAACAACACTGCAGTGTGACATCGAAAGTGACTCTGATGACACCAATGAACCACAGGAAGTTCCAGCAACAACTGATGTAATTGCCGGACTTGAAACAGCACTTTCCTGGTTTGAAGGGCAACCAGTCGACAGCATTAAAGTTTTACAGCTCCGTCAGCTATTATCTTCTGCACGCAAAGAAACCGCCACCTCCAAGAGTAAACAATTCAAGATTACCAGTTTCTTCACGCAGTAAATTGAACATTCGGTGAATATTACATGTACTTGAACATTTCATTGATACATGAACTTTTAAACAATGACACAACAGCAATGCTTTTTAAAGTTTTTTATTCGTACAATCGAACAATAAAATGTACATGAATGAACAATACAAAGAGTTTGTTGTTTTGCATATGAATAGGTGTGATAGTATGGTGATTCGTACGTTATTCAGAATTACGAACACTTCAAAATAACGAACTTTTTTTTATGTCTCCCGAGCAGTTCGTTATATCGGGGTTACAGTGTGTATGTGTGTGTGTGTGTGTGTGTGTGTGTGTGTGTGTGTGTGTGTGTGTGTGTGTGTGTATGTGTATATATATATATGTGTATATATATATATATATATATATATATATATATATATATATATATATATATATATATATATATGTATATATTGTTGCGGATCTTAACGTCAGCCCTTTTTTCCCCTTACCAAGGGGGGATTAATCCCCTTGTCTGTGACTGACCGACGTGAGTCCTGAAGCTGCCCAGCTCCCTCCAGAGAGGCAGGTGAGCAACCTCGTTTGAGACCGCGGACAAGATGTTAGTTGCCGAGCGGATTAGCAGCCGCGGCTCGAACCATTAACAGAACTAGACCCGATTCTTAGTCGTTGGCCAAATCGTGCCACAGGTATTCAATGAGGGAAAAGACAAGGACGAACGGATGTGAAGGAAAGAAGGCAAGGTAGGAAGAACAAATATAATTTATTACTAATATTTACAGGACCAAAGAAACCAAGGAAGAGGGAAAAATAGGAAAAGAATTTACAGAAGAAGAAGACACAGTGCAATACTAGCTTACCTATACAAGCTTACTTATACCCCAGGACAAGACACACAAAACAGACGACAATCAGACTTACACGAATGGGGAATGAAGGCAGGAACGAATGGCTGGAAGGGGAGGAAGGTTCAGCTGGAGCTTGCTCCCGCCCGGGACGTCGGGCTGGACCTCGACGGCCACCGGTGCCACCGATGCCACCGCTATCTGGTTCCCGCGTAGCCGCGGGTCGAAGCTGCGTGTCACAGGGGGGGCTGGACTACGGTGGTCTCAACTGCGGTGGTCTCAAAGCTGCGGTTGGTTCAAAGCTGTGGTTAGTTCAAACGTGCATCCCAGCTCCTCCTCAACTGGACTCCGGTGGACTGCTCACTCATCTTTGGTGGGGGCGTCGCGTGACGGGGTTATATAGTGCCACACCCTGGAACATTCGCGAAACTGCCCGATCGTTCTCTCTCCGCCCTCTCAAGCCAAACCCCTCATCCTTGGTTGGTTGATCGGGGCTGGTTCTCTCCTCCCTCTGATGATGAGGTGGAGACACGCCTTTCTTCTCCGAGCTGACCGCATGCGTAATGGAGGACTGGTGTCGTTGGTAATGCGGTTGGCAATGCGGTCGACAAGGCGGTTGGCAATGGAGGTTTTTGGGCAATTGAAAGGGGATCTATCTTATTTGATTCGGTGCAATGCAGAGTCAACTAGTGGGAGACAGAGCCTTAGACTGACATATAATAAAGAGATAACTATTGAAAGGTTCTATGGTGGCCTACGTGCTTGTATATGGACTAGCTACGGTGCACTCATTTCAATTAACAGCCAATTAAAGGGGAATGTACAAAGGAAATTTTAATACTAAATTTACAAAGTGAAGGTTCTAAAAACCGTAACAATATATATATAATAATAATAATAATGCATTTATTTTATATAGCGCTTTTCAGGAAGCCCAAAGACGCTTTGACAGAGTGCAAAACAAAACAATATACAGACTTGGCATTTAATATGGAATATTTTTTTTTTCTTGACTTGGCTTTACTTTCTGAACTCAGTATATCAATCTGGTGAGTTACTTTTACCCTTCGGTGATGTCTTTGTTGAAAGAACCATGTCACTGTTTGTCTTTCGCAGCAAGAAGTCAATAACAGGATGATATCACAGGTGGCGTGACAAAATGTAAGGACAGGTACATTTGACGATTGGCTTCACAATCGGGTATATAAGGGTTGTTGCGTTCTGTATTAGTGGAAAACAACTGCTGCACGTATACAAAGGTTATTGCCGCTTCCTCTGGAGATAGTCCGTCAACTTGACAATGCTGTTTGTCATGGAGTGGTGGCTTTACGAAATTCTGGCATGAAACAGCGTGCTATTGCTCGGCAGTATGGCATCACTCAAGGTCAGGTGTTAAAGATCCTGAAACGAAATGCTCAGAGGGGTGTCCCTACTCCAATACCGAGGCCAGGACGTCCACGCAGAACCACAAGGAGAGATGATCACCAGCTGCACCGGTTAGTCTGCAATGGCCGTACCAAGTCAGCTAATCGGCTTAGGGCTGAGTGGCAGCAACTGACAAATGTGCCTGTATCCAGAAGGCTAGTCAACCAACGACTGGTTCAAGCAGGCCATCGTGCCAGGCATCCCCTGAGAAAGCCACGCCTGACCAGACAACACAGCCAGCGCCGATTGCAGTGGGCCAGAGAGCACCGTCAATGGCAGCCAGGACAATGGGATCACGTGAGCTTCAGTGACGAGTCTAGATTTCTGGTCTATCATCAAGATGGCCGCGTCCGAGTGCGCAGACAAGTGCATGAAGCCCACAACGAAGATTGTATAGTGCCAAGAGTCCAAGCTGGAGGTGGTGGGGTGACCGTTTAGGCTGCTTTTCATGCAGGGGGCAAAACTGACCTGGTTGTTCTGAATGGAAACCTGAACCAGTTCAAGTACAGGGTCATTCTGGAAGAAACATTGCTTCCATTTGCTCGTGCAGCCTTTCGAGGAAACTTTGTCTTCCAAGATGACAATGCACGGCCTGATCGTGCTCGCATGATCCAACACTTTCTTGCTGACCGTGGTGTAGAGCATATAGAGTGGCCTGCCATGTCCCCAGGTATGAATCCGATAGAGAACTTGTGGGCAGAATTAACGCGTCAAATCGATAACTTGGACCAGCAGCCCACCACTGTGCATGAATTGCAGCAGACTTTTGTCACTGCATGGCAAGCGATTCCTGTCCAAACCTTGGCAAATCTCGTGAACAGCATGCCTCGACGTGTACGTGCTCTCCTGAATGCTCGTGGGGGTTACACGAAGTACTGAACTGTAATTTTACTGTCCGTAATCCCAGTCATAATTTAGCTTTTGTTTTTGTAAATCTGATAAAGATTATGTACACACACAAAATGTTTGGGAAAAATATAACATCAAGAATCTTGGCGAGTATCACGATTTGTATCTCAAAACTGATGTGCTTTTATTGGCCGATGTATTTGAAGCCTTTAGATCTGTTTGTCGCACTGGATATGGATTGGATCCTGCTCACTACTACACAGCACCTGGATTGGCTTGGAGCACGATGTTGAAAATGACAAAACAAGCTTTGGATTTGATAACCGATGTTGATATGCTTTTGATGATTGAAAAGGCAAAAAGAGGTGGAATTTCACAAGTCTGCTCGAGTAGATACGCAAAAGCAAATAACAAATATATCTTCCAAATTATGATTCAACGAAAAAGAGTTCTTACTTGATGTACTATGACGCGAACAACCTGTATGGCTGGGCAATGTCTCAGGCTCTTCCTTATGGAAAACTTAGATGGGTAAAGGAAAAAGACTACAAAAAGGTTTTACAAGATGTATGTATCTCTACACAAAAAGAATTGGATGATTCAAAGGTTGGTTATTATTTTGAGGTCGATTTAAAATATCCTGAAGAACTTCATATCAAACATGAAGATCTTCCATTTGCTTGTGAGAAAGAAAGTCCAAAGAAAGAATGGTTGAGTGATTATCAACGGTCGTTTGATATCGGTGAATCAACAGAAAAATTACTTACTACATTATATAACAAGAACAAGTACAAAAAGTTTTAATTAAAACAAAAGCCACGTCGATGTTACACAATGCCTAGATGCAGCTGTGCCTATAACGTCGATGTTATAGGCACAGGACATTCCTATTGATTCGATTACTTGATGTTATTTTTAGTGCAAAGTGAAAATATATCTCGGCAATTTCCCGTGTGTGGCGACGAATTTTTAATATATCTCAGCATTTTCCCGTCTGTTATTTCAGGCGGTATATGACTGACCATGCCGCGATTTAAAAATATATATATATCTCGGCAATTTCCCGTGTGTGGCGACACGTGAACGAAGCTATGCTCCTCTCTCCACATTATTGTGATGACTTATAAATTAAATATTTCATCGTGACGATTGTCATCAAATGGACGAATTTTTAATATATCTCGGCATTTTCCCGTCTGTTATTTCGGGCGGTGTATGACTGAGCATGCCGCGATTTAAACAAAATATATATATCTCGGCATTTTCCCGTCTGTTATTTCGGGCGGTGTATGACTGAGCATGCCGCGATTTAAAATTTATATATCTCAATGAACTTGAAGTTACAGGCCTTTGAGAATTCATTTCGTTCTATAAAGGGCAACTTTCATCGGATTTTCTTCCCGTTTTTTTTCAACTGAGTCTAAAACTATGTTAGCGACTGTGAAAAATGAAATGATATATCGAATTTGATTTGAAATAAAACTGTGTGAGAGAGGAAGACACCACGGGCCTACAAAACAGGCCTCAAAGCTATGCGAGTTAATAAAATGGTGGATATTTGTTTATATGAAGGCTCTCCCAGAATGGGTGGAGCTCTGGTTCCCAGAATGGGTGGAGCTTTGAGGTTTTGTCTTCTCTGCAAGAACAAGAAGAAGAAGAAGAAGAACAACAACAACAACAGCAGAGGGCACTCTATGAGCAGCGTCTGTGACGCGGCTAAAAATTATGTTCTACACCAAAGAAATTTGCGACAATATTTATCAAAAGGTCTAAGAGTAGAGAAGATCCATAGGGCTCTAAAGTTCAATCAAAGTCATTGGCTAAAGGAGTACATTGATTTTAATACACAAAGAAGAACAGAGTCAAAAACAGATTTTGAGAAAGACTTTTATAAATTGACGAATAATGCGGTCTTTGGTAAGACCATGGAGAACGTGAGGAAAAGACAAAATATCAGACTATCAACATCTTGGGAACAAGCATCAAAATTAATTAATAGACCGAGTTTTATAAGAGCCGAGGTCTTTACTGAGAACTTTTGTGCGATCCATTTGGTTAAAGAGGGTATTGAAATGGACAAACCTATTTATATTGGAACATCAATTCTTGATTTATCAAAGTCATTAATGTATGATTACTTTTATAATAACTTGAGGAAGAAATATCAAAATGATGTTAATCTACTTTATATGGATAAAGATAGTTTTATTTTGCAAATTAATACTGATGATGTTTATTCAGACATGAAAAAGGACATTAATATCTATGATACAAGTAATTACAGTCCAGGGAGTGAGTTGTTCTCTTCTAAAAATAAAAAGGTGATTGGAAAGTTCAAGGATGAATTAGGAGGAAATGTTACGAGTGAATTTGTGGGATTGAGGTCCAAGGCTTATGCTTATAAATACATTGTGAATAACGTTGAAAAGACTGATAAGAAGTTAAAAGGTGTAAAGAAAAATGTTATTAAAGAAACAATAAACTTTAAGGATTATTATAACTGTTTAACAACAAAGAAAGAAGAGTTTAGAAAGATTAATGGAATAAGAAGTTACAAACATCAATTATATTCAGAAGAGGTGAATAAGAAAGCATTGGGGGCTTTTGATGATAAGAGGTTTATTTTAGAAAATGGAATTGATAGTCTCCCTTATGGTTATATAAGTGATAAGATAAATAAGTGATAAGATATATATAAGTGATAAGATATAAGTGATGAGATATATATAAGTGATAAGATATATATAAGTGATAAGCTAAAAAGGGGGTTAGGGATTTTAACGGGCTACCGTCGCCTTTTTTACTATTATAATAAATGATAGAACCAAGTATCAACCAGACTAAAGAGTGGAGGTGTAATCAACCTTGGTATATAAATGGAAAACATAATGAATGTGAAAAATATCAAATAAGACTTATTGAAAAGGCAACTGGTAAAAAAGTTCACAAAACAAATAAGAGAATTTATTTAAATACTGCTGAGTTGGGTGAAAAAGATGGAAATATTTTTGAGTGGACCGAAAACTTTGATGGTTGTCAGGAAAATATATACTTTAATTTAAAAATGGTGTGTGGCACTGGAGGCGCTCAGACAAGGACATTGAGGGAGGTTTATCATTTTATTTTAGCTCAGTTAAAATATCTTGATAAAGAACCAAACTCAAACATATACTTTGTTAATATATTAGATGGTGAAGAGAGTTGTAGGAGAATTAAATTATTTCCTACGCATAAACAAATATTTGTAGGATCATTGTTTGAGTGGTCTACTAGATGATCTGCCAGATGATATGTATAAGGCTCAGTGTCAATAGTAGAAGAAGGATCATAGGTCCATAAGGTTAGAAGGATCATAGGTCCTCAAGGGGGGTGAGAGGGAGCAAATATTCGTAGGATCATTGTTTGAGTGGTCTGAGTGGATGGTCTACTAAACAACAATGATCATTGATAGTAAGAGTAAAAGGCCCATAAGACCAATGGGGGAAGGAATAGAGGTGTTAAGGGGAAATGAAGAAAAGTGATGGTGAGAGGAAAATTTACATGTAAGTGAATGGAGATTTAGGGCTGTCCCAGGAACAACATTTATCATCTACTTTTATATATATATATATATATATATATATATATATATATATATATATATATATATATATATATATATATATTCAATGACATAACAGCGTGACGAGCGCTGTCCCGATCTTCTGTGGACCGAATTCCTATACCAAAGCATCACCTCCGACCCGGAGGCCTCAGCCCGGCCACACTGTCAACAGACAGAGATTTATTCATTGGTCCCCATTGGCTAAACATCAAGCAGAGCCGCCAATCCAGATTTCGGGGTTATTGATGTTTAGCCAATGGGGACCAATGAATAAATCTCTGTCTGTTGACAGAGTGGCCGGGCTGAGGCCTCCGGGTCGGAGGTGATGCTTTGGTCGAGGACTTCGGTCCACAGGAGATCGGGACAGCGCTCGTCATGCTGTTATGTTGTTGATTATTATCCCCGCCGATCGCACCGCACCCCCTTGTTTTGGTTTGCACTGGCGGGAACGATGGACTGTGTGGCAGACAGGCTGTTGGTTCCTTGCGGGTTATGCGGTATTTACCGTGTGAGACATAATTCGTGGCTGGTGCTCACCATTAAAGCTAGGAGGTGCCTTGATCAACTTAAGAGACAATATTGGTCCTCATTGGTTAGATTTCTTGCAGTATGCCATCCTGACGAGGGTTAATAAGCCCGAAATCTGGATTGGCGGCTCTGCTTGATGTTTAGCCAATGGGGACCAATGAATAAATCTCTGTCTGTTGACAGAGTGGCCGGGCTGAGGCCTCCGGGTCGGAGGTGACGCATTGGTCTAGGACTTCGGTCCACAGGAGATCGGGACACCTCTCGTCACGCTGTTATGTCGTTGATTATTATCCCCGCCGATCGCACCGCACCCCCTGGTTTTGGTTTGCACTGGCGGGAACGATGGTCTGTGTGGCAGACAGGCTGTTGGTTCCTTGCGGGTTAATCGGTATTTACCGTGTGAGACATTATTCGTGGCTGGTGCTCACCATTAAAGCTAGGAGGTGCCTTGATCAACATATATATATATATATATATATATATATATATATATATATATATATATATATATATATATATATATATATATATATATATATATATATATACATACAGATACATATATATATATATGTCATTATTAAGATCAAAGGTCGTCCCCTAGTTAGTCCATGAACAACACGTAGCGAACCATAGGCCCTCTTCGTAGTTATTTCATTATTATGTGTTTCAGGTAAGGCTGTGTTTCCAATAGTTTGACTCTACGTTGCATTAATCAAATAAGATAGGCCCCATTCCGTCCATTTACTCTCCCTCTCCAAATTGTGGTACGTCGTTGCCAGCAGCCAGAACTCCATTATGCACGAGGCCCAGGACAGGCAAAAGGGGGCGGAACGCGAGGAAGAGGCGTGGCCCTGTCATCAACCCGCCAGGGGCGTGGTCGGTAAGCCCTAACGACCAACCAGCACTGCTGTGAGAGAACCGGTACGCGTGTTCTCAGAGCTGGCGGCTTGATACGCCCGACAGCAATAAAAGGCGGGCGCAGGGGACTGCTTACGGCAGATGAGTGATCCAGCTGAAAGAGACAGAGGAGGAAGAACCGAGAGGACAAAGAGATGAGTGATCCAGCTGAAAGAGACAGAGGAGGAAGAGCCAAGAGGACAACGAGAGGAGTGATCCAGCCGAACCGAGAGAGAGAGACGTGAGGGGATGCTCGTATTGCGGCAATAGCCCAAGACCCTCAAGGCCCTATTGCCGGTCGGTGAGACGCGAAGCTGTTTGCCGGGTTTCGCCTCGAGCCCAGAGCGTGAACCGCGAGCATGGACCTCAACGCCTGAACCATCTGCCCCGGACCTTCCTCCCGAACCATCTGCCTGGACTCTTCTCCTCCTGCCATCTTTACCATTGCCATTTCTCCCATTCATGTAAGTGTGTTCGTTCTGTCTGTATTGTCCTGGGGATAAGTTAAGCCTGTGTAGATAAGCTTGCCCTGTGTCCTGCTCCTTCCATTTCTTATATATTCTCACCCTTTCATTTCCTCTTGTAGATAGAAATAATCCTGTGTTCTTTCCTTACTTTGGTTTCTTCTTTCTCCTTCGATCGTTTTCGTCCCTTCCTTCATTTGAGTATCTGTGGCGTGATTTTGGCCGAACCGCTTTTAATCGGGTTTCGTCCATTGCTCATGGCTCGGATTCCGGATTGCTAAACCGCTCGGCAAACTCCATCTTGTCCGGGATTCGAGCGGGGCCATCCACTTGCTTTGTGGAGGGATTGGCAGAGGTGTCTGGGAATCCCTTGGTGAATCATCTTGGCCAATCCCACCCCACAAAGGAGCGGGATAGTTCCAGGAACGGAGATGGCCAGCTTAACAAGACAAGGGGATTAACCCCCCCTTGCTAAGGGGAGTGCTGTACTCCGGTTCCGTATCAATTGGTAGTCAGGAGTTGGGATCTGGAACCTGGGACAAAATTTATCTGGCCCAAATTTTGGACACCAATTGTGCTATTGGCTTTAACAATTGGTGTCGGGGAGTGGGATTTGAGGCCCGAACCAAATTTTTAAAACACCTAAAAATTTGGTCAAAATTTAGAGCGGCCAAAATTTTTATTAACAACGAAATTAAATCGTGCCATGGATGATCAAGGAGATCGGATGCCGGTAGGGGAGGTAGAAGAGGGGTTAGAAGCAACCCAGGACCCCAGGGAGGAATTGAGAGAGAGGGAGGAGGAGAGCAATGAGAATGCGGTAGCGCGGGTAGCAGGCGCACAAGATGGCGGCGCCTCACACCAGGTTGCAGGAGCACAAAATGGCACCTCGCACATGGCGGCAAAGGCCAACCCCGTTGTGCAAATGAGTGCTGAGGAAATGCAGTTGCTCATGACACAAATCCTAGCACAAGCGAAAAGAATGGAAGCTAAAATGGACGCCATGCTAAACGAAACAGGGTGTGATACGGAAAAATTGAGGGCAGAGTCAAAAAGGGAGGAATCCAGGGGTAACATGGAAGCGTTAGGGAGGGACATTGAGATGGACCGCGGATCGGGCGAAAGGGTTGCGGGGGTACGCGACGAGGTAGCGCGGTGAAGAAGCGCGGGAAAAGCGAGGTGGAGCAAAGCACAGGTAACTGGACGGGTATAGAGATCGCGCCACTGGGTATGGGGAAGCCGGCGACCGCCGAGGTAGGATAGAAAATTTTATTAGAGCCAGCGGTCGTCGAGGGAAAAGAAGATAAACGAAAAGAATTAATTCAAATTGGCAAAGAAACGACCGAAGCAGTAGTGGAAATTGGAATTGGAGAGACCGCAGATGTAGAAAAGCACTCGCGGCAGGGAGAAATGGAAAATGCACAAAGTCTGGATTCGCATCATGATGCTGTGCTTATTAACACCAATGAAAGTTTGCAAGTGGTGTTGGAGCGAAGGAGAAGAAGCGCCCAGGTGAGTCGTGCTGTATATTGTGCGGGGAGATTTTGCAGGAGGATGTTTGGCGCGAAAAGAATTTTCGCGCGCTTGGGATTCCAGCGTAACCCGGGCGCTCGTGAAAGGTCCGTGGTGCGCTGGGTGGATGGCAATGGCACGCGTGTGAGGAAAAGGTGTGTGAAGGTGAACGGCGCGCGTGTACGAATGGCGTCGGAGCGCGAGTGTGATACCGGGTGTGAGGGAGAATGCATGACTGAGTATGGGTGTGAAACCGAGTGCGAGCGAGAATGCACGTTGGAGTGTATGTTGTCGGAGTGTGACACGGAGAGTGAGTTGGTTGTGGCGCGTGTGCGGGGGGGGGGGGGGCACATCGGAGCACGTGAGTGGGTGGATGCAAGAGTGCACCCCCATGAGTGGTACGGAGTACGTACCGGGAGAGTGTGCGCAAGAAGGTGCGCGAGAGGTGTGGTGTGTAACAGGGAGTGCGGTGGTGGAGTGGACGGAGTGTGTGGAATGCATGAGAGGCGCTGAGCCGCCGGGTTTGGTGAATGTAAAAAGGAACGCGTGGTGTGTGCATGTCCGGGGAGCATCGACGTTAAACGGAGCAGCGGTTAGACCGACGTTTAACCGACGCGAGCTCTCGGTCCGTGCCGGGCTGTGAGTATTGCGGGAGCCGGCGGGGATCGGTGCAGCATCGCTTCTGTTCGGAGCGTCGTGCACGATTCGGTCCGGGCCCCGCACGGCACGGTCGAGTCCGGGCTTTGCCGGGCAAGGCGACCGATCCGGTTCGAGGGAAGGTAGGAGGGATCGGAACGGAGCCCCCTTGTGGTGGCGGCGTTCTACCCGGGCAAGGTTGGCCCACCGCGCATGGGAGCGAAAGGTCCTGCATAGGGATGGTGCTTTAAACCTTGGCCCAACCAAACCTCCTCTCCTGAACCGAATGCCGGCCGGACCCAACCTGCAGGAGACCAAACCACCCATATGCATTGTGCGGCTTTGCGAAGCCGAGCTTTGCAAATGTAATGACGCACCAAGGCTCGAAGTTTAATGGACGATGGTAGGGGTAGGAAATTGATGATTGGCAAATTGGATTGGCAAATTTGTTGGGCAATTTGATTGGCAAATTTTGATTGGCAAGAATTGGATGGGCAAAATTAATAGTGAGAGATGCCCGATGTGGAGGGATGGCAAATCCACCATTCCTCACATCCACCCGGGCACATGAGCTATAGACTTATGGGGTTTGGCAGTGCAAGCTCGCCGAGGGCGGGTTAGGATAATGATTAGGGACCTAGAGATGACCATAGGTAACTGTGGAGTTAAATAGTGACATGATACCTGTAGTAGGGGACGCAGATAGATTAGTTGGATGATAATGACGAGGGAGCGCAATAGTATGAGGGGCGACTGGGAAGCGCGAGTTTGAGAAGGGAAAACCAGGTAGATCAGATGATGCAGTGTGTTTGTGGTGTGGTTTATTGAATGAGGCATGGCGTATGGAAGTTCTTGCTGGTGAGCATATTGAAATGAGGAATTGCTCGTGAGAGATGTGTGTGTGTGTGTGTGTGTGTGTGTGTAGAGAGCGTATTGAGCAGAGTATTGTGAAAGGGTGTGATTGTGCATTGTATGGAGTGAATGGTCCCAGAGGAAGGAGGGTGCATGGAGCACCAGTTGTGATGGAACAGGTGTGCAAGTGAACAGGTGTGCAAGTGAACAGGTGTATGGAGAATGGTTGAATGAAATAACTGGTCTGGAGGAAATGGAGTAAGGAATGGATGGTGTGGAGTGAGTGTGGTGGAAAATGTGGAGTGGAAGTGCATGGTGTGAAGGTGTGAATGGGGTAAAGGTGGACCCCCTTCACGAATACCCGGGGGAGGGTAGTTTAAGAGTTAGGTAGAGGGTATAGGTAAATTGTGGTTGGATATTGGCATCTGTGGTGCATGTGGTAGAATGGTGTTTGGATGGGTGCATTAGTGAAGTGGAAATGGCTGGGCATGTGGCCTGTTAGTAAGTGTAATTAAATGGGCACTCCGCCACTGTGAGGATGTCGGCCAGGTGAGGCCGCAGGCGGGCTCTGGGAGCCGGTAGAGTTGTGAATGGGGCCCGAGGATCCGGAGGACGGACCCGGGTAGCCCAGTGCCAGGGAGGGCACCGAGTTGGGAGAGCGCCAGAGGGCCTTCCCCAAGTAGATAGGTTAGGGTAAGGAGCAGGTAAGCTCGGAGGCAACTACAGTGGCTGAGGTGTGCAGGTGAGCGGACCTGCTGGGAGCGCCACACGACCCAGTCCTGAAATTGTGCAAAGGCACAGGGAGTTGTTTCGGGGGAGTGAGACCCCAAATTGATGAGCACCACAGTTTGGTCAATGGAAGATCGGTTTTTGGAACCGCATCGAGTAAAGTGGCCAATGGTTTGGCAGGGAAAGACCCCGGGGAGTGTAAAGAACGTTAAAGTCATTTAGAGGATAGTTAGGATGGAAATCCCTTTGCACCATCTGCAGCCACTCAACTGAAGTGATGACAGTGCTCCACACCATGCCATGGTTCTTTTTGTGCAAATGTTTTGGAGTGTAAGACGCATCATGACGTGGGGGTGACATTGTGCTTGATGTTCCATCTCTTCCTCCTTAAGAGGAATTGATGATGAATTGGGTGATTGCAAATTTGGTTAGAAATTGGGATTGTGGATGAATTTGGTATTAGGGGAGATATGGGGAAGACAGGATGTAGAGACGAATTGTAAATTGGTGTAAATATGGGGTAAGGGGCAAGGGTAGATTAGGTGCCGGGGGGGAGGGGGAGGTGACGTACGATAGGGACGAGCTTTCTCCGCTCGCTCTCCATGCGCACCTCATTGCCTTGTGTTGATGTGTACCCTTGCGCCCTTGCACCCCGCTAAATCCGCTTTGTCTTCCTCCCCACCCATAGACCGTGGTCTTGGGCACTGAGGGAAAAGTGTGCAGGCGTCGCAGTTGTGTGCCCGCATTCCCGCTGCCAGCTGCCTGGACCGATGCACCACTTTATGGACGGCACGACTTGCGGCCTAAGCACCACTTTATTTATGGACCGCACATTTCTGTGGCCAAGCACCACACATATGGACCACACGTTTGTGGCATGACCCCTCTGCTGGGACCTGCCATTGTGACCAGAAGTCTTCGCTTGCGGACCTCGGTGAGGTGGCACTAAGCCATGCAGGTGGACCACCATAGTTGGCCCCTGCTGGCCATAATTTTAAAAAACGGACACGTTTGTGCTTTTTGTTTTATTAGCCATCAAATAGGCCGCAAGCAAGAACAACAAGATCAAGAAGAACAACATCAAGACCATTGGCCCAGCAGAGCGAAGGAGACGTCGGGCACCATTTTATTGACATTGAAATGTATGACTGTGCACTGGATGGTGCTTGATGGTCCTTGTCATTGGTGCTTTGGTGCTTTTTGGTGTTTTTGGTGCTTGCATGCTCGGGGATGCATTGCAATATCAATTCTGCATCCCCGGGCATGTGAGGGTTGTGTATCAGTGCAGTGCAGTGCATGCTTTTCCTCCCTCCCACAGGATTCTTTTTGCTACCCAAAATGACAGGGTTTGCCATGTGAATACAAATTAGTGTCTTGTAAATAATGCTTCCCACCGGCTTTATGTGTAGTTTGCGAATTAATTCCGTAATTCAGTTATCCTGTGGGTGTGAATCTGTTAGGCAGGATGCAACGTAGCAGGGGGACATACTTAGTTGTTTTAAAATTGTCGCACTCAAGGGTGAGGTTAATCGTAGAGGGTAACTACATCTGAGTGTCACATTAAGTTAAAGTTTTTTCGGCCCGGGCCGTGCCTGGAGGAATGAGGGTGCTGTGTTGGGGGTTTTGAGAACCCTGCACTTGTAAATTGTTGCAAATATACCCTTTGTAAATAATTCTCTTTGTAAATACCTCCATGTCATTTTTAAGATCAAAGGTCGTCCCCTAGTTAGTCCATGAACAACACATAGCGAACCATATGCCCTCTTTGTAGTTATTTCAATATTATGTGTTTCAGGTAAGGCTGTTTCCAATAGTTTGACTCTACGTTGCATTAATCAAATAAGATAGGCCCCATTCCGTCCATTTGCTCTCCCTCTCCAAATTGTGGTACGTCGTTGCCAGCAGCCAGAACTCCATTATGCACGAGGCCAAGGACAGGCAAAAGGGGGCGGAACGCGAGGAAGAGGCGTGGCCCTGTCATCAACCCGCCAGGGGCGTGGTCGGTAAGCCCTAACCACCAACCAGGACTGCAGTGAGAGAACCGGTACGCGTTAGGGTGCATCAAACGCCCAACTATTTTAAAAAAGATGTTGGATTGATCTGTCCCAAATTTTATTTTGTTCCAATCATAAAATAAAGTTGCTATGCAAAATTTGGTAAGGTTTGGACATCATCTTCTGGGTCCACCTCACCATTTCATATTTTGAGTCGGTGGTATCAGAGTTGGAAATTTGACACGCAGCTGTTTTGAGGCCCATAAATAAAAATGAAAGGATTGACTGATTGCTACATATAATAACTCTTTGTAAAGGTATTATTGTGCTCTGTAGCAATATATCATCATCATAGGGATAGGGATACAATTCATTTATATACAAATAGTCAAAATAATGATTTTTTTCAAAATATGGATTTTTTTTTTTTTTTTTTTTTTTTTTTTTTTTTTGTATACTGAATCGAGGCTCGTGAAAGAGCTAACATTTACTTCACAAACAAATCAACCAGACAAACAAAATATATAAAAAGCGGGAGCGGAAAACAAGAAGGGGAGAGAAGGTGAAGCACACAAACACAACATTTGAGAGCAGGGAGATGTGTGGAAGGGAGAGGGCTTCGGGGGAGGAGGCATGGGAAGGGGGGCTGATAAAGCTAAATGAAGAGTATTTTTAAAATATAATATATAAATGAAAGAATATCCTGAATGTTGTAGTCATCTTGTCTTTACAGAGATCTTTTAACTAGACAAGATGATTAAAACAATTATTAGGCTATACTCTAATAAAATTGGATAATTGATTTATTTGTTGTACATAATTATGAAATGACATTATTGTTACTAATACTACCTTTTTCTTTCAGATAAAACAATGGATGGCACAGTAAAGAAAGCATCTGTTGCAACAAGAGAGTCCACCAAGGTGTTTGGTCTTGGAAGTGCCATAACTGAACAAGATTCCCAGATCAATGGCACCAGACTTCCAACTTGTTTACAAGTACTACGTTGTTTCATGTGGCACACGGAAGATGGCAAACTTGAACGACGCTCTCGGTGGGAATCAGCAAAGCTTGTACTGCAGAAAGTGACACCATTTTATGGCAAGGCTAATATTCCTATCATCTCTGAACGCAAGGCTATTGAGAAAATTATCAAACTTGCAGATGATAATTCCAAGCTTAGATCAATCCCTATCAACCAAAGAACAACTCCAGCAAGCATCACAAAGGTGAATCAAATGGAGATGAAATTTATGGAGACATTTCCCTTGTGGCCCAATGATGCTAGTTCTCACATCAAGAATCCTGAAGACTTAGCATTCCTGGAATCTATGAAGACAGATCGCTGTGCAACATTTGGCTGCCAAGATAAACTGTTGGCAGATAAGATGTAGCGTAAAGTGAACCGCGAGGAAAAAGAATCAGAGAGGCGAGCAAGTATGGAGCTGGAGTTCAACATAAATACTACAACCACTGTGTATAATATTCGTGACAGTGATGAAGAAGTAACTCTTGGACCTTCAACAAGCACACCAACAACCTCAAGAAGTCATCATCGTTTAGTTAGACCTGGCACATCAGTTTTCATTCCACATGACATCCTGAAGAGGCCCAGTCTTGTTTCACTGGCAACAAGGATGAAGATGACACCAACCCAACAGGCTGCTTGCACAGAAGCTCTTATTGAAGAAACAGGAGGGGATGTAGCGAAGGTGTCAACATCATATGCTACAGCAGATAAATCAAGACGCAAAATTGGACAGCATATTGCTACTACCTGTAAGGACAAATGGATACCTCCGAAGCTTGCTACGTTGCACTGGGACTCAAAGCTGCTTCCATGCTTAACTAACCAAAACACTTTTGAAGAACGCCTGGCTGTGCTTTTGGGTTCTCAAACTGATATGAAGCTGCTGGGTGTTCCATCCTACAAGCCTGGAACAGACCGTAAATCTGGAGATATAATTGCTCAGCTGACTAATAACCTACTTGAATCATGGAACTGCCAAGAGAATGTTGTCAACTTGACATTTGACACAACTGCATCTAACACCGGCCACATCAGTGCAGCTTGTGTAACAATTCAACAACGGCTTAACAAAGCTCTTCTGTGGTCAGGCTGCAGACACCACATTGGTGAAGTCATTCTTACGCACATTTTTACTGATCTTAAAGTTGAAGCATCTAAGTCACCAGATATCTTCCTCTTCTCAAGGTTTCGCAAGAACTTTGAAATGTTTCCACACACATTCAATGAACCACTTTCACGATTTGATCCATCTCAACTAAATGAAGCAGCAACAAGTTTGACAAGTGACTGGCAAAATAATGTTCTCAGACTCTGACACACCGAGCAATCTCTAAGACGTGATGATTATTTGGAATTTGTTGATCTGTGTACTGTATTCCTTGATGGTGAAGTAGCTGAACATCAAATAACCTTCAAGCGTCCTGGTGCACTGCATAAAGCCAGATGGATGGCGAAGCTCCTCTACTCAATCAAATTATGTCTCTTCGAAAAACAAATCGCTGATCTTCCAGCAGGTACAATTACCACAGAAAAACAAGTGCCAAAGATCAGAGAATTTGTCACGTTTGTCACTCTAGTATACAGCTCCTGGTGGATGACATGTACCTCTATCACCGATGCCCCATGGAATGACCTGCAGCTCATCTCCAAACTGAAACAGTATGAAGCTGTCAATGCTGGAATCTCAAGAAGTGCCCTGAAAGCCTTCAAACGACATATCTGGTACCTCACAGAAGAGATGGTTCCACTTGCCCTCTTCAGCTCAGTTGTTCCTCATGACCATCGCCGTGCTCTGGCAGACAGACTTCTGGAGGTTCAGCCAGATTTTCCAGTAACCAACCCACAAGGACGGTTTGGTACTGGGTTTGGAAAGCCCAGATTTCCTGATGACTTGACTGAGAAGACCACTCTGGCTGATTTTGTTGGACCAGGTTCATGGTACCTATTTCATCATCTGAAGCTTGACTGGGCATTTCTAGTTACCGATGTTCAAGAATGGACTAACTCTGCAGCCTACCAGACATCATGGACTAATGTTGAAGCCTTGAATGTGGTGAATGACTCTGCAGAAAGGGGAGTTAAGCTTAGCTCTGACTTCCTTTCAGCAGCCAGAAGTGAAGACCACTACCAAAATGTGCTACAAGTTGTTGAGCACAACCGCAAGGAGTAACCGAATCTTCGAAAGCGAGCAGCTCAAGACTAAACTGTCAGAAATATCCATGAAAACTACAGTATCTTTGTTTTGTTTCTATTTTCATGTTCATCCATAGTCAGATGTACTCGTATTAAGATGATAAATGCTAAGATTGTGTATATATGATTCTACTGTCATAAAAATTATATCATTCTGGTATCTATAATACATATGATTATACCAATAAAATCATGATTTTGACTATTTGTGTACAAGTGAATTATATCCCTATCCCTATGATGATTATATATTGCTACAGAGCACAATAATACCTTTCCAAAGAGTTATTATATGTAGCAATCGGTCAATCCTTTCATTTTTATTTATGGGCCTCAAAACAGCTGCGTGTCAAATTTCTGACTCTGATACTACCGACTCAAAATCTAATTTGTTGAGGTGGACCCAGAAGATGATATCAAAACCTTACCAAATTTTGCATAGGAACTTTATTTTATGACTGGAACAAAATAAAATTGGGGACAGATTGTTTTCTTGACATAGGGGCGTTTGATGCACCCTAGTACGCATGTTCTCAGAGTTGGCGGCTTGATACGCCCGACAGCAATAAAAGGCGGGCGCGGGGGACTGCTTACGGCAGATGAGTGATCCAGCTGAAAGAGACAGAGGAGGAAGAGCCGAGAGGACAAAGAGATGAGTGATCCAGCTGAAAGAGACAGAGGAGGAAGAGCCGAGAGGACAAAGAAAGGAGTGATCCAGCCGAACCGAGAGAGAGAGACGTGAGGGGGTGCTCGTATTGCGGCAATAGGCTGAGACCCTCTAGGCCCTATTGCCGGTCAGTGAGACGTGAAGCTGTTTGCCGGGTTTCGGCTCGAGCCCGGAGTGTAAACCGCGAGCGAGTACCTCAACGCCTGAACCATCTGCCCCGGACCTTCCTCCTGAACCATCTGCCTGGACTCTTCTCCTCCTGTCATATTTACCATTGCCATTTCTCCCATTCGTGTAAGTGTGTTCGTTCTGTCTGTATTGTCCTGGGGATAAGTTAAGACTGTGTAGATAAGCTTGCCCTGTGTCCTGCTCCTTCCATTTCTTGTATATTCTCGCCCTTTCATTTCCTCTTGTAGATAGAAATAAACCTGTGTTCTTTCCTTACTTTGGTTTCTCATTTCTCCTTCGATCGTTTTCGTCCCTTCCTTCATTTGAGTATCTGTGGCGCGATTTTGGCCGAACCGCTTTTAATCTGGTTTAGTCCATTGCTAACGGCTTGGATTCCGGATTGCTAAACCACTCGGCAAACTCCATCTTGTCCGGGATTCGAGCGGGGCCATCCACCTGCTTTGTGGAGGGATTGGCGGAGGTGTCCGGGAATCCCTTGACCAATCACCTTGGCCAATCCCACCCCACAAAGGAGCAGGATAGTTCCAGGAACGGAAACGGCCAGCTTAACAAGACAAGGGGATTAACCCCCCCTTGCTAAGGGGAGTGCCGTACTCGGTTCCGTAACAATATATATATATATATATATATATATATATATATATATATATATATATATATATATATATATCATATATATATATCATATATATATATCATATATATATATCATATATATATATGTATATATATATATATATACATACATACATACATACATACATACATACATATATGTAGATACTAGCTTGGCTCGGCTGGCTTCGCTCGCCTCACTACGTGTCGTTACAGAGGAACGGGCTTGTTTTAGCTGAGGATAATGACTGCTTGAGTTGCTGTGGTTGCATTATTTACACCAATCATAATTAATAGAAACAATTATTTTGCACAAATGTATTTGTGGTGTTTGTGATATTACATTTTAATAAGCAATTTAGGTTGAAAAAAAGAATTCCAAAAATAACTCCTCAGCACATAAGTACGGGAGGGGGAGGTGTAGGTGCAGACTGGAAGTTTGGAATGATTACACCTCCCCAACACATAATTAAAAACACCTTACCACCATTTAATTAAAAAACCTCACCACCACGTAATAAAAACACCTCACCACCACGAAATTCAAAACACCTCACCACGACAGAATTCAAAACACCTCACCACCAAATAATTCAAAACACTTCACCACCAAGTAATTCAAAACACCTCAACACCACGTAATTCGAACACCTCACCAACACGTAATTAAAAACACCTCACCACCACGTAATTAGAACACCTCACCAACACGTAATTAAAAACACCTCACCACCACGTAATTCGAACACCTCACCAACACGTAATTAAAAACACCTCACCACCACGTAATTCGAACACCTCACCAACACGTAATAAAAAACACCTCACCACCACACAATTCAAACACCCTCACCAACATGTAATTCTCAAAACACTTCACCACCAAGTCATTCAAAACACCTCACCACCATGTAATTTAAAACACCTCACCACCATGTAATTTAAAACACCTCACCACTATGTAATTTAAAACACCTCACCACTATGTAATTTAAAACACCTCACCACCATGTAATTTAAAACACCTCACCACCATGTAATTTAAAACACCTTACCACCATGTAATTTAAAACACCTCACCACCATGTAATTTAAAACACCTCACCACCATGTAATTTAAAACACCTTACCACCATGTAATTTAAAACACCTCACCACCATGTAATTTAAAACACCTTACCACCATGTAATTTAAAACACCTTACCACCATGTAATTTAAAACACCTTACCACCATGTAATTTAAAACACCTTACCACCATGTAATTTAAAACACCTCACCACCACGTTATTAAAAACACCTCACCACCATGTAATTTAAAACACCTTACCACCATGTAATTTAAAACACCTTACCACCATGTAATTTAAAACACCTTACCACCATGTAATTTAAAACACCTCACCACCATGTAATTTAAAACACCTTACCACCATGTAATTTAAAACACCTTACCACCATGTAATTTAAAACACCTCACCACCATGTAATTTAAAACACCTTACCACCATGTAATTTAAAACACCTTACCACCATGTAATTTAAAACACCTTACCACCATGTAATTTAAAACACCTCACCACCATGTAATTTAAAACACCTTACCACCATGTAATTTAAAACACCTCACCACCATGTAATTTAAAACACCTTACCACCATGTAATTTAAAACACCTTACCACCATGTAATTTAAAACACCTCACCACCATGTAATTTAAAACACCTTACCACCATGTAATTTAAAACACCTTACCACCATGTAATTTAAAACACCTTACCACCATGTAATTTAAAACACCTCACCACCATGTAATTTAAAACACCTTACCACCATGTAATTTAAAACACCTTACCACCATGTAATTTAAAACACCTTACCACCATGTAATTTAAAACACCTCACCACCATGTAATTTAAAACACCTCACCCCCATGTAATTTAAAACACCTTACCACCATGTAATTTAAAACACCACACCACCATGTAATTTAAAACACCTCACCACCATGTAATTTAAAACACCTCACCACCATGTAATTTAAAACACCTTACCACCATGTAATTTAAAACAACTTACCACCATGTAATTTAAAACACCTCACCACCATGTAATTTAAAACACCTTACCACCATGTAATTTAAAACACCTCACCACCATGTAATTTAAAACACCTTACCACCATGTAATTTAAAACACCTCACCACCATGTAATTTAAAACACCTTACCACCATGTAATTTAAAACACCTCACCACCATGTAATTTAAAACACCTTACCACCATGTAATTTAAAACACCCTACCACCATGTAATTTAAAACACCTCACCACCATGTAATTTAAAACACCTCACCACCATGTAATTTAAAACACCTCACCACCATGTAATTTAAAACACCTTACCACCATATAATTTAAAACACCTCACCACCATGTAATTTAAAACACCTCACCACCATGTAATTTAAAACACCTTACCACCATGTAATTTAAAACACCTTACCACCATGTAATTTAAAACACCTTACCACCATGCAATTTAAAACACCTCACCACCATGTAATTTAAAACACCTCACCACCATGTAATTTAAAACACCTTACCACCATGTAATTTAAAACACCTTACCACCATGTAATTTAAAACACCTTACCACCATGTAATTTAAAACACCTTACCACCATGTAATTTAAAACACCTTACCACCATGTAATTTAAAACACCTCACCACCATGTAATTTAAAACACCTTACCACCATGTAATTTAAAACACCTTACCACCATGTAATTTAAAACACCTTACCACCATGTAATTTAAAACACCTTACCACCATGTAATTTAAAACACCTTACCACCATGTAATTTAAAACACCTTACCACCATGTAATTTAAAACACCTTACCACCATGTAATTTAAAACACCTTACCACCATGTAATTTAAAACACCTTACCACCATGTAATTTAAAACACCTCACCACCATGTAATTTAAAACACCTTACCACCATGTAATTTAAAACACCTCACCACCATGTAATTTAAAACACCTCACCACCATGTAATTTAAAACACCTTACCACCATGTAATTTAAAACACCTTACCACCATGTAATTTAAAACACCTTACCACCATGTAATTTAAAACACCTCACCACCATGTAATTTAAAACACCTCACCACCATGTAATTTAAAACACCTCACCACCATGTAATTTAAAACACCTCACCACCATGTAATTTAAAACACCTTACCACCATGTAATTTAAAACACCTTACCACCATGTAATTTAAAACACCTTACCACCATGTAATTTAAAACACCTCACCACCATGTAATTTAAAACACCTCACCACCATGTAATTTAAAACACCTTACCACCATGTAATTTAAAACACCTCACCAACATGTAATTTAAAACACCTTACCACTGTGTAATTTAAAACACCTCACCACCATGTAATTTAAAACACCTCACCACCATGTAATTTAAAACACCTCACCACCATGTAATTTAAAACACCTCACCACCATGTAATTTAAAACACCTCACCACCATGTAATTTAAAACACCTCACCACCATGTAATTTAAAACACCTCACCACCATGTAATTTAAAACACCTCACCACCATGTAATTTAAAACACCTCACCACCACGTTATTAAAAACACCTCACCACCATGTAATTTAAAACACCTCACCACCATGTAATTTAAAACACCTCACCACCATGTAATTTAAAACACCTCACCACCATGTAATTTAAAACACCTCACCACCATGTAATTTAAAACACCTCACCACCACGTTATTAAAAACACCTCACCACCATGTAATTTAAAACACCTCACCACCATGTAATTTAAAACACCTCACCACCATGTAATTTAAAACACCTCACCACCATGTAATTTAAAACACGTCACCATCATGTAATTTAAAACACCTCACCACCATGTAATTTAAAACACCTCACCACCACGTAATTTAAAACACCTCACCACCATGTAATTTAAAACACCTTACCACCATGTAATTTAAAACACCTCACCACCATGTAATTTAAAACACCTTACCACCATGTAATTTAAAACACCTCACCAACATGTAATTTAAAACACCTTACAACTATGTAATTTAAAACACCTCACCACCATGTAATTTAAAACACCTTACCACCATGTAATTTAAAACACCTCACCACCATGTAATTTAAAACACCTCACCACCATGTAATTTAAAACACGTCACCACCATGTAATTTAAAACACCTCACCACCATGTAATTTAAAACACCTCACCACCATGTAATTTAAAACACCTCACCACCATGTAATTTAAAACACCTCACCACCATGTAATTTAAAACACCTCACCACCACGTTATTAAAAACACCTCACCACCATGTAATTTAAAACACCTCACCACCATGTAATTTAAAACACCTCACCACCACGTTATTAAAAACACCTCACCACCATGTAATTTAAAACACCTCACCACCACGTTATTAAAAACACCTCACCACCACGTTATTAAAAACACCTCACCACCATGTAATTAAAAACACCTCACCACCATGTAATTAAAAACACCTCACCACCATGTAATTTAAAACACCTCACCACCATGTAATTTAAAACACCTCACCACCACGTTATTAAAAACACTTCACAACCACGGAAACAAAAGTTTGAGGGAGTAGTTAAGTGACAACACAGACACTGCTCAGCTATGTAGACATTTTGACAGATGTACCCGAGTTGCTGTTTTGTCATGTTTTACACCAATCATAATACAAACAATTATTTTGCAGAAATGTATTTGTAATATACGTGATATTACATTTTATAAACAATTGAAGTTGAAGATTTAAGTTGAAAAAAATAATTTTATTTAATTTTTTTTTTTTGCAACATTTTTCAAAAATAATACCCTTAGGACATACACACACACACACGAGATATATGTGCATACCACAAGTTTGATAAGATTTCACAAACGTTTGAGGGAGTAGTTCAGTGACCAGACAACACAGCACAGACACTGCACAGATATATACAGTATACATACAGTATATATATATATATATATATATATATATATATATATATATATATATATATATATATATATATATATTTCAAATGAATGTTTTAATGGAGTCAGATGGAAGGGGATTGATGAAAAAACTGACTAAGTGGAGCAGAAATGTCGGCCATTGAGGCCTAATCAGCATTTCCTGCTAAACTAATCTACATTAACACAATGCTCTACATTCCTGAAACTATGTGTAATGTTTGCACTTTTTCTGTGACTCCTCCAGAGGTCGATTTGACCATTGTAACTTCTTCGAAGTTAATTACTTGGAATGTAACGTTGCCCTGCCTATTGTTTTCCAATCTGCATATCTTTTCTCAACAAACATGTGTTGAAACAGACTTACTTTCATCAAGATGTGTTTCAACTCATTGCCCTCGGGTTCGGACAGCTACGCAAAATTCCCTTCCCCCTGTTTGGGATCTTGAAGGAATCCGAGACCGTCAGTCGAGCTAGCTATGATGTGAGGCAGACATCATGCTCATCTGTCCTATCCTATGTGCTCATACATCGTAATATTGGTACCAAACTCTGTCAATAAATGTTTTAAGAAGACGATTCCATGGGCATTTGTGAAGAGTGGTCTCTTCGAGCTAAGCCGCTTGAGTTTCCTCCACAGCTCCACAAAGTGCTATTCCAGTTTCTCTGTTGTTTCACCGACCAATCCCCTCTGAGCTCTGATCCACCATTTTTTTTCACAAATTTGACCTGAACAGCAATAAATGAGGCCTTTTCAACGACATTTAGTGGAATAGCTCAACCTTACCATCCACGTTCACTTCCGGCATGGGAATAATCATTGCTCTGTTTGCATGGGTATGTGCAACGTCATTCCAGGATAAGATCAAGTTCACATTCTCACTCACACTGTTCCAAGTGAACTCACACTTCACCAAATCCTCCCAACACAAAGTTCATATTTGTTGCTGACAAGGTACCTGTAGTTATGCAATCCATATGGCTGACAAGGTTGTTATGCACTCACAACTCTCTCACAAGGTTTTTGGGGAAAATAAATGAAAGGCAAAGGAAAAACTTTTTAAAATGCAGAAATATTTTAAAACCACATTTGTGGTGATGGAACCAATCCACAACCCCGCAAACTCCGGGAAATAACACCTCATATCAAAGTCTTCTCACCCAGGTTCTCAAGATGTTCTTGATGATAGTGCTGAGGTAAAATTTCTTGAAAAGCAGTGCATATTCCAAAAGGTGTGATATACTGAAAGAACATAGGCATGGCATTCCAGATATAATCATCTTCTACTGCAAATACTCCGACATATGTCCAGCCAAAATATCTCACCAAATGTGAAAACGCACTGCCCCAATATATGCCATTATGGTATGTCCTGTAGAAGGATGGGTAACGCTTTCTGTCACGAAGACAGACACAGCCAGCACCATAACTAATCTGGAATAGATTTGAAACAAGTTCAGATACATTCAAAGTACACCGCCCCCATGCCAAATAAATAAATAACATTCTCCACCTTCAGCACCCGGTAATACTGCCATGCAGCGCATATAGATGGTATTGGGAGGGAGAGGTGTAAAATAATTGGTTGATTAATTGAGAAATCAAAATAAATATATAATTAATTTTTAATCAATAATTGGCTAATAGCATACCTAAACCAGCAGTGTTTCATCCGAATCTGTAACTTTTTGAAAACTAATGAAATAATTAATTAATGAAAAATTCAATAATTTATCGATGAATTGATTAATCAATAAATCCAAAATATCCTTTATAGTCACATCACTTATAGTCACTATCGTGTCCAAATATCAGCTTCCTAGGCTCAAAAGGTGCCTGAGATATTGCCCAGATGAGAAAGGAAATAAATCAGTACTTAATCAATCGATAATAATTAAGTAATTAATCAATTAATTGATTAATAAAAAAAACAAAAAATACTACTTTTGCCAAAAGCATGTGCTCACGATAGTGTGGAAATTTCAGCTTCCTAGCTCAAAGGATGGCTGAGATATCACCCGGACAAACAATAAAACAAGTACAGATACATTCAAAGTACACTGACCCCATGCCAAATAAATAAATATGTTCTCCAGCGTGGCATTGCCAGGGCACCTTGGGCGCCCGGCAATACCGCCGTGCAGCTCATAGAGACTGTATTGGGAGGGAGAGGTGTACAATAATTAATTGGTTAATTGCATAATTAAAATCAACAAAATGATGAGCATAAAATATTTTCTTAATCAATTGGCTAATAGCATACCTAAACCACCAGTGCTTCATCCATAGCTGTAACTTTTTGAAAATTAATTAAATAAGTCATCAATAAAAATAAATAAATAATTAATTGATTAATCCATAAACAATTAATTGATGAATTGATTAATCAATGAATTCAATATGTCCTTTATTGCCACATCACTTGGTCACTGTCGTGTCCAAATATCAGGTTCCTAGCTAAAAAGGTGCCTCAGGTATTGTCCAGATGAGAAAGAAAATAAATAAATTATTAATAATGAAAATAAATAAAAAATAATCAAAAAAGAATTAAATAATTAATCAATTGACTAATATAATACCTGAACCACAAGCGTTTCATCCGAATCTGTAACTTTAAAAAAAATCAATTAATTAAATCATGAATCCAATAATTAAATAATTAATTGTTTAATTGATTAATCAATAAATCAAAATTAGACTTTGCAGCGAAATCACTTGATCATTGGCATGTCCAAATATCAGCCTACTAACTCAAAAGGTGCCTGAGATAATGGCCAGAAGATAAAGGAAATAAATAAGTTCTCAATTAATCCATAATAATTAAGTATTTGATGAATTAATTAATTAATCAAAAAACAAAAATTATCCTTGTTGCCAAAGTACTTGTTCACTATTGTGTCGAAATTTCAGCTTCCAAGCTCAAAAGGATGGCTGAGATATCACCTGGACAAACAAACAAACAAGAAGATGTCATGCGGAGCACGATACTTGCAAAATCCACTCCCCACCTCAAGAAAAGAAAATTCCATTGACACAGCAAATTGTTCATTTCATCAAGATTAAAATTGACAATCTTGATCAAAGCTCAGGTCAATAGGAAGAAAAGTGACGATTTTTCAGATCGAGACTGTATTGGGAGGGAGAGGTGTACAATAATTGATTGATTAATTGCATAATTAAAATCAATAAATAATGATCATTAAGTATTTTCTTAATCAATTGGCTAACAGCATAACTAAACCACGAGTGCTTCATCCGAAGATGTATCTTTTAGAAATTTAATTAAATACGGCCTTAATAAAAAAATTAAATAATTAATTTATTAATCAATAAATAATAATCGATGAATTGATTAATCAATAAATCAAAAATATCCTTTATAGCCAAATCACTTGGTCACTATCTTGTCCAAATATCAGCTTCCTAGCTCAAAAGGTGCCTGAGATATTGCTTAGATGAGAAAGAAAATAAATAAATGATTAATAATGAAAAAATAATAATAATAATCATAAAAAAAATCAATTGGCTTACAGAACACATAAACCACCACTATTTCATCCGATTCTGTAACTAAAAAAAATTTTTTTTAGTTATGAATCGAATAATTAAATAATTAATCGATTAATTGATTAATCAATGAATCAAAAATAGCCTTTACAGCCAAATCACTTTCATTGGCATGTCTCCATCGGACAATTAACGAAAGACCAGCCAGCTGATGGGTGAATGAATGAATGAAATGATGAATGACTGAAAGATCATTCATTCGATGAGTGCGGAATCATCAATTCAGCTCAACTGCTGTCTTGTGCATTGCCCTTCCATAAAGGTCGCAATCTCAATACAAATTAAGTCCCACTTTGCTTTATATCCAAGATCTAACAGTTTCCAGATTATTTGAGCCATTTACGAGTGGGTAACTGCATAATCCGAAACCTAAATGTTAAAATGTATATTGATGTCTTACCTGGGGAAGATGAAACAGGCCGAGTGCTGTACTCAGGAACGTTGTGAGGGTGGAGGCATATGGACCGATAATCGTTTTTGTTGAACAAAACCCTTGAAGAGCTTCATTCGAGTCAATTTCCCCTTCCAAGAAGGTCAGACCAGTCTGTGTAACTTTAGGAATAGAAAAACAAGAGTCACGGATATCATATCCGAGCGTAATGTTGGGAAGAAGTATTTCATTCTGATTGATCTGACGAACAGCAAACACCATTGTTAAAGCCCATTGTAGTGCCAAAGGTCGTGACCTGAAACAAACGATCTTAGATCAGTGAGAATGAATGAAAATGTGACATAATGATAGTGAAGGAAAATAAAAACTACAATGTGTTCAAATCCTTCACCCATGTGGCATACAATGAAATTTTTAACATTCACAAGGATTGAAAATAAATAAACAATGCAACCTTCGATTAACAGAACATACCAGTATTCATAATAAAAAGGTGTGAGTTTTCCAATTAAAGATCTTTGTTCATTGATAATCAAAACCAGGAATAGTTGTCAAACAATAAATGAAAAACACATCTCACTCAACATGGTGAATGAGGAATGAAATGCACGAAATATAAACATAAACTCAAATCATTCGGACTTACGTGGTGCACACAACTTCTGGAGGAAACCATGTCAGAACAGATTTCTGTTCCATCGCAGAATTGTGAATTGGGAAAAATCCTCCAAGAATAATATCTCCGCTGGAAAACATCGTTTTCTCATCTTTACCGACATGAGGTTGGCAAGCGTCTCCGTAAGCAGCAGGTATGTAGGCATAAATAAACAAAAAAGGTAAAAACATAGCGAAGCAATCTGAAAACGTTTCACACATTACTTTGTTTCTTCATCCTTTTTATAAAGAAATGAAAATAGTTTGATAAATTTATACATTTTCACATTTCCTGGTGGAATATCAATTCTGCATATTTAATGACGGTTCACCTGAGTAACGACCATCCCAATTTGTGTAGTTTAAACTCGTTGCCGTGACACCGGTGTTCTCAGTTACACGATCCCTGGATACCAAATCCAACACCTGCAGATCATTATTATTATCATTATTATTATTATCATGAACAATTATCGATTTAAACATTCACATTTTCTGTGAACGTTTTGATATAATTTACAAGAATAAAAATGTTTAAAATGTCATATTTTATTTCCAATTCTATATTTGTCTAATGATTTATATTTCAAGAATTTAACATATTAATCACTGTTAGTTGTATTTAACACTACTCCAATCAACTACACAACATGTTGCATGATCATCTGATTAATTTAATTGTTGGCATTCCAGTAACATCGATGTTAACATTTCAATTTGACAAAATGACTCACTGGGACTAGAATGTAATGTAATAATAATTCTCATCATAAATGTAGAAAATATCTACTTATACCAGCAGAACGCGTTGTGAGTTATCATCACTTTAGAGAGTCAGGTAATCAGAAAATCAAGCAGGAAATCAGAGAAATGTGCAAATCGCAGCGAGCAAACAAAATGTTGGACTTTCACTTGCAAAGCTAAAGTTCAAAATGGCGGAGTTCCAAACACGATGTTTGTTTTTTTAATAAGTCCAGTTTTTTAGTAGATATTTTAGTACAACTATATACAACTATATTAATATATCATGTCGAAGTATAAAACTTCTAAAGTGTTCAGGAAATGTCTATCCTCAGGAGAAAGCGAGTTATTGCTGGCATATAAATTGAAATTTCTCCCTCCTTCTTTCAATTATCAAGATAGGTAAATAATATGCATTATAATGACAAATGTCCTTTCTGGGCTCTTTTCATAAATATCCTCATGAAGGTATCAATCTCCAATGTATTGTTCATGAGAAGAACATCAATATTAGATGTGATGGTTCAGTTCTTTGATGAATCTTAAACAATACTGTGTTATAAAAGAGGAAGGATTAATTATATTATTAAGGGCGTGTGAATATATATTTAGTACATACATATTTCAATCAAGCTCAAGGATTTGAGAGTATAATTTACAGACTTTGGTCGGAGCCAAGAGTTGCCTATGTGATGGAAAGACATCTACCCATCTCCCATATTTTCAGTACTGTGTAAATACCAACTTGGGGATGGGACCTGTGAATGCTTTGTTTTAGAAAGTAATCATCTTCTGGTGCCCCTACCTTTTGTTATTTTATTGAATTCCTTGTTGACCAACTGGGGACATAATATGTTATCAAGAATTCCCCGTCCTCCAATCTTCCCCTCCCTACTTTGTAATCAATAACTCCCCGTGCCCCGATCTCCCCTTCCCTACTTCCTCCCACATTGAGGACCCAACCAAATCTTCTCCTTCGTTATCGGTCACCATAAATGGAGTTGTAGGAGTTGCGCACAACGAGAGGGTAAAAACTACTTGACTTGTTCAAGGCTCATTTATTTCCACAGAACTAAACCCCGACCGGAACTCATGTCTTCTTATATCCCCCATGACTTCCGCCAAATCTTTTTGAAGGGGCGTGGCTCCAACACCCGAGCGCACGCCACGCCCATACCGTCAATAGACCCACTGGTCCCATGCCATTGAATTATGCCTCTACTGGGTATCCCCCACATGCGCCCCCCCCAGAATTCACTCGCACGGCAATGTCAGTTTTCGGGGGGCCTTAACCACCCGGCCAAAACGACCCCTGATGACCCAAGCAGCACTGTTAGCGGCTTGGCGGTAGGTGGGCCAACCGGGGGCTTACCCGACGGGGGACGGCCCTGCCGTTGGGGTTGGGCCAAACGAGGGGGCTGGTCCAGGTCCAAGTGAGCCGGCTTGAGGCGGTCCACCGAAATGTGGTCCGGTTTGCCGCCGATGTCGACCACGGAGGACTTGTCCCGGCCTCCAGAACGTGGAAAGGCCCGTCATAAGGCGGCCGAAGCTGCCCCCGGTGTGTGTCATGGCGAACAAAGACGTACTCGGCTGTACGTAGATCCAGCGGGACGTGGGCCTGAGGCAAACTATGTTGAGATGTGGGCACCGGTGCAAACACCTTGGCATTCTCCCGGAGAACCGACTGCTGACGGGCAGTGGACTAGGGGCTTGTGGCGTCAGGAATGAACTCCCCGGGAACTGGCAGCGGCTGGCCATAGACGAGCTCAGCGGATGAGGACTGGAGGTCTTCCTTCGGGGCTGTCCTGAGGCCCAACATTACCCACGGGAGTCTGTCAGCCCAACTGTCATCCCGGAGGCTGGCCCTGAGAGCAGCTTTCATAGAGCGATGCAACCTCTCACACAATCCATTAGCCGGGGATGATATGCAGTCGTGCGATGGAGCTTTTCCCCCAACCCCTGGGCAACAGCACCCCATAGCTCTTTTTTTTTTTTCTCTTTTTTTTTGTATACTGAATTGAGGCTCGTGAAAGAGCTAACATTTATTTCACAAACAAATCAACCAGACAAACAAAATATATAAAAAGAGGGAGTGGAAGACAAGATGGGGAGAGAAGGGGAGGCACACAAACACAACATTTGAGAGCAGGGAGATGTGTGGGAGGGAGAGGGCTTGGGGAGAGGAGGCATGGGAAGCGGGGGGGGGGGGGGGGTGGGGGGTGGGAGAAGTATAAAACACAAGGACACCAAGGACTTCCAGGACAGAAGTTGGTATTTCAAAAAAGTGGATTTGGGGTGAAATTAGCGGGGGTAGAAAAGATCAAGGTTTTGGATGGGGGAAGATACGATATGGTGGTGAACAGCTGTTTTAAAGACCTGGAGGGTGGAGTGGGATTGAAGAGAGTGAGGGAGTTTGTTCCAGAGGCGGGAGAAAAGAGGAATGAAGGAGTGAAGGTGAGCAGAGAGTCTTGATTTTGGCAGTTTAACCAGAAGAGGGTTGCAGGCAGATCTTGTGTGATCTGTAGGAATATTTGGGGGACAGAGCCCAGAGAGAGCTGGGGGGGGGGGGGCAAGGCCAGAGAGGAGTCGGTAGAAGACGGAAAGACCACCAACCTGCCTGCGGTGAGGGAGTGAAAGGCCCTTGGAGTTAGCTTCATCGCGGGAGATTCCAATGATTCTGAACGCTTTGGTTACAACAGTGTGAAGATGAGCTAGGTGTGAGGCAGGAGCACCAGCCCAGAGGGGAGAGCAGTATTCCATTGAGCTGTGGATGACAGCCTTGTATGTGGTGAGGAGCTCAGGTGTGCCAAGCAAGGACTTCGCACGACGGAGGATGCCCAGTCGGCGACTGGCTTTGGAGGCCAGATTTGAAATGTGGTTTTCCCAGGAAAGATCATGGCAGATAGTGAGACCCAAAAGCTTGAGTGACAGAACTTCTTGGAGAGGATTATTCAGAAAGTGGATGGGAGGTTTGTTCAGTCGGTCTTTTCGGAGAGACATAAGAGTGTGAGATTTGTCAGGATTGAAAGACATGTTGCACTTGTTTGCCCAGTCTGTGATTTTGTCCAGGTCTGCAGAGAGTGAGGAGGCTGCAGACTGCCGATCTGAGGGATGAGGAATGGAGCGACAGAGAGTAGAGTCATCAGCAAAGAGATAGAGAGGATTTTCAAGAGAGTCAGAGAGATCATTGATGAAGACCAGAAAAAGCACAGGGCCCAGAACACCGCCTTGGGGAACTCCAGCCTGAACAGAAAGAGGAGATGAGAGAAACCCATTAAGGGCCACACGTTGACTACGATTAGAGAGGAAGTCCGCCAGCCATGCGTGGAGATTTCCAGGGATACCAAAGGAGGAGAGTTTGGTGAGCAGAGCGGGGTGCCAGACCATATCGTAGGCATGTGATATGTCAAGGGAGACAGCTCTAATTTCCTGTTTGGCATTGTGGACCTCCATCCATTGTTGAGAAAGCAGAAGCAGCATGTCCAGAGTAGAGTGTCCAGGTCTGAAACCAAATTGATGATCAGAGATCAAGCCATTGGAGAAGAGGAAAGATTTCATATCTGAAGCAATGATGGAATCCATGACTTTGCTGATAATTGGGAGAAGGCTGATGGGTCTGTAGTTGCTGGGATCTGTTTTTGCACCTTTTTTGTGCAAAGCGGTGATGTTGGCAGATTTCCAAGCAGATGGAAGATGACCTTGAGCAAAAGAGAGGGTGAAGAGAACAGAGAGAGGGAGTGAAAGAGCGGAAGAACAGGATTTTAGGACCCGTGGGCTGATGCCGTCAGGTCCAGTTGCAGAATCTGAGTCGAGGGTTGACAAAAACTTTTCCACCTTGTCAGGAGGAAAGGACACAGAGTCCAGGAGCAGCTGGGTACGACTGGGTACGGTGGGTACAGAGAGGGATGGGTTTGGGACAAAAGATTTAGAGGCAAACACAGAGTTGAGGCATTCAGCTTTTTCACACGCGGAGTCAGCCGTGTGGCCATTTGAGGTGAGGGAGGGGATGGAGGGGGAACAAACACCAGAAACAGATTTGACCAGACGCCACCAGGATTTGGAAGAGGGAGACAGATAAGAGAGTTCGGTCCTGAGAACGGAGAGATATTGTTTCCTGGCTCTCCTGAGGGTGGACACACACTTGTTTCGGGCTTTGTGAAAGGAAATGAGGGTCTTTTGGGTTTTATCTTTTGGGAGATACCAAGGAATCAGAGACATCATGAAGGAGGAAAGTTTCTGTTAAGCAGATCACGTCTGGTTTGTCAGAAGCAACCTGGATGGAGAGATCAGTCAAGTTTGAGCGAAGGCCTCGGATGTTTGAGGTCCATACCGTTAATGAAGAGGAAGGGGGAGCATCGGATACAGAACAGGGGGGGGGGAGGGGGGTAGGGTAAGATGTGGAAGAGGAGGAAGAGGTAGGGAGAGCTGTTGAAAGTGTGTCAGAGATTTCAGAATAGCTTGGAGAAAGGGAAGAATGGGGGCAGACAAAAGGTTTGATGGTGATTGGGTGAGGCACAGTGAGGTGTTATTTGAGGAGTGGGAATAGCGAGGCAGAAGGTTGGGGGAGATGAAGGTAAAAGTTGGAAGGGGGAAGAAGTGGGGAGGACGCTTTGAGGAGGAGGGGTGTGAGGGGAGTTTAGGAGGGAAGGGGTAAGGGGGGAGATTTGAAAGGGATGGGTGATGAGAAAGATTTGGAGGGGAGGGGCAAGGGGGAAGATTTGAAAGAGATGGGTGATGGGGAAGTTTTGGAGGTGAGGGGTGATGGGGAGGTTTTGGAGGGAAGGGGTGATGTGGAAGATTTGGAGGGGAGGGGCAAGGGGGAAGATTTGAAAGGGATGGGTGATGGGGAAGATTTGGAGGGGAGGGGCAAGGGGGTAGATTTGGAAGGGAGGGGTGATGGGGAAGTTTTGGAAGGGAGGGGTGATGGGGAAGTTTTGGAGGGAAGGGGTGATGGGGAGGATTTGGAGGGGAGGGGCAAGGGGGAAGATTTGAAAGGGATGGGTGATGCGGAAGATTTGGAGGGGAGGGGCAAGGGGGTAGATTTGGAAGGGAGGGGTGATGGGGAAGTTTTGGAGGGGAAGGGTGATGGGGGAGTTTTGGAGGGAAGGGGTGATGGGGAAGATTTGGAGGGGAGGAGTGAGATTGGATTTTGAAAAGGGTACGATTAATGGGAAACGAACATTTATTGCAAAATGAGTTTCTTGAGACCTTCGAGTCAAAAATACGTTTAAGGATGCTGAAGGAGGGGTGGAGTGCAGGAGAGTTTCGGGAATGTAGAAAAAAGGAACTGTAAGAGATGGAATTTTTTTTTGGAATGAATAGATTTGGTGAGCAAGTCGAAAGCATCCTTTTATAGAAGAAGAAGAAAAAGGTGTTATAATATATGACAGAATACAGTTCTTCAGAGGAAAGTTTAAACATTTTTAACAACGTGATCACGTGATCACGAACAACATGATCGATGAACGAACAAACAAATAAGAACAACGAATAAACAAATAAGAACAGAGAAGGAATTATTTTATTTTTTTTGAGTTGAGATTTTAAACAAGGAAGTATGGGGTGAAAGACTGGGACAAAAAACAGAGAACGAAAGTAATTACAGCGCAATTGACGAACCGCTGAGGGAAAAACAAAGCCTCAAGGTCGGACACGGTAGCCTACTAGGCCTCAGAATACGTGACACGAATTAACTGACGATTTTGGATACATGTATGAAAAATTAACACCGAGAATCTTTCTAAAGACACGATAGGTACCCACACCGAAAGATAGATACAGTTTCGACAAAAACACAATTGTGAACAATTACTGAACTACGAAAGCGTGAGCGCATGGACAGCTTCGAAAAACGTGACCTCCAATCTTGCGCATGCGCCTTCACTCTGAAGTGAACTGGGGCCCCCTGTCTGAAGTAATGTCCGAGGGGGCGCCAAATCGGGCAACCCAAGTGCTGATGAACGCCCGGGCCACATCGGTGGACATCGTAGATGTAAGCGGGACGGCCTCTGGCCACCTGGTGGTCCTATCGACCATTGTGAGGAGATGGGTGAATCCCCGTGAGGGGGGAAGGGGCCCCACCAGGTCCACGTTAACATGGTCAAACCGTCGCTCGGGCACTGTGAATGGCGCCAACGGGGCAGGGGTATGGCGATGCACCTTCGAGTGTTGGCACTCGACGCAGGTGTTGGCCCAGACGCGCACATCCTTCCTGAGCCCGTGCCAAACGAACTTCACCGCCACCAACTTTTGCGACACCTTCCTGCCCGGGTGAGAAAGACCGTGGACGGAATCGAACACGAGCCGTCTCCAGCTGGTGGGTACGATGCGGCGATACTGGCCCAAAGAAACGTCACACAGCAGCGTGGTGCCCGTGTCCCTGAACGGCACATCAGACATTTGAAGCCCCATGACTGACGCCCTGCAGGCCTGGACATCCGGTTCAGAGATCTGATCGGCCACCATGCGGGTGTATTCGATGCCAAGGTGAACCGCACCAGCTATGGACCGGGAGAGACAATCCGCGACCGTGTTATCATTCTCAGCAACATGTTGGAAGTCCGTCGTGAACTCAGAAATGAAGGAGAGCTGGCCTTGTTGAGGTGCAGACCATGGCTCTGAGACCTTCGCCATGGCAAAAACCAGGGGCTCATGCTCCACAAACGCCGTGAATGGGCGGGCTTCCAACAGGTATCAGAAGTGTCGGACAGCTAGGTAGAGGCCTAGTAGCTCACAATCGAAGGTACTGTACTTTCATTCGTTAGGGTGGAGCTGCCGGCTAAAAAAAGTGAGCGGCTGCCAGGCCCCGTTGACACACTGCTCGTGCACGCCACCAACCGCATAGTCTGAAGCATCCGTGGTAAGAGCAATCGGTGCATCGGGCGACGGATGCGTCAGCATGGATGTGCTGGCGAGGGCCAGTTTAGCATCCGTGAAAGACTTGGCCATCTCCTCGGTCCAGTCGATGGCACATTTGGTAGGCTTGCCCTTGAGGGCCTCATAAAGGGGCTGCATCAGCTGGGCCGCATGGGGCACAAAACGATGGTAAAAGTTCACCATGCCTAAAAACTCCTGCAAGGTCCTGACGGTGAGAGGGCGCGGAAAACCCTTCACAGCCTCCACTTTAGATGGCAGTGGGACGGCCCCCTCCCTCATGATGTGGTGGCCAAGAAAGTCAATTGAGGCCACCCCAAACAAACACTTGGCCGGGTTAATGATAAGGCCGTGCTGACTGAGGCGTTCAAAGAGCGCTCGGAGGTGAAGCATTTGCTCCATCCTGGAAGCGCTGGCGATGAGAATATCGTCCATGTAGACGAACAGAAATGGCAAATCCCGCAACACGCTGTCCATCAGGTGCTGGAAAGCCTTGGCCATGTAGTTGAGCCCAAAAGGCATGCGGAGGAATTCAAAAAGCCCGAATGGTGTAATTACCGCGGTCTTAGGAACGTCCTGCGGCCGGACGGGGTCCTGGTGGTAACCAGGAACGAGGTCCACCTTAGAAAAAAAAACGTTACCGGCCAAGCGGGCAGAAAAATCCTGGATGTGTGGGATTGGGTAGCGGTCAGGGGTAGTGGCGTCGTTAAGGTGGCGGTAATCCCCGCACAGGTGCCAACCGCCACCCGGCTTTGGCACAATGTGGAGAGGCGAGGCCCACGGGCTGTCGGACCGTCGCACGATGCGAAGACGCTCCAACATGTCGAACTCCACCTTTGTGACAGAGAGTTTCCCCGGGTCGAGGCATCGAGCCCGGGCATAGACAGGCAGGCCGGTGGTTGGAATGTGACCTCGTCACAATGGCCAAAAAGGTGGGCCATGTAAGGGCCGGGAACTCGGTGAGGAGGCAGACGAACTCATCAGAGGTCGAGAGTGTGCAAGCAAGCCTCGTCGAGGCAAACCAATTTAGCGAGCATGGAAGTGAACTGAATGTCTCCGCATTGAGGCGCAGATTTTTAACATCCACCAATATTTGGTGCAGAGGCCGTTGGTGCAGAGGAAATCAGCACCCAGCAAGGGGGTGGACACCCTCGCCGTGACAAAATGCCATGTGAAGCGCTGCCCGCCAAAACACAGTGCCACGTTTCGTTTACAAAGGCTGAATGGCACTGCCGTTGGCGGCTTCCAGGGCAGGGCTGTGACTCCCAGCCTCTCGATCCAATGCCGACGCAGGCAGAACGCTCACCTGGGCACCTGTGTCACAGAGGAAATGACGTCCGGAGTCGGGGTCCGAAATGAACAACAAACTGCTCGAACGGCTGACGCTCATGGCAGTTAACGAGCGCCGGCCAGCCCGTTTCCCGACTCGCTGAAGCTGCAGGGTGGCCGGCATGCCTTGGCCTCGGGACCAAACCTTGCTTAGTAAAAACACAAGCCAGGGGGCTTCCACTGCTGGGCCGTAGTGGCGGCCACAACGGTGCATGCCAGCGGCGTAGGCTCGACGGGGCCGGGGTCCCATGCAGCCGCACTGCATTGCTGTCTGGCGGGGGCGGGGTCCCGTGCAGCCACACTGCATTGCTATCTGGCAGAGAAAAACTTGTCTGCTTCCCTGGCCAGGGCGTGGAAATCCTTAACAGGCGAGTTGGCCAAGGCTGACCAATGACCATACCTGTCCCGGCAGCTGCTGCAGGAACAGCTCCTTGAAGAGGAAACATGTCCAGTGGCTGCCCAAGAGAGACAACATGTGGTCCATCAGCTCTGATGGCTTGGAGTCGCCCATTCTGTTTCGAGAAAGGAGCTGATGGGCGCACTCGGCCACAGTGAGCTCGAAGGTATCAAGCAGCAGGGCCTTTAGCGTCTCGTACTTGCCGCCCTCTGGAGTATCCTGGAGAAGGCTCACCACCCTGGTCGCATTGGAGCCGCTGAGTGCAGACACGACATAATAATACTTAGTGTCGTCAGCAGAAATGCTCCGAATGGCGAATTGGGCCTCAGCTTGTGCGAACCAAACGGCAGACTGTCGTTCCCAAATCTCCGGTAGTTTTGTCGAAACTGCGCTTGTTGCCATGTTCGTTCAAAGCTCCGAAACGTTCAAGATCAAGACGGTGTCACCAATGGAGGAGTTGCGGACAACGAGAGGGTAAAAACTTATTGACTTGTTCAAGGTTCCTTTATTTCCACGGAACAAAACCCCGACCAGGACTCATGTCTTTTTATATCCCCCATGACTTCCACCCGATCCTCTTAAAGGGGCGTGGCTCCAAACACCGGAGCGTACGCCACGCACATACCCTCAATAGGGAAGTTGCATGTGACGTCATTGTCTTAGTCACGTGACCGCTTGGGTGGCAAAACATTGCTTCTGCCACCATACGTAATGGCGGCAATTTGAAACTCGTCTCACATATAAATTGCCCCCTACACGATGGTAAAGAGTTGTTGTGCTGTCGGATGTACAGCCCGATTTCATAAGGGATCGGGCTTGTCATTCTACTGTTTTCCGGACGACACAACGCTAAAACGACTGTGGAAAGCGGCGCTGAGTAGGAAAGACTGGGAGCTGACCCCCCACAGCTACGTCTGCAGCCATCACTTCGTCACAGGTAATACACCCGTGTTGCATTTATTCTGCTATAATTTCACAAGTATGTGATATCTTCAGTGTGATGAGGTATTTTGTAATTAACATGCGTATATTCCGACAGAAAATTGCACCAATTTAAAACACATCCGACCTTCAAAGGTGCCATACCCACGCTGGGATTTCCGCGATGTCAACGTAAACGAAGGGTAAAGGGAGGTAACTACACTCGCATTTTGATTTATTTGCAGGCAGAAGAAGTTTTGATCCAACCCACCCAGATTATGCTCCAACTATATTCAGCAATGCTGCTCCATTCGCACAGGAGAAAATAGCCAAAAGCATGGACAGGTGAGAAGTAGCCTTGACCTTTGTAAATATTGTGTAATTTTGTAGATCTCGGCCGAAATGAAATTGTTTTGCCTCGAAACCTAAAATACATTGGAATCTAATTTGAAGAGTCTGCATAGTCTGTTTTAATTTGCAATAATGGAAAATACAAGAGATTTTTCTGTACCTGCATAGTCTATTTAAATATTCCGGGAAGCAACTTTGTAGAAATTTAGCATTGAGTTTAAAATTGTTCAAATTTATACAAGGTGACTAATTTGGATGCAAAACAAATAGGCCTTTGAAATACACTTCTTAATTAATTTTTTATATGAAATCGCAAATGCCTACTTTTCCTCAGCAGTTTTTCGGTAGAGCCTTTATTTTAAATTCATAGATTAATTTATTAACCACACTATATAGTATCTAAAGTACATGAATTTCATCTTATATTAATTATAGATACAATAACGTGCAAGAGCGACGTGGGAAGCGAGAGGAGTCCATGAAGTGGCGAGTAGCAGCTGGTGCTCTCATGGTACTCACTCACCTGGAGGATGATGTCGAAGATGTTTATGATGAAACTTGCACATCTGTGGCATGCCAAACAGAATTGACCATGAAGGACATCAGCGAGTTGGAAACAAGATCTTCCTTTGACTTCAATTCATTGAGAAACGAAAATGAAGAGTATGTGAAAAGCATTAACAAATTGTCTGTAAGTGAGAAAAGCTTTCAGGTTGATGAGAAGAAGGTTTTGTTCTACACCGGTTTGCCTAATTTTGCGACTTTAATGTGCCTCTTGCAGATACTGTATCCATGTGTGGAAGATTTTCAATCTCGGATTTTGACAAATTTCCAGCAGCTGACGATTGTATTAATGAGACTGCGACTGAATTTAAAGGGTGAAGATCTTGCATACAGATTTGGCATTAGTTCTTTGACTATATCTAGAATTTTCAGGAAGTGGATCATGTTTTGTACATAAGACTGAGACCCTTGATAAGATCACCTACTCATGCTGAACTGAGGTGTACCCTGCCATTAGAGTTCCAGAGATGTTTCAGGAATTGTGTGTGCATTTTGGACTGTTCAGAGGTGTTTATTGAAAAACCGTCCGATTATAAAGCTCGAGCGCAGACTTGGAGCAGCTACAAACAGCACAACACTGTTAAGTATCTTATAGTAATTACCCCCCAAGGTAGTATTTCTTACATTTCCAAAGGATGGGGTGGACGTGTCTCAGACAAATACAGTCACGTGAAAAAGTAAGTACACCCCATGGAAAGTTTTGACTTTTTCAACATATTTCAACATACAGCTATTTGATCTTCATTTCAACAATATTGATAGATAAAGGTGACATAACATAACAAATATCATGAAACATTTACATTTTGTAGCCCATTGTATAATTTAAATAAACATCAATGCAAATTTCGCATGTGGAAAAAGTAAGTACACCCATACATTTATCACTACTTCAAATACCTAAAATTAGAATCAGGTGCACCAGCTCAGGTGCAAATGATTAGAACATCGTTAGAGAGGATCTTGGAGGAACCTGTCTTATTTAAACCTCAGACATTCAGTTTGGTTTGCTCTTTGTTGTTGAAGTGTGCGGCGTCACCATGCCTAGATCAAAATAGGTCTCTGATGCCTTCAGAAAGAAGGTTATAGATGCCTTCGAGTCTGGGAAGGGATTTAAAAAGATCTCCAAACAATTTGAAATAAATCATTCGACCATCCGGAAGATCATGTACAAGTGGAGAAGATTCCAAACAACTGCCAACTTGTTCAAGCCAGGCCGCCCCAGCAAGTTCAGCACGAGAGCAGACTGCAAGATGCTGAAAGAAGTCTCTAAGAACCCCAGAATGTCATCACGGGACCTACAGGAAGCTCTTGCCACTGTTGATGCCAAAGTGCACGAGTCTACCATTAGAAAGAGGCTGCACAAATTTGATCTACATGGGAGGTGTGCCAGGAGGAAACCTTTGCTGTCCAGAAAGAACATCAGGGCAAGACTAAAGTTTGCCAATAAACACCAGGGCAAAGACCAGCACTTATGGAACAATGTGCTCTGGACAGATGAGTCAAAGGTAGAGCTATTTGGCCACAGTACCAGAAGACATGTTTGGCAAAAACCAAAGACAGCATTTGACCACAAGAACCTGATACCAACTGTAAAGCATGGCGGTGGAAATAATATGGTTTGGGGCAGCTTTGCTGCATCAGGGCCTGGGCAGCTCACCATCATAGAATCCACTATGAATTCTTCATTGTACCAGAGGGTGCTTGAGGATAATGTGAGGCCATCTTTCAGCAAGTTTAAGCTCAACCGAAGGTGGACCTTGCAACATGACAATGACCCTAAACATCCCAGTAAATCCCCCAAGGAATGGCTGAAAAGAAAGAAATGGAGGGTTCTGGAATGGCCAAGTCAAAGCCCGGATCTAAATCCCATCGAGATGTTGTGGGGGGATTTGAAACGGGCTGTGCATGCAAGAAAACCCTCAAACATCGCACAGCTGAAAGAATTCTGCATGGAGGAGTGGGCAAAAATTTCTCCCAGTCGATGTTAGAGACTGGTAGACAGTTATAAGAAACGCCTGCTTGAGGTTGTTTCTGCCAAAGGGGGCAATACCACCATGCGAAATTTGCATTTATGTTCATATAAATTATACAATGGACTACAAAATGTATATGTTTCATGATATTGAAAGAAGTCTCTAAGAACTGTAAAATGTAAATGTTTTCAAAGCGTCTTTGGGCTTCTTGAAAAGCGTTATTTAAAATACTGTATTATTATTATTATTATATTTGTTGTATTATATCACCTTTATCTATCAATATTTATCTATCAATATGCAACCCTCTTATGGTTAAACTGCCAAAATCAAGACTTTCTGCTCACCTTCACTCCTTCATTCCTCTTTTCTCCCACCTCTGGAACAAACTTCCTCACTCTCTTCAATCCCACTCCACCCTCCAGGTCTTTAAAACAGCTGTTCACCACCATCTCTTATCCTCCCCCATCCAAAACCTTGATCTTTTCTACCCCCGCTAATTTCGGTCCCCTTGTGTTTTATACCTCTCCCCCCCCTCCCACGCCTCCTTCCCCCAAGCCCTCTCCCTCCCACACTTCTCCCTGCTCTCAAATGTTGTGGTTGTGTGCTTCCCCTTCTCTCCCCATCTTGTCTTCCGCTCGCTCTTTTTGTATATTTTGTTTGTCTGGTTGATTTGTTTGTGAAATACATGTTAGCTCTTTCACGAGCCTCGATTCAGTATACAAAAAAATATATATATATATATATATATATTATTGAAATGAAGATCAAATAGCTGTATGTTGAAATATGTTGAAAAAGTCAAAACTTTACATGGGGTGTACTTACTTTTTCACGTGACTGTTTATCACAGAAAACTGTGGAATCCTGAATAATTTTCTACATGGGGACGTTATTCTAGCAGACCGAGGATTCACGATTGAAGATTCTGTTGGCATTTATTGTGCCGAATTGAAAATGCCAGCATTCACTCAGGGAAGAAAACAGCTATCACGACGAGAAGTTGATGAAACACGAGAAATTGCTCATGTTCGCATTCATGTTGAGCGCGTGATCGGACAGTGGAAACAAAAGTACACCATGATGGTAGGACCAATACCTTTCTCTTTCGTATGTGGTGATGCAGAAGATGATGTAAACATTGTTGACAAAATGGCTTTTGGGTGTGCTGCTTTATGCAATATGTGTCCATCTGTTGTACCCTTTGATTGATGAAATAATATATGCATGATATTCTCTCTGGCACATCAAAACACAACACTGTTTACAAAATATCAATTATTATTATTATTAATGTTCAACATATCAAACTTCTTTCAGCATTAAACTGACCAGATACATATTTCATTATGTTCTGTCAAACCTTTTATGTAATATCAAGGTGGTCTGAAAATGTAGCATTTCATTTTGAAACTTATTCTTTCCCAAGACTTGTTTTACATGAAAATTAATAAATATTATTGGTTCTATAATAGACAATATTCAGTTCTTGTTCTCTGTTTGCAAGGCAAATATAAACAACACACAACACAACAACACAACACAACACAAATAAAACTTAGCCTTTGTTTACTGATTTTTAGTCTCTGAATATATTGTTGCGGATCTCGGGTTCGTCGACGTACTGAGGGGGGTATTAGCCCTGCTCCCCCTCGAACTCCGAGTCCACGAGGCCGCCACCCACACTATACTCGTGGTGGACGGATTGATGGGCAATTCCAGCCACCGAGCCCGCAGCTACGCGTGGAAGGGTTAACGGTCAGGGCTGGGATAATGATAGGGATTTAGAGAGATCTTCGGGACATGATTTAAGTAGTGATACCTGAACAGTAGAAGGGACGTAGAGAGTTTTGTGGTTGTTAAAGAAAAGGGTGTGCATAGTGTAAAGGGACGACGAGGGAAGCACGAGTTGTAGGGGAAATTAGTTAGATAGGTGATGCTGTGTGTTTGAGGAATTGTGTGTGAGAATAAATGGAATTGTGTTGAGGTGTGAGAATAAAAGGGGTGGAATGCATGGTGTGGAATGCATGGTGCGAAGGATTGAATGGGGGGAGTGGAACCCATTCATGAAAGCCCAGGTGGGTAGTTTAAAGCTAGGTTGAGGGTGCAGGTAAATTGCATGGATATTGACACCTGTGGTGCTGATGGTAGAACGTAGTGTTTTGTGAGGTGTATGAGGCGGTGGAATGGCTGGGCGTGTGGTTTAATTGGTAGTTATGGTTATTGAGGCACTCCGTCACTGGGAGCTCATCGGCCAGGTAAGGCCGCAGGAAGGCTCTGGGAGCCAGTTACGTTAGCGAGTGAGTGGAGCCCGAGTTTCCAAGGGCAGGACCTGGGTTGCCCAATGCCAAGGTGGGCATTGAGGGGGTAAGTGCCAGGGAGGGCCTTCCCTGGTAGATTTGTTGCGAGGAGCAGGCAAGCTTGGGAGGCGGCTCCAGTGGACGGAGGGGCGCAGGTAAGTATCCCTGCTGGTGGAGCCACATGACCTAGCCCCAAAATTGTGCGAGGGAACAGGGAGAATTTTTTTTGGGTGAGACCCAAATTCAGGAGGGCACCACAGTGTGGGCAATGGGAATTCGGGTTCTTAGAACCACATCGTTTAAATAGGCCAACTGGCAGGGTACAAACCCGGGGAGATTAAGATGTGTAAATGTTATTAGTGTAGTTAGGATGTGAGACCCCTTCGCACCATTCACAACCATTCACCTCGGAGGACGAACTTCACACCGTTAGGCTCTGTAAGCTGTTTGGGAAGTGAGATGCATCACGACGTGAGGGAAACATTGTTTTATTCCATCCCTTCCTTCCTGGGAGAACCTGGGAGGGATTTGGGGACGAATTTGGTGTTAGAGGAGGATATGGGAGACAGGACGTAGAGACGAATTGTAAATACAAGGGGGGCTAGGGTCGTGTAGCCAATGGTGGGGGGTATGTATGGCTCGGGACGAGCTTGCTCCACTCACTCTGCCGTGTTCCTCTCACCGCACCAGGTATGGTGGTGCCTGGTCACCTTGTTTTTCGTGTGCCACTGTTTGCTTTTCCGTGTGCTTGTTGCACCTTGTTTTCCTCCCTGCCCAGGACCATTTGGAGGCCCACCTGTTGCAGCCTCTTGCTGGCAAACATCCCTTCATCTTGTACTTATGGACCACAAGCCTTGTGGCCCCACACCTCTGCTGTGCAGCATCTTGCTGCCAATTCATCTTGCACCTATGGACCACATGTTGGGTGGCATTCGGGCCAACTATCGGACCACTTGATGGGTGGCACTGGCACACCTGTTGAGTGGCACTGACGCCACGCATTTGGACCACGTGTCAAGTGGCCCTGCTCTTGAATGAAGAAAGTGATCCATGTGTGCAATTGTGAAGATTTAGATGGCCCTGATGTTCAAATGGCCTGTATGCCGGTCAGGGCCAGCTGGTTTTTGTAAGCCCGCACACAACAAGAAGCCACAAGAAGATGATACAAGCAGCAAGTGCCTCCATTTCCTTCCTCCATTTCTTTCCTCAAGTGCAGATCCTGGGTTGTAGTGTGTAAATCATGGTTAAGTTCTGTGCATGTAAATATAAGAATGTTGCCCACCGGCTTTGTGTTTAGTTTAAAAATTCCGGAAATGCGTGAACAGTTGTGGGTGTGTGTCTGTTAGATAGCTGCTCAAAGCATGAGGCGGGACATATCGAGAGTAAATGATGTCACACTCATGGGTTAGAGTTAAATGTTAGAGGGATTACATCTACTAGGGCATGCCCGTACTATATCTATATCTAAAATTATATCCCCCCCCTCTATTTACATGAAATGGTTTGGTCCAAAGCGAACGGCTTGCGAGTACGGTGACAATCCCCCCCCCTCTATTTACATGAAATGGTTTGGTCAAAAGCGAACGGCTTGCGGAGTTTGGTAAAGAAATCGCCATAGCATGCACAAACGCGCAGGAAAGCGAAAGAATCGCAAATTAGTTTTAATTAGTTTTAAAACATAGTTTAACGCCAACATAGTTTGCCAACGTGAAATAAATGAATACGCTCTCAAATGTGCCGTCCGAGGCAGAGTCTGTTCGCCACGTTCGGCACACGTGATAACTCGCTGCTCTCTGATTGGTTGAATCGTTTTTTGGACATAGCTCGGTAACTACTTGTCCGATTAATATGAAACCTTGAAAAGGCACATCCTCGGGTCCCCAGCAATATACCTGGCAAGTTTCAAGTATATCGGACCCGTGGTTGTCGAGAAACAGCGGTCACAGACAAACATACATACATACATACATACATACATACATACATACATACATACACACAGAGATTACTGGAATTATAGATAGATGTGTCACATTAATGATAAAAGTAAAATTGAATACCAGACTCTGCCTGTCGTTCTGCCTGAGGTCGACTCGGGCCGAGTCTGGTCGGAGAGGGGGGTCGTGTTACGGTTTTGTAAATAAAGGCAACACCCCCCCCCCTCCCCCCCATAGTTAGTTACACCACAACATGTAGCCTCGCTTAGTTCCGGTGCCCCATGGAAGCAACCATTGCTGGCCCCTCCATGGGCCTAACACTGCCATCCCCCTAAACTAATTCTCATGCCCCCCCCCCCCATGTGAGGAATGGTCACACTACCATTCCCCCATGTGGGGTACAATACTCTCCCCAGTCCTCTACACTATGAGCCCCTCCATGTGGCGGTACCTTGTCGCGGCTCGGCCTCGAAGGGCCGAGCGATCCATGCGTGTGGTTGGTCGGCTGTATGGGTTGACCGTCCGGCATTGACGATCCGAGGGGGGTGGGATTAATAGGCCCAGGTGCCGGGCTCCATCCATGCGTGGGGCCCTTCGGTCCCACGCACGATGACCCAACCGGCCACGTCACAAAACCTCACCCGGTAAGGTGCGTGGCTCCGAAAATCCAAACCTCTCGAACCCAGCCGACCGCCTTCCCGTGGTATGGCACCAACAATACCGTGCGGGCGCCAGAGGTACGAATCGTGCACGCCGGCCCTCGTGGGACCGGCGCAGCACCGATTCCCTCCGGTCCCCATGGCACACAACTCACCGGGGGCTCGCGAACGCTACTCGTCCTGCTAAGCACTACCCCAGTCGTTGTCGATGCCTGGGCCTCGACATCACATCTCGCGACCCACACCATACTCACACACCAAGGCACACACACACCTTTCGCACAACCTGTCATCGCACACCCCGGTGCACACTCTTCCTCCACACACTCTGGTGTGCACTCTCGCTCCACACACTCGGGTGTGCACTCTCGCTCCACACTCTCCGGTGTGCACTCTCGCTCCACACACTCCGGTGTGCACTCTCGCTCCACACACTCCGGTGTGCACTCTCGCTCCACACACTCCGGTGTGCACTCTCGCTCCACACACTCCAGTGTGCACTCTTTCTCCACACACTCCATTACGCACTCTCTCCACGCACTCTGGTACACACTCTCTCTCACACTCCGTACCACTACCAGTCGCACATCTCACAATGGGCCCTTCTCGAACACCCGGGTCTCGCCGACCCACAAGCTCGCCAAGCACCCGTTCGCACCAAACACATTCCTGCCATTGCAACTCACCTCGGGGCACTCCTTCCCCCGCTTCTCCTCCAGCACCTGCAAACTTTTTATTTGGTCAGCAAGCACGTCATCACGGTGCGAACACAAACCTTGCACACATTCCATCACCTCCTCCCTTAATTCACTCCCTATCTCTCCTTCTGTCTTTTCAATTTCAATTATTTCTTCCTTTTCCAGGGTTACCTCCTCCAGCTTCTGTTCCACCTCTATTTCCCGTTGCGCCCCTACTATTTCCTGCTGCGTCCCCAAAATTTTCTCTTCTAACTCGACCTTCGTTGGTTTCTCTACATGCCGCGTCACTACTCCCATAGCCCCAGTCAGTTTGGCCGTACTCCGCTTCAACCCTCTCTCCACGCGCTCTCGTACCGCTTCACCCCGTCGCGTACCACTGCTACCTCCTTGCTCAACCTACGCCCAATTTCCTCCCCCATGGTGTCCATCCGACTAGCCATCTTGCTGTTTGTTTCCTCGCTCTTGGTATCTATCCGTTCAGCCATCTGTTTCATTTGCACCTCAAAGGATGCATTCATTTGGGTTAAGAACAACTCGATGTTAAACCCGGCTCGCACAGCGGGCTCGGCTTCCGCCGCCACGTGCGAGGCGCCGCCATTTTCTCCCCCTCCTGCCACACCCTCATCAACTTCCCCTTCTAATAATTGTTCCTGCTGGTCCTGGGTCATTAATTCGTCCATATTTTCTACTCACACCAGCACCTCGTCGTCTTGGCCAGCCATTGCACGAAGTCCCAAAAAAAAATTTTAACTACATTTTGTACACTCGTAATTTTGAGTATGTGAAGTGCACTCCAGGTCCAAATATCCCACTCCCGGGCACCAATTTTGTTGGTGTCAGGCTTCAAATCCCACTACTGAATACCAATTTTGTTGTGGATCTCAGGTTCACCAACGTACTGAGGGGGGGTTAAGCCCTGCTCCCCCTTGAACTCCGAGTCCACGAGGCCGCCACCCACACTATACTCGTGGTGGATGGATTGCTGGGCAATTCCAGCTGCCGAGCCCGCAGCTAGCGTGTAAGGGTTAACGGTCATGACCTGAGTACCTTCCACACATGCAGCCGTGAGAACGGGGACTGAACCTCGCACGAGTCACGCTGGTACTGAACGCCCGAGCGGTTGTGCGTCGCGTAACTCATGCCGTTAACAATATCGAACCCGATCGAGTGGTTATAATTCGGGCAATGCTTGGCCAATGTTGAAAGGATGATGACGGCCAGGTTGGAAACAAACCACAGGATTTATTACAATGTACAGTTTCACAGAAAAGGGACACAGCGAAGAATCTTAACAGCCTTACCTAGTACCCAGACAAGGGCCCTCAGATTCGTTTGGGGAATGGAAGGAAGAGGGGAATGCGCCCAAAGGGCGGCCACTCGTGCAGTTTGCCTTGACTGGCTCGTTTGGCGGATACCCCCAAGGATCGCTCCAACCCAAGTACACTCCAGCCAGGGATGTTCGCGGCAGGGGCGTTGATCACGGATGTGCACGTAGCAGGAATCTGAGGAGCGTATCTCAGGGTCAGCCAGGCAGAGCGCGCGTTGCAGAGAGAGAGCGTCTATATGCAGGGAGTCCAGGCAGAAAGAGAGTCGGGGCAGAGAGAGAGAGAGAGTGCCTGTAAGAGAGCATCAGCCAGCATCTGCAAGAGAGTCAGAGCGGGGGCCCGGGCCATGTTTTATAGCCCCCCGACCCCACACTCGAACGTTCCACGGGCCTCCATTGGCCGCCTGGGGTCACGTGTCGTGACAGCCCCTCATTGGTCACCCTCGGCCACTCCCTTCAGCTCCCATTGGCTGCTCCCTGCTCTCCAGCCATGCCCTCCAGCCCCTCCCTCGGGCCTGCAAGGCTTGTCCTAGGCCCATGACAGGGCATTTTAGGCTGCAATGAGGCCTACCATTATCCTGCCTGCTTCACCGCACACTAACACTGGGAAGGAGACTATACTTCACATTTAATAAGAAATAACTAACTAAGCGAGGCTACATGTTGTGGTGTAACTTACTATGGGGGGGGGGGGGGGGGTGGGGGCATTGCCTTTATTTACAAAACCGCAACAATATTTTCATATCATTTGAAAAGTAAAAACAAAAATTACAACAGCAAGTAGTCTATCTAAAGTTGTCAATTCTCAACAAAATATCTCTACCTTTGACTCACCTTTGCTGTCAGCACTCGGATGCTGTTATCAGTCCTAACATAAAGCACATCTGACACGAAACCAGCTACAAAATATTTATAAGCGTCCAGGCTCTTGTATGCCCGAAGCGTCTCGCGGGTGTAAGGACTAACAGTGCTGTCAATGAAAAAGTTGTATGTATCCGGGTAGGAAACGTAAGGAAAAACATCGTGATCCTTGGACCATTGTGTAACTGCTGTCGCGTACGGGTCCACAGGCAGATGACACAGCCTCAGTTTCTCGCCATACCGCGAAAACGCCTCAACGGGCAAGCTACGGGCGTAAACTGACAGGTCCGTCTGATCAAACGACAGCTTTCCCGCCATGTTGTTTATGCCACCCAAGATGGCGGCCGGAACCGGTTGCCATGGACGACACTCACGTCATGCAAGGCCTCTATAGACCCACTGGTCCCGGGCTAGTGAATTATGCCTCCATGGGGTAGCCCCCACAGAGTGAAGACAGCCGAATCGGGGAAGAATACTCGTTCGACCGGTGGTTCCTGTGCTGTGTAAGTCGGCTCGACTATGTATCTCTGTTGTAACTTTTGTCAACCGAATGAGTATTTTCCCAGTGATTTAAAACTATTTGCAAGTGGTCATTGCGTGGACATTACATTGCTTATGTCGGAAAATTGATTCTACAATCATGAAAGTAGATTGCAAAACATGTGTGTAATAAAATGATGTGATCATTGGTGTAATTAGATGATGATCAAGATGCGATCTGGTGTACGGTAATAAAAAACTGTGTCCAGAAAAAACAAATCTTCGGGACACCACCTCATTAATACTTTAAAATATACGCAATCTTAGTCCCTCTTCCAGAGGGAATTTTAAAAATAGATCGCAGGTACAATGGAGTGAGACCCTATCCCATGGAAGTATGAATTAAGTTAAAAATTATTATTAACTTAAATAAAAAATACTAAGCCCACAAGGAGAATGACAGCCTCGCTTAAACAAAATGAATATATGCACCTCGATATAAGAATCGCAAGATATCGTAAATTTTGTCAGATTTCACTCCAGATTTGGACATTTATTTCATCTGCAGGATCCAATCCTCATATCCGAATCCAGTTTTTGATGATATGCTTCAATTATGTTATAATAATCGATCGTGTTTCCAAGGCAAGGCATGTTTCAATAGGCCGAAACAAAATGACGGCTTAAGAACCGAGTGAGTGGCAGTGGGCTGACCAAGATGGTGGGCCACCTCATCTACATATATAAAACACAGTTTGTTTGTTTGTGTGTTACCTATAGACTCCTAAACGGAGAGGCTCACGTACTTGATTTTTGGCATAGACATGGCCATTGGGCCCCGGAAGGAGGGGGCCCACCTAAAAATGACTTCCAATGACGAGATCCATATTTTTTATTCATAGTTAACGAAGTGCATTTCAGCGAGGAACATTATACACTGAATCGCAGCCTGTGCCACAGCAGCGCACTGATTCGCTCAGAGCGATCACGTGATGTTCCATCCTCGCACCATATATCACGGTGTAATTTGTGCGAGGCTTTTGTCTGAGTGAGCTTGAGTCGAGAGGGCGAATGTTCGGGTTGGGAATGTACGGGTCTCCCTTCCCCCGCCCGGCAACGCCGGTACTGGAGGGCGTCATAGGATCGGTGAGTCTCCGAAATCCGCTTCATGCTGTTGTCGCGAAGACACAGGACGATGTCGTGATTGTTGTACTGCTCTCCTACCATGAGAACTGCAACGTCATTGTTGACTGGCCCTCCCCTCCCCCCTCTCCCTCCCCTTCCCCTTCCCCTTGCCCCTTCCCCTTCCCCCCTCCATCCTCCCCTTCCCCCCTCCCCCTCGTCCCCTCCCTTCCCCCTCCCCCCTCTCCTCTCCTCCCCCCCCGTTCCCCTCCCCTCCCCTTCCCCCTTCCCCCGTTCCCCTCCCCTCCCCCGCCCGGCAACGCCGGGTACTTCTGCTAGTCTTCAATAAGAACAGCACTCAATAGCGAGCATACCTCCGCCTGGTGAGCAGTTTACGTTTTGTATCTCAGAGTAGTCCGGAAAATCACAATACAGAATTTATATAATGCAGAAATATTCTTCACCAAAACTGAATCGATTCTTCCTTGTCACACACACAACCTGTCCAACAGGTTTTGTCCAAATCCATCCACAACTTTTTGAGATATCCTTCTATGTATTGTTTTTGGCCCTATCTCCATATGGTGAAGAATCACTTTTAAAATTCTAGTAGCCGGATCCGAATCCGGATCTTCACCAAAATCTAATCATTTCATCCTTATCACATACGCTATATCTCTGCCAAATTTTGTTCAAATCCGTCCACAACTTTCTGAGATATTTTGTTCACAAACGAACAGACAGACAGATGAGTGACTCATGGAGCGACACTTGGCGAAAGGGAACAAAGTAGGATGGCACTCAGAAGAGCATCCTTTTTACCTTATAAATAATTGGTGGTGAGTTTGGACTCCTCCAGAAGTTGTGTGCACCAGGTAAGTCTGAATGATTTGAGTTTATTATTATATTTCGTGCATTTCATTCCTCATTCACCATGTTGAGTGAGATGTGTTTCTCATTTATTGTTTGACAACTATTCCTGGTTTTTTGATTATCAATGAACACAGATCTTAGTGAGAACACAGAATTGGACAGATGGACGGATGGACACTGCCTTGTATTATTATAGATAAAAAATAAATACATGGTACAGAAAAACGATCGTATTGTTACAGACACGACTTTGATGTTAAGGTGGGCCGAGCGGAATGGCCGTCGTGTCCGCACAAATTACCCGATTGTACTCGAACGTTGACGAAGCCGCGTGATGCTGGCTCAATAAGAAAAAGAAGACACCCGGCTGGATTACAATAACACAATACGACACCAGGGGTTCAGTTCTCAAGACCTCCGGAGGAGGTTATATTAAGGCGGAAGGTTAGATTACAACTACAAGAGGGACAGCATAGAAAGACAAGCACTTAGACACAATCTTATATTATTCCCAACAGACGACAGATAAACGGGACAAAATGCTGACTCACACGGGGATTGATGGCAAGGAAAGGCAGGTAGCGATGGCTCCAGGTGCACCTGGGCTCAAAGGTCAGAATCGACTCGGTCCGGTCCAGAGATGCGGGGAGGTCGCAGCGCTCGGATGGCGTCTTGTCTGCTCAAGCTGGGGGCGCATCTGACTCAGCGCTCGCAGGTGGCTTTCCTTCTCCAAGCTCGGTGCGCATCTGACTCAGCGCTCGCAGGTGGCTTTCCTTCTCCAAGCTGGGTGCGCATCTCTCGTCACATCCGGCGCGTGGCCGCGTATATCCGGCGGGGAGTGACACGCCCTCGGCTCGTTAGCTCCGCCTCGTGGAATCGGCACGTTGCTTCTCATTGGGTGCGTGCGGGGGGTTTACCAGGCTCCGCCCTTGACGAGGAGCTGACAAGGAGCCCCTTCGTGGTAACCCCGTGGAGCGCATGGTCTGGAGCTAATCGAGCCGGTGTGAGGACGCATCCTCCCCCGCTCCGCCGCCATCTCCTCTGTTGTTGTTGTAATTGTTGTTGTAGTTGTTGTTATTGTTGTTGTTTGGGGAAGAAGATGGGAGGAGGTATGGGAAAGGTCCTAAACTCACTACTGATGCCATATAATCACATTCTGGTGCAACGAAGAGTCATAATTAATGGAAACGAGGCCTTAACTGACATAGATTAAGAATAACTAGGAAGATGTCCGAAAGTTGTCTACGTGTGGTGCGGTGGACCTGGGCACGACATTTAATGGGGGAATAAGGGGAAGGTCGGCTCTACTGATTGTTATTTACATGCAATGGGACTAGGGAATGGGGGATCGGGGAAAGTTGGGGAGTATTGGAGAAAATAGGGGAATATTTACAAGCGGATATGGAGGCCAAATTCCATATTCGCAACATTGCACCCTTCTCTACCCTCGGGGCGTCCCGACCCGATAAATTTTTACTTACTTTAGTGTGGCACGCAATGTAGTTCCCTCTACTATTAACTCTACCCTGAGTGCGACAGTTTTACAGATATTCACAAATGAGTAAATATGTCCCCCTGCGACGTTGCACCCTTCTCCTCACAGAAACACACCCACAGGATAACCGAATCTGGAAAGAATTCTCAAACTACACATACAGCCGGTAGGGAGCATTATTTACAAGACTACGCTGCTATTTACACTACGATCCAGGACCTGTTTTTGGAGGAACACATGCAGATGTTATGCATAGAGAGAGCGCGCTTGCCAACATCGATACACCAACCCACGAGTGCTCTGTGGCCGACGGCCTTTAATAACGTGCAGAGCACCCTTCCCGAGCATCAACAGCACCACCCCACCACCAATCGGTGCAGTCACCATTGTTCATTGGAATAAAAATAAATTCGACAACCCCTAACCCTGCAGGTGTCTCTTGCTCTTCTTGTGGTGCACTTGGTGGTGTTAACTATTAGTGGTTCACCTGTATGGCATAGGTGCCACGTTGACCCATAGGTCCATCCCCGGGTGGTGCTTGGCCGCAAACGAACTGCGGTCCATTGTGGGTGGCCACAAACATTGCGGTCCATATGGTGTATCGATCCCGGCAGCAAACAGCGAAAGTGCAGGCCCACAACTGCGCAGCCAGCACCTCTCTCTCCTCTCTCTCTACCCCAAAGCCAGATCCTCGGAGGTGGGAGACAAAAGAAGAAACAAGTGAGTAAGGTGGTAAGGGCGCAAAAGTGCACGCAATGTAAGGTGATGCACACTGGGGGGCACATGGGAACCAGGTGAGACAGGTACGTTCCTATCGTACGCCCCCCCCCCCACCAGGTAACCTACATGGCCCCTCCCTTACCCCTTACTGTATCCACACAACACAACACTACCCATAAACATCTACTTTACAAATCGACAAACATCCCTACTGTCTTCCCCGTTCCTCCCATAAACCAAATTCGTCTTCTCTCCCTCCTAACCAATCAAATTTGCCATTTTCAACTCTCATCAAAATTTGCCATCTCCAACTGCACATCAAAATTTGCCATCACCAATTCATCATCAGTCCCTCCTAAGGAGGGAGAGATGGAATCACCCCAATGTCTCATCCACGTCGTGATGCGTCTCACAAATCCACAGCAATCTCATTTCCTGCACACAGAACAAAGAAAACACAGGTGTGGAGTCATCATCATCACCACAGGTAAGTGGCTGCGTATGGTGCGACAGGTTCATCAATCCTAACTATCTCCTAAATGACTTTAACAACTTTACACTACCCGGGGTCTTTCTCCGGCCAAACCATTGGCCCTCTTACACTATGGGTTCTAAAAACCAATTCCCATTGGCCAAACTGTGGTGCTCTTCAATTTGGGGTCTCACTCCCCCGATTCATCTCCCGGTGCCCTCGTACAATTTCTGGGCTGCGACGTGTACCTCTCCCAGTGGGTCTACCCACCTGCACACCTCCACCACTGCAGTTGCCTCCGAGCTTACCTGCTCCTTACCCTAACCTAACTACCAGGGGAAGGCCCTCTGGCTCTCTCCCCACTCCGTGCCCTCTCTGGCACTGGGCTGCCCGATCCACACCCGGGATCCTCAGGCACCCACTCACAACTACCGGCTCCCAGAGCCCACCTGCGGCCTCACCTGGCCGACATCCTCACAGTGGTGGAGTGCCCAACCAACTACACACACTAACAGGCTACACGCCCAGCCATTTCCACAACACTAATGCACCCATTCACAACACCATTCTGCAACCGCACCACAAATGCCAATATCCAACCACAATTTACCTGCACCCTCTACCTAACACTTACACTACCCGCCCCGGGTGCTCGTGAAAGGGGTCCACTCTTCCCCCATCCACACCTTCGCACCATGCACACCACTCCGTACCACTCACTCCAACTCTCTCCACACACCTGTACCTGCACACCTGTGCTCTCACACCTGGTGCCACCTGCACCCTTCTCTCCCCAAGCGCATTCGCGCTGATCCACACACTCACTACTCATACACTGCTCCACACACCTGTCCAGTTGCACACCTGTGCAATCACACCTGTTCAATTCTCACAAACACGGCATCATCTCAGCTAACTACTCCCTTCTGAAACTTGCGCTTCCCAGTCGTCCCTTTAAACTATTGCGCTCCCTCGTCATTATCATCCATACTAATCTACCTGCGTCCCCACTACAGGTATCAGTCACTAACTAAACTTAACGTCACCTACTGTCATCTTCGCTAGATCCCTACACACAATATCCTAACCCACCCGGGCTAGTTTTCACTGCCATACACCCCATAAGCTATTGCTCCTTTGCCCCCCACATGGGAAGGATGGTGGATTTGCCATCCCACCACATCGGGGGTCTCTCACTATCAATTTTGCACGTCAAATTTCAACAAATTAAAAATTTGCCAATCACTGCCCATCATCTGCCAATCACTACTGCCAATCCCTTGCCAATCATCAAATTTTGTTTTTCTCTAATTTTGGGTCCAAAACACTAACCTCATCACCCAGTCTACTCACTAATACCTCTCGGTGCGCCAATCCCTGTCCAAAGCCCGGCTTCGTAAAGCCAAGCAATGGATGCTGGTTGTTTTGTGCCAGCGGCTGGATGCGTCCGGCACTCGGTGCAGGGACGGGGGCTTACCCGGGCCGAGATCCCACGCATCACCTCGGCGTGGAGCCATCCAATGTCCCGATCTCGACCTGCCGGAATGCCTCAACAAAAGGTGGTCGCCATGACGACCCTTTCTATCGGGCTGCCAGCTCCGCCTAGTGGAGCCTGGACGCGGCCGTTCAAAGCGAGGCCCGGCACGCACCGAGGGCCTGCTTCGGCTAAAAGTCGCTCTAACCTCTAACCCGTGTAACGTCGATGCTTCACCTGGACGCTTACACCCCGCAGCCCGTTCCTTGCTCACACATCCAGCCGTTTCCATGCCCCTCGTACCGTTCCTTACACACCCAGGTACACCCATTCCACTCACCGCCTTGGTCACACACCTGACCACCGAACACTTTGGCACACACTCGTTGGTAGCACACCTCACCAATACACCTCTTCGCGCCCCCTCCTCGGTCACCTCCTCTGTGACAATCACAGGTGTGCTCTCATTCGCACACCCAACCACGTGCCTCACCACCAACTCCAGCGTGCATTCCCACTCACGCTCTACCATTCCAGGTGTGCATCCTTCCATCCCAGGTGTACATCCTCGCTCACCTGTCACAACTAACTCACGCTCCATGTCACTCTCACTACTTTCACCTCCATTCCTGACAGCGCACTCACCCTTACTCTTGACAGCACACTCTTTCCCCATGCACCTGTCCGTCACACACCTTTCTCGCGCACACTCTCCCGTTACACCCTCTGTAACACTCACCACAGGTGGACACTCTTCCTTACTTCTGACAGCGCACTCTTTCCTCATGCACCTGTCCGTCACACACCTTTCTCGCGCACACTCTCCCGTTACACCCTCTGTAACACTCACCACAGGTGGACACTCTTCCTTACTTCTGACAGCGCACTCTTTCCTCATGCACCTGTCCGTCACACACCTTTCTCGCGCACACTCTTGCGCACACTCTCCCGTCACACCCTCTGTAACACTCACCACCCCGCGCTTCCACGTGCTCCCTCGCACACGCGCTACGACCGACTCACTCTCGCCAGCACCCTCACTCCTTGGCACGCACTTTTTCCTCACACACCCCAGAGTCGGACTTTCTCGCACACCTCCTCCTTCGCACACCAGACCTGTCACACACCTCACCAACGGCCTTTCACGAACACCCAGATCCAAACCAATCCCCAAGCTTCTTAAATCCCCTGGCGCATCATACGCACGACCATATTGGTCACCACTTACACCGGGTCCTCTTCCTCTTCGCTTCTCCTCCATCACCTGCGAATCCCTCATCCGGTTAATGAGCACATCATCACGATCCAAACACAGACTTTGGACCAATTCTTTTATCTCCTCTTTTATCTCTTTCTTATCCCCTCTCCGTCGCTTCTTAATTTCGCTCATCCCTTCCTCCACTTCTTCTAATTTGTGCTTCACCTCTTTTATTCCCCGGTACGTCTCCTCAAGCTCATCCTCTAAGGCTACCTTGACCGTTTCCATGTGCGTCCTCACCTGCCGGTCCTTCGTCTCCATTACCTCTATCACCTCGTCCAACCTCGTTGTCAGTCCCTCACGTACCATCTGACATTCCCTCTTTGTCGCTATTAAGTCGTTTTTTATGTCGTTTTGTGTCGCTTTTAAACCTCCTAATACTGCAGTGTTCCTTTGAACCTGCTCCGTTAGTCCTTTTTGTCCCTCCGTCAGCTGTTCCACCTCCTGCGTCAGGTCCTCTATGCCCCCTTGTAACTTTACAGTCCCCTTTCTCACCTCCTTTTCCATGTGCTCCTCACAGTGCCTCACCTCCTCGCGCACTCCTCCGACCTCCTCACTCACTCCTCCTCTGATCTCCTCTCCCATCACTTGCATCTCCTGCCCAGATGCCACCCTCATCTGCTCCATTTCCTCCCTGTGAGCATCCAGTTTGGTTTCTACCCCCATTCTGACCCCCTCTATCTGCTGCTCCATTTGTTTAACTTCCCTTTCCGCTTGGTCCCTCATGTCCCTCAATTTGCCTTCCATACTGTTTTCTAACCCCTCTAACCCATTTTTCACTCCCTCTATCTGATTCTCCTGGGCAGCCATTCTATTTTCTACCCCCTCTAACCCATGTTTCACCTCTTTTATCCCGTTGTCTAACCCCTCAAATTTCTTTTCTAATCCCTCACCGGTACCCCTCATTTGGCCCTCTAATCGCCCACTATCAACCCTCATTTGCTCACTCTGAGCATCCATCCGGTTCCCCATCCGCTCACCCAATCGCTCAATCTGGCTCCCCATACTCATCTGTACAGCTGCCTGTAGCTGCGCAATGAGGGCCTGTATGTCAATCGGCTGCATGTTAAAGCCCGCTGATACAGCCGGCTCGGCTACCGCACGCTCGTGCGAGGCGCCTTTTTGCGCGCCCGCTACTTCGTGCGTGACGGCGCTATTTTGCGAACCTGCCGCCCTCACTGCTTCGCTCTCCTCTTGTCCCTCAATTTGGTCCTGGATCGACCCTACCTCACTCTCCTTTACCGGACCCCAGCCGTCTTGACCCGCCATAGCGCGACTTTCAAAATTCGGTTTTTATTTTTATTTTCGTAAAACAAATTCAAATTTCGCCGTTATAATTTCGCGCGGGAAACGCGCTCCGAATCGATTCGGTCGAGCGCCGTACGCGCTCCGGCTCGATTTTCCCTCCCAAAATTTGGGCCTAACTAATTTAGTCCCGGGTTCGAATTCCACTCCTCGACACCAATTGTTACTCTAATAGTACAATTGGTGTTCCAAAATTTGGGCTAAATAAATTTAGTCCCAGGTTCGAATCCAACTCCTGACAACCAATTGTTACAGACACGACTTTGATGTTAAGGTGGGCCGAGCGGAATGGCCGTCGTGTCCGCACAAATTACCCGATTGTACTCGAACGTTGACGAAGCCGCGTGATGCTGGCTCAATAAGAAAAAGAAGACACCCGGCTGGATTACAATAACACAATACGACACCAGGGGTTCAGTTCTCAAGACCTCCGGAGGAGGTTATATTAAGGCGGAAGGTTAGATTACAACTACAAGAGGGACAGCATAGAAAGACAAGCACTTAGACACAATCTTATATTATTCCCAACAGACGACAGATAAACGGGACAAAATGCTGACTCACACGGGGATTGATGGCAAGGAAAGGCAGGTAGCGATGGCTCCAGGTGCACCTGGGCTCAAAGGTCAGAATCGACTCGGTCCGGTCCAGAGATGCGGGGAGGTCGCAGCGCTCGGATGGCGTCTTGTCTGCTCAAGCTGGGGGCGCATCTGACTCAGCGCTCGCAGGTGGCTTTCCTTCTCCAAGCTCGGTGCGCATCTGACTCAGCGCTCGCAGGTGGCTTTCCTTCTCCAAGCTGGGTGCGCATCTCTCGTCACATCCGGCGCGTGGCCGCGTATATCCGGCGGGGAGTGACACGCCCTCGGCTCGTTAGCTCCGCCTCGTGGAATCGGCACGTTGCTTCTCATTGGGTGCGTGCGGGGGGTTTACCAGGCTCCGCCCTTGACGAGGAGCTGACAAGGAGCCCCTTCGTGGTAACCCCGTGGAGCGCATGGTCTGGAGCTAATCGAGCCGGTGTGAGGACGCATCCTCCCCCGCTCCGCCGCCATCTCCTCTGTTGTTGTTGTAATTGTTGTTGTAGTTGTTGTTATTGTTGTTGTTTGGGGAAGAAGATGGGAGGAGGTATGGGAAAGGTCCTAAACTCACTACTGATGCCATATAATCACATTCTGGTGCAACGAAGAGTCATAATTAATGGAAACGAGGCCTTAACTGACATAGATTAAGAATAACTAGGAAGATGTCCGAAAGTTGTCTACGTGTGGTGCGGTGGACCTGGGCACGACATTTAATGGGGGAATAAGGGGAAGGTCGGCTCTACTGATTGTTATTTACATGCAATGGGACTAGGGAATGGGGGATCGGGGAAAGTTGGGGAGTATTGGAGAAAATAGGGGAATATTTACAAGCGGATATGGAGGCCAAATTCCATATTCGCAACAGTATATTTATTTTATTTGTTTTATTTCAGAGAGGATTTTGTAGCAAATGGGAAAAAATACACAACCAAGTATACCATAAGCAATGGTAATGATTGAAAAAGCCTGAATAACAACTAAAAACTTCCCTTGGGTGCTGTAGTAAGCGGGGACAAAAGCTAATCCCACCAGGAAGCCAAAAATTATCCCAAAAGAGATAAACCTTTGATTATTATTGGGTGAAGTTGAAGTTCTTGCTTTAAGAGAAAGGAAGAGGCACAATCCTGCCAGAATTCCTAAATAAGCCAATGCACAAACAGCCCAAATTGGTATTCCTGAACATTCCATCACAATCATTCCGATACGAGCCTCGAAGTTCATGTGAACTCGAGATTTCCCAACAATCACCAAAACAAAACAAAGTGCAATCTGTGGTAAAGTACATAGACCCACTATTTTGTGGGAAATCAGAGAATAAATTTCATATTTTTTACAAGGGATGACACCTGCAATATGAACCAAAGTGATTATTATATTGCTTCACAATAAAGGATACATATGAAGTGAAGATATTACATGATATACATAATGACACCAAAAATATAAATGAAAAACAAAATAAGTTGAAAAACGTTGGTATCCCAAATTATCTTGTGTTATCCACTATTCATTTTCATGATCTTTTACAGTCAAGTGAAAAAGTAAGTACACCCCATGTAAAGTTTTGGCTTTTTCAACATATTTCAACATACAGCTATTTGATCTTCATTTCAACAATATTGATAGATAAAGGTGATATAACATCACAAATATCATGAAACATTTACATTTTGTAGTCCATTGTATAATTTAAATAAACATAAATGCAAATTTCGCATGTAGAAAAAGTAAGCACACCCTTGGGTCTAATAGATGGTATTTGTCGTGGAAATCAATCAGGTCCACAACTTTGTCCCATAGGTAGGTTTAATCACAATTAGATCTTTGGCATCATCCTGTAAAAATACAATCATGCAATAGATATCAGGATCTTGGCATCATATAGAAAGGATCGATAATAATAGTCAAAGCAAGCGAGTCTAGCATATATGTGCGGGTACGTACCATTCAAGACTACAAGACTACATGTCATAGTAAATGTCACAGGAGTGGCTCAGCGTCGCGGATGTCCCAGGTCTTATAGACGCCCCTCAGTGGTTTAAGCGAGCATCACTCCCGGGTTCAACTTTGGTATATTTTCACTACATTCTCCCCGCCGTTAGAACTATGCTGCCGCTAGGCAGGTCTCAAGCGAGCGTCAGCATTAATTGATTGGGGTACGTCATTCCATGTCAGTCGGTCCACCCGTAGCGGTCGGGGTGGCGAACTACCCTGCCAGCTCGTGTCTGGAAACTACCGGGTACAGCGTCCACAAGCCCGGAGTCCCCTGCTTCGGAGTAGCCGCTGGAGGCCGGTGTCGGAGGGGGCACCTCAGAGCCTTCAGGCAGGGGTGTATGTGACGACAGAAGTGACGGCAGAAGTTCCATAGAGGAAGATTCGGTAGAGTCCATAGACTCGTAGATCGGTTCGTCGATATCCCTATAAGGGTCGATGACCCCACATGGGGCGAGATGGCGTACGGAGACAGTGGACTCGCGTCCATCTGCTGTCATCACATGAGCATGCTCGGGATTAACCTGGAGTACCTGCACCTCATCTACTAAGGGGTCGTACTTGCTTGTGCGAACCGCTCGTTTGAGATAGGTCGGCCCCGGCTCAGCGAGCCAGCTGGGGAAAGATCGGATACTACCCGAGCTTCTAGGGTGGTGGAACAGTCTTTCGTGAGGAGTCTGGTTGGTGGCCGTACATAGGAGAGCCCTGATCGAGTTCAGAGCCGCAGGTAGCGACCAAGCCCATTTATCGAGGCCCCGGCCGAGGGTCCTGAGGCTTAGCATGACGGCCCTCCATATAATCCCATTGAAGCGTTCGATCTGCCCATTCGCCTGGGGTCTGTACGGTGTGGTGTAACTCGACGCGACATTATTTTGGAGCAAATAATCTCTTACCTCCTGAGACAGGAACACCGCACCCCGATCGGTATGCACGTAGGCCAGATACCCAAACATAGAAAACAAATTCTGCAGGCACCGTATGACCGTGGCAGCCGTCATATCCCCGCACGTGTAAGCAAAAGGGAATCGCGAGTACTCATCAACGATAGTGAGCAGATAACGAGAGTTACTCGACACCGGCAGCGGTCCTTTGAAATCCATCGCCAATCTCTCCCTTCGGTCTAGTAGCCCTAACCAGCGTCCCCATGTTAGGGTTGTAAAAACGCGGTTTGAGTTCCGCACATATAGCGCAGTCACGGCAGACCCGGCGGATGTCCTCAATCGAGTATGGCAGATTACCACTATGCACAAAATGAGCGAAACGCACAACCCCTGGATGACACATAGTGTTGTGCAAAGTGCGCAGACCCTCCAGAGTTATGATACCCACGCATGTGGCCAGCCTCGATAAGGCGTCGGCGACCAGGTTATCCTTCCCCGGGCGGTATTTGATGGTGTAGCAGAAGTCGGCGAGTTCGATACGCCAGCGAGTGATTTTATCATTCTTAATACGTTGAGCATGTAAGGTGTCGTACATGAACGCAACGTTTTGTTGGTCCGTGATGATTTGGAAGCATCGCCCGAGTAAGTACGGTCGCCATCGCCGAATCGACTTGACGATCGCGTACGCTTCCTTTTCGACAGACGAATGCCTCCGCTTAGCGGAGCTGAGAGTCCGCGAAAAGAAAGCGACAGGGCGCCCCCCTTGGGAGAGAGTCGCCGCTATAGCATGATCCGAGGCATCACTTTCTAAGACGAAAGATTCGCTCTCGTCGACCGTCGCCAGCAATGTCGGCCTTAAGGCCCCCGAAGGCCGCCAAGCAGGCTCATGGGGAACGTGTCGCAGGCCACGAGGGGGTGGAGCTTCGCGGATAAATTTTGCACCCACTTCGAATAGTGGGCTAACAGCCCGAGAGTGCGCTTCAGCGAAGCTCCATCGCTAGGCGGAGCCATATCGAGCAAAGGTCGCAGACGCTCCTTATCCGGAGAGACAGAGCCATGGGTCATGGTGTACCCCAGAAGATCTATCGTGCGTAGAGAGTAACGACACTTAGCCTCATTCATGGTTAGGCGATACCTCTGCGCGACCTCGAGGAAGCGCTTCAGATTAGCATCGTGATGCCCCTGGTCATACCCACAAACCGTAAGATTGTCCAGATATACAAAGACATCTGTCAAGTTCTCCTTAGTAACGAGGTCATCCATAGCCCTCTGAAAACAGGTGACCCCGTTCGTCACCCCAAAAGGTAATCGGGTGAACTGGTATAACCTTTGACCCGATTCAAAGGCGGTATAGATGCGATCAGCCCTAGAGATGGGGATCTGATGATACGCACTACGCAGATCAAGAGTGCTGTAGACGGAGTACTGGGCCACCTGTCGTACTAGCGCGTCCATCCCCAGTAAGGGGTAGGCGTCCAGCTGTGTAAAGCGATTAACCGTCTGTGAGTAGTCGATTACCATGCGTCGGCAATGGGCCTCACTTCGCACCACTAAGACCTGGGCCTGCCGCGGCGACCGGCTAGGTTCGATAATACCATCCTTTAAGAGCTGGGCTGTTTCCTCCGCAATGAATTGCGCATCTGCTCGTGAGTAGCGCCGTGATTTTACTGCTACAGGAGTGCAGTCAGCGGTCAGGTTGGGGAACAGCGAAAGAGGCTTAATGTCCATTTTCGTGAGTGCACACACAGCAAGCGTGTCCGTCCCACCGAATTCCATTTCGAAACATCCATGTCGCTTAAGAAAATCGTGTCCTAACAGAATGTCAGCACATAATGCAGGCAAGACCATGAGATGTACATCTGGAAACATGCGTCCCTTTATCACAAGTTTCAATCGACATTCCTCTTTTGTGCTGAGCCTAAGTCCTTGGGAGGCCATGAAGATCCGTCGTGTAGTCCCGAGGACCGGCCACCCATGTTGACGCACCAGCCGTTGATCGATAAAACTATCTGTAGACCCCATGTCGACTAAGGCCCACGCAAAAATGCCTTCGACCATGAGCGGAATAATGGCCTGAGCAAGGCCGGAAGATCCGGCAGGTATTGAGCCGTCCAAGCGAGAAGATCGCGCCTCGCGTGTGGATCCCACACCAGCTGCAGTTTTCCGGTCGTTTGAGCAGCCTCCGGAGGGCCCCCGTGCCAAACGCATAGTTGGTCATGCTGGAGCAAGAGCGTGTAGTTCGTAGGAGCTGCCGTCAGATGGCGCTCGTGTCACGTGCAGCGTTTGCCGCAAAGCAAGAGTAGCTTTCAAAGCAGAAGCTTGTCGTTTGTTTGAGGAGGGCGTTCGGATGCCAGTCAAGGACGGTAGCTCCGTGGCCGGTCATGTGCACGCAATTTGTTTTGGCGGCCCGATGTATCTCACCAAGGACGAGCGTGCAGCCAGGGGCCCACGAAGAGGAGGACCACTCATCAAAGCCGGGTGAGGCGCCCTGCTCTGTGCTCGGTCCGTTGGCTCGCTGATAAGCCCATTCAAGGTCGTGCGAGCTCATGTGCCCCGCGCGGTCTTCCTGCAGACTTTTGCAAAATGTCCTTTAGTCGAACACAAATGGCATATTGCTTCCCGAGCCGGACACGCCGACCTGGGATGCTGTCGATTGCCACAGAAGTAACACGTCGCATTTCGTTCAGGCCTTGGCCTGGCCGCCATGGCTGCCGCCAAGCCGGAATCCGAGTCCACCGCGGGAGCGGCCTGGGGCTCCGCCATAGTCGAGTCCGCTCCCATAGCCTCGGTGGTAGCCCTCTCCGGTCGCGCGAGTTGAGAAGTCCCCGCAACGACTCGTGTGTGGTCATAGGCGGTAGATTGTTTCCGGGCCTCAGTGTTGACGTGGGCCACCCGTAGTGCCTCCGCGAACATCAGGTCAGCTGTCTCCTAAAGTCTGAGCCTCAGAATCGAAGAGCAGATCCCAGAGACAAAAGCATCTCGGACAAGATCGTCCTGGACTTGCTTGTGCGTACGTACCTCTTGAGTACTGTCCGCAAGTAGGTGTCGCAGCTCCTGGGCAAAGCGATCGATCGACTCTGTGGGCTGTTGATGCCGCGTTGAGAGCAGATACCTGTTGTACACCACGCTCCGTTTCTTAATGTAAATTCGCTTTAGCTCTGCCACGGCGGCATCGTACGTCGTACATCGTGCGATGCTCCTGTAGACGCGGTGGTCGACTTTAGTCTGCATCACAGACAGCTTCGTTTCAGTGGAGGGAACGGTATCCTGGGCTCCGAACTGGTTCTCCAGCGTTTTGAGCCAGTGAGTGAACTCCGAGCCCGAGTCCTCAGCTTGCGGGTCGGCGCCGAATGTCGGTACATTGATCATCTTGTGTCCCGCCATTTCTGTAGATCTTAATTGTGATTAAATGTCGTGGAAATCAATCAGGTCCACAACTTTGTCCCATAGGTAGGTTTAATCACAATTAGATCTTTGGCATCGTCCTGTAAAAATACAATCATGCAATAGATATCAGGATCTTGGCATCATATAGAAAGGATCGATAATAATAGTCAAAGCAAGCGAGTCTAGCATATATGTGTGGGTACGTACCATTCACGACGACAAGACTACATGTCATAGTAAATGTCACAGGAGTGGCTCAGCGTCGCGGATGTCCCAGGTCTTATAGACGCCCCTCAGTGGTTTAAGCGAGCATCACTCCCGGGTTCAACTTTGGTATATTTTCACTACAGTATTGCCCCCTTTGGCAGAAACAACCTCAAGTAGGCGTTTCTTATAACTGTCTACCAGTCTCTGACATCGACTGGGAGAAATTTTTGCCCACTCCTCCATGCAGAATTCTTTCAGCTGTGCGATGTTTAAGGGGTTTCTTGCATGCACAGCTCGTTTCAAATCCCCCCACAACATCTCAATGGGATTTAGATCCGGACTTTGACTTGGCCATTCCAGAACCCTCCATTTCTTTCTTTTCAGCCATTCCTTGGTGGATTTACTGGTATGTTTAGGGTCATTGTCATGTTGCAAGGTGCACCTTCTGTTGAGCTTCAACTTTCCGACAGATGGCCTCACATTATCCTCAAGCACCCTCTGGTACAATGAAGAATTCATAGTGGATTTCTATGATGGTGAGCTGCCCAGGCCCTGATGCAGCAAAGCTGCCCTAAACCATATTATTTCCACCGCCATGCTTTACAGTTGGTATCAGGTTCTTGTGGTCAAATGCTGTCTTTGGTTTTTGCCAAACATGTCTTCTGGTACTGCGGCCAAATAGCTCTACCTTTGACTCATCTGTCCAGAGCACATTGTTCCATAAGTGCTGGTCTTTGCCGAGGTGTTCATTGGCAAACTCTAGTCTTGCCATGATGTTCTTTCTGGACAGCAAAGGTTTCCTCCTGGCACACCTCCCATGTAGATCAAATTTGTGCAGCCTCTTTCTAATGGTAGACTCGTGCACTTTGACATCAACAGTGGCAAGAGCTACCTGCAGGTCCCGTGATGACATTCTGGGGTTCTTAGAGACTTCTTTCAGCATCTTGCGGTCTGCTCTCGGGCTGAACTTGCTGGGGCGGCCTGGCCTGAACAAGTTGGCAGTTGTTTGGAATCTTCTCTACTTGTAGATTATCTTCCGGACAGTCGAATGATTGATTTCAAATTGTTTGAAGATCTTTTTAAATCCCTTCCCAGACTCGAAGGCATCTATAACCTTCTTTCTGAAGGCCTCAGAGAGCTCTTTTGATCTAGGCATGGTGACGCCACACACTTCAGCAACAAAGAGCAAACCAAACTAAATGTCTGAGGTTTAAATAAGACAGGTTCCTCCAAGATCCTCTCTAACGATGTTCTAATCATTTGCACCTTACCTTGTACACCTGATTCTAATTTTATGTATTTGAAGTAGTAATAAATGTTGGGGTGTACTTACTTTTTCCACATGCGAAATTTGCATTTATGTTTATTTAAATTATATAATGGACTACAAAATGTAAAAGTTTCATGATATTTGTTCTATTATATCACCTTTATCTGTCAATATTGTTGAAATGAAGATTAAAAAGCTGTATGTTGAAATATGTTGAAAAAGTCAAAACTTTACGTGGGGTGTACTTACTTTTTCACGTCACTGTACACATATATATATATATATACAAATATATAAATATATAAATATATAAATATATAAATATAAATATGCATATATTTGCATACATGGACGAGGCTTGTGGAAGAGCTAGTATTAGTACACTGAATGAATCAGGACCACAAACAGCAGAAAACAGCAGATGGAGGGGGAAACCACAAACAGCAGAGTTGAACAGGCAACAGCAGTTATAATTACAATAAAGAGTACAGAGCAAAATACAAACACAACTGGTTGTTTCTGAAAGTGTCTTGCCTTTTAATTCATGGATTTCTTGGACAGTCATATCGAGAATACAAATGACACACAGGGTGAGGAAAACGAGAGTGAGAGCCACTCTCACCTGGCATACCATATCAACTGGTTTTCCCAAGAAAAGGAAACTTCCTGAAAAACATCCAGCCACAGATACAAGGAGCGTAACACTCACTGCAGTGTTTGTTTTGCTCTTCCCCAGGAACCTTTGATATTGACAAAGTAATATTATGATAATAATCGTCAATAAAACACCGAGTACATTTATTGCCAAAACTGCAAGTGTGAGTGGTTCCGAGATTTTCAAGTACTCCACATTCATGGGCACACAGTCATTGTGCTGCTCATTTGACCAAAAGTATTTTGGACAACGAAGACAATCCTGAGAATCTTTTGTAAGTGAACAAGAAAAGTAATAAGTGAGGGATGTGGCACATGGAGGAATGCCAACAGGGCAGCTTAAGTGATCACAACAAAATGAAACAAACTCAAAAGGATGTTGTTGCTCTAGATTATTAATAATTCAAAGAGGAAGAATAAAGATATTGCTAATTAGGACTAGAATGAAACATGATTGCAGTGAGAAAAGAAGGTGTTCACACAACTACACTTTCTGACAAAAGGAAGCAAACTGAGATATTTGATGGGGAAATTTTTTTATTTTAAAACTTCCTGGCCAAGGGAAGAGCGAACAAAAGGGGATGTGATGTGGTTGCTGTAACAATGTAGGAGAGGAATACAAGCATACAAATAAGAAAGAATAGTTCAATATATTGGAATTCAATTGGAATCTCCCGTGATGAAGCTATCTCCGAGGGCTTTCCAATCACTCACCGCAGGCAGGTTGGTGGTCTTTCTGTCTTCTACCGACTCCTCTCCGGCCTTGCTCCCCCATCTCTCTCTGTGCTCTGTCCCCCAAATATTCCTACAGGTTGCACAAGTTCTGCCAGCAATCCTCTTATGGTTAAACTGCCAAAATCTAGGCTCTCTGCTCACCTTCACTCCTTCATTCCTCTTTTCTCCCGCCTCTGGAACAAACTCCCTCACTCTCTTCAATCCCACTCCTCCCTCCAGGTCTTTAAAACAGCTGTTCACCACCATCTCTTATCTTCCCCCATCCAAAACCTTGATCTTTTCGACCTCCGTTAATTCACCACAGATCCACTTTTTTGAAATACCAACTTCTTTCCTTGAAGTCCTTGCAGTGTCCATGTGTTTTATACTTCTCCCACCCCCCTCCCCCTTCCCACACCTCCCCCCCCCAAGCCCTCTCCCTCCCACAGATCTCCCGATGCCCCTGCTGTCAAATGTTGTGATTGTGTGCTTCCCCTTCTCTCCCCAACTTGTCTGCTGCTCAACTTATTATATGTTCCCTCACCTCACAACCGGACGTGTCCGGTTGTTTTTCTTCGTGATTAATGTTAGCTCTTTCACGAGCCTCGATCTTGTATTCAGAAAAAAAAACAAGGACGTGAGGGAAGAGGGGGGAGAGAGAACGACAGAGAAATCGAAAACGAGCAAGATAAAGATGAAGAAAATGAAAACAATGACAGAGAAATGCAACACCGAAGTGCACACACGCACACAGCCTCCGTGACTACATACACAACTCACCAACAGGTGGCACCAGAGAGAGAGAGAGAGAGAGAGAGAGAGAGAGAGAGAGAGAGAGAGGGAGAGTGAAATGGTGGAAGAAAACACAGTAAAGTCAAACATAAATGGGAGAATTGGAAACGGGGAATTGAGGATGGACGGGAAGCAAAAACAGACGAGGGTGGAGAATTGGCAACAGCAGGTAATGAAGAATAGGAAGAAGAAGAAGAAACTCTGTGGAGGAGAGATAGAAAATGTAGGTGAGGGAGATGTGGGTGAGGAGGAGGGACAGTGGTGCTAGTGAAGAGACGACTGGAGGGCCAGAGAAGGGAAGGAACAGCATGAGCTGAAAATATCTTAGCTCAGATTGAGAAATTACTTGAAATATTGTGGTATTTGATGTCTATGGCAGTACTGGGTCATTGCTTGCTTTGTTCATGTAAAAGGGTGATCATGGTGAGGGAAAAACAGATGAAGGAATGTGCTGGACAGGTGAAAGGTAGGCTTGCAGTGAAAGGGTAAAACTTAAAGGGGCAGGGAGAAATCTTGGAATGTGGAGAAGAGAGAACCTGGAAGAGAAGGTGGAATGCTATAATGAAGGGTTGAATTAAACCTGGATTAAAATGCAGACATGATGGAGGGTGAAGACATCTCACGAGAAAATAAATGAGGATGAACAACAGTGGAAATATTTACCTGCGTTATAGAACAAGGTAATCAGCCCCAAAGGATAAAAGAGACACACATGTAATAACTTTATATTAACTGAAACAATTCATAAAGTTTTCAATCTTCAGGAAATTAATAGGTTTGTCAATGAGTGGCAGGAGGATTTGTGCAAGAGAGAGAAGACTGCAACAATGTTTCTTTTTAAGGAATTAAACATATTTGAAATGTATACAGTCAAGTCCGCGGCCGATGAAAACCAGCCTTGGACGGATAGCCGGTCGGTCTTTACTCCGATGCGAACTCCGAATAATTGGCGGTACCTTTTGGCGCACGTGGGACAAAAGGCAACAGGGTGCTTACCTGCATGGACGAAAGCCACGGGGTTTTATCCAAAACCCAACACCATGCAAACAAGACACAACAAAGAAAATGCACAATAATAGGTTTGATGAAATTAAATCACGGAAATAAAATGAATGGTGAGGTAAATCTATAATCATAACTTGAGACGTCTCCACTTAAACACAAAAACAGACAGGGGAATGATTAAAGAAAATAAAAGAAGGTCCCACCCTTTTTGCCGGCACTCTGCTCTGGTCTCGACGAGCACTTTGGTGGGGTCGGTCGACGAGAGGACCATGCGTCGAAGCGCCCAAACAATGGTGCCGGACAATTACGCCAGCACACTGAGCAGTGCAGCAGGCAGCCAAACGTCTCCACTCGATCCCGGGCCAGCAACCAAAACAGTCTCCAGCTCCCCCGAAGAGCACCAAGTCAACAACACCACTGGCTGCAACGCTGCAAGGTTTTCCTGGCTCCGAACAGTTCTCCCCAAGCGCACACAAGAAACGCGACCACCCGCCACAAAGCCAGCACAAGGGAGAGCGAGTGAGACAAAGAGACTGCTTCTTCTTCTCTCCTGCTCGAACCTTCGCTCTGACGTCACACCGGCGTCGCCCCGACCAATCGCCGACCTCCATTAAATTGCTCCATGGTCGGACTCGACCAATGACGAAGCTCTGGGGGCGGTCTGCCGATTACGATAGGTTCCACGCCCCTCATCCCACTCTGGAGGTGTGGCCTTGTTTCTCAGTCGGTTGGTGGGGCGGGATTTACTTGTCGCAGTTTATGCCGGTTGTTGTGGTTTAATGGAGTGCTGTTTATTTCCCTGCACTCACGAAGCGAAAAGCGGGGTTAAGCATTCAGTTACGTATGTACGTGTGCCGTACGTGTGCAATGTGCCGTACGTGTCTGCATTTTAAAAATTAATTTTCTCGGCAACCATTGGTCCGATTGACACAAAACTTTACCATATAAGTGCCTCCACCTGCATAATTTTTATATTCATAATTATGACGTCATAGGTCACGTGGTACAGACGCCATCTTGGAAAAAGATTACATCTCTATATCTCCCAAACCACTCAATGGAAAAAATTGAAACATGGCTCATTGTCAAGTACTCACCATGGGAATAAGATATGTTGATGGTGATGTCATCGGTGCCTTAATTATGACATCATAATTCGCCAAGTACAACACTTGATCTGATCAGTATGAATAAAACAAAAATTCCTCTGTAACGGTTAGGCCGAAAAAAATATATTGCTGGTCTCTGGTCAGACCAAAGTTCCAGAATTGATGCGGCGATGCGGTTTTTTTTTTTTTTGAAAAGCATGGACTGCACATATAAAGGTGTTTTGTGTCCTCATGCCTTGTGGTCATCCTCATCTGCCGTGGCGCAATCCAGAGAGAAATTAAAGACAGCCAATGGGACTGGTAGGCCTTTTTGTAAATAACGAACACAAGCTTGTTATTTTAAAATGTATTTACTCTGAAAATCATTAAGTTCTTCAAGCATATTATAGACTGCCATTTCGTTCTCGAGATCGCCTCGCCGTACCGTCAAACATTCCAATGCGTCGATCGCGTCAACACTGCGCATGCACAAGTGGTCTAACAGGCCGATGGTCTCCCACGATCTCTTCTCCCAGTCCAACAGATTATCACAGACACTTACAACTTCATGACAAGCGGGGTAGGATACAGGCCTAACTAACGAGACCACCCGCAGCTCTCTAGGCCTTCTGGTTGCTTCACACGAACCCGACAAAGAACGTCTTCGTTTTAATAAATTACAATATCCAGCCGATTGGATTCATGACGGCACGGCACACAAAAATACTCATATCATTGGAACGGCTGGTTGGATTTGGACAAACTAAACGCAGTTTTGTAGGGGAGAACCGTGCGCGAACGTCGATACCAATGTCGACCCTCACAGACCCGTATTTCCCGAGATAGCGCGCCGGCCCAGTAACAACAGGCGCGCTGTTGTTGGTACCGTTGGAAATAAAAAAAAATAAAAAAATGTTGACGCGCAGGGTCAAAATCGATGCGCGCGCTGACCAGAGACCGGAAATATATTTTTCTCGGCCTTAGACCGATGTACATGAAATTTTGAGAATATGTGCGGCTCCTCCTATATAATTTTTCAATGATAATTATAATGTTATAGGTCACGTGGTATATACGCCATCTTGGAAAAAATCGAAAAATGTTGCACCTCTATATCTCCGAAACCGCTCCATGGAAAAAATTGAAACATGGCTCATTGTCAAGTACTCCCCTTGGGGATTAAGATATGTTAATGATGATGTCATTTGTGAGATTCGTTATGATGTCATAATTCGACAAGTACAACACTTATCCGATCATTGTGAATTTTTTTTCTCAGCAACTGTTGGTCTGATGGGCACGAAATTTTCACTATATGAACGCCTCCTCATGTAGAATATTTTTATGATAATGATGACGTCATAGGTCATGTGTTAGAGGCGCCATCTTGGAAAAACCGAAAAATGGTGCACCTCTATATCTCCAAAACCACTGCCTGGAAACGTGACTCATTGTAAAGAACTCCATATGGGAAATATGTGTTGTTAACGATGACGTCATTGGTGCCATAATTATGATGTAATAATTGGACATGGGCAACGCTTAGTCTAATCAGTTTGAAATGTATTGGGCATGATCTATGCAACAATTATATTAGAGAATATAAATTTATGATGTCTTACCTCACGTGGTCTGGCAGCCATATTGGATCAAAGAAAAAATATGTTCAAAAACAGAAGAGTTGGCTCAAACAAGTTGACTGCGCAGGGTCAGTATTCTATGAATACCATCTAGTAGTTGTTGTTGTTGTAATTGTAAAGATGTGGGTTTTTATGGCCGGCTTGTTACAATTGTAAGAACATAGTGGAAATCACAGGAGGCAATCACATACTGGGAGAATTACCATTAGACCTACCGAATTAGAATGTCTACACACCCCACGTGAAGAACGCATAAACGACCTTAAGCTCACAGTTTTTCTGCTGACATACATCGAGATGGGCTTCCTACTCGCACGCAGTCCATGCAAATACTACACAATCCTATCTCCACTATGGTATGTCATCACCTACACCCACAAATGTAACAATATATACAGACTTGGCATTTAATATGGAATATTTTTTTTTGGGGGTGAACTTACTTTTCAAGATGTCTTAGATCCAAAAGTTCATTGGAATTATGTTGAAATTATTCTAGATTTTGTTAATGTGACCTTTAAAAGAAACAAAAACCACATTTTTTACATTTCGAAACAAATAAATTGATCCTTGAAAGTGATGAAAACTGATATCGAACTCAATTCATGGACAGTACTGTGTTAAACTTCTGTACGTTTTCCAGAAGTATCTCTTTATTTTGCACATTAGCCAAAAAATTTTTTATACAAAAATAAAAGTTAAATCACGACTGGGATTACGGACAGTAAAATTACAGTTCAGTACTTCGTGTAACCCCCACGAGCATTCAGGAGAGCACCTACACGTTGAGGCATGCTGTTCACGAGATTTGCCAAGGTTTGGACAGGAACCGCTTGCCACGCAGTGACAACAGCCTGCAGCAATTCATGCACAGAGGTCGGCTGCTGGTCCAAGTGGTCGATTTGACGCGTTAATTCTGCCCACAAGTTCTCTATCGGATTCATATCCGCGGACATGGCAGGCCACTCCATATGCTCGACACCACGTTCAGCAAGAAAGTGTTGGATCATGCGAGCACGATGAGGCCGTGCATTGTCATCTTGGAAGACAAAGTTTCCTCGAAAGGCTGCACGAGCAAATGGAAGCAATGTTTCTTCCAGAATGGCCCTGTACTTGAACTGGTTCAGGTTTCCATTCAGAACAACCAGGTCAGTTTTGCCCCCTGCATGAAAAGCAGCCCAAAACGTCACCCCACCACCTCCAGCTTTAACTCTTGGCATGATACAATCTTTGATGTCGGCTTCATGCACTTGTCTGCACACTCGGACGCGGCCATCTTGATGATAGACCAGAAATCTAGACTCATCACTGAAGATCACGTGATTCCAGTGTCCTGGCTGCCATTGACGGTGCTCTCTGGCCCACTGCAATCAGCGCTGGCGGTGTTGTCTGGTCAGGCGTGGCTTTCCCAGGGGACGCCTTGCACGATAGTCTGCTTGAACCAGTCGTTGGTTAACTAGCCTTCTGGATACAGGCACATTTGTCAGTTGCTGCCACTCAGCCCGAAGCCGATTAGCTGACTTGGTACGGCCATTGCGGACTAACCGGTGCAGCTGGCGATCATCCCTCCTTGTGGTTCTGCGGGGACGTCCTGGCCTCGGTATTGGAGTAGGGACACCCCTCTGAGCATTTCGTTTCTGGATCTCTGACACCTTACCTTGAGTGATGCCATACTGCAGAGCAATAGCACGCTGTTTCATGCCGTAATTTCGTAAAGCCACCACTCCATGACAAACAGCATTGACGAGTCGACAGACCATCTCCAGAGGAAGCGGCAATAACTTTTGGAGATGTGCAGCAGTTGTTTTCCACTAATACAGAACGCAACAACCCTTGTTTACCTGACTGTGAAGCCAATCATCAAATGCACCTGTCCGTACATTTTGCCACGCTACCTGTGATATAATCCTGTTGTTGACTTCTTGCTGCGACAGACAATCAGTGACATGGTTCTTTTAACAAATAAATCACCAAAGTGTAAAAGAAACTCACTAAATTGATATACTGAGTTAAGAAAGTAAACCCAAGTCAAGAAAAAAGAAATATTCCATATTAAATGCCAAGTCTGTATATTGTTGCGCTTGTGTAGGGTGGGCAATACCTTAGTTCAGGTAGAATTGTACAGATTACCATGCTCCGTATGTCGCGATGAATATGAAGAACCCCATGTATCATAAGTAGAAAATTTGTTTGAACTGGATGGCGTGTAAGCGCGTATCTTCATTCCCATCACAAGGAGTGGGGTTATGTTAATTAGTTAGGGATTATGGGTGATGAATCCCCTGTATGTAATGGCCTCTGTTATTTTTCCTCTGTTCCTTATGCCACCAGCAGCACACACACAAAGCCAGGCTATCACACATTTATAGCACGAATTAAAAGCAACCGGAACAAGACATTGAACAATACCACTGGCACTGCCAGCCGTGGCATCGCCACATCGAGCAGGCAGGGCCGTAAGGCCATGCCCCGAAGAAGAGTGATTGGTCTGGGATTGATTGGAGCAAGGACTGCTAAGATGGGACTATTGGATTGGTGGAGCAGGCACGGATGACGCCAGAGCTTGGAGTACGCTCTCCCCGACTCTCCCTCCATTTTCTTTTCTCTTCTCTTGACTTGCTCTCATCTTCTGGCTTTGGTGGTGAACGGTCACGATTTCATAGGTCTCTCTGCTTCGGGATTTCACGGTGAGCGCTCCTGCGCGAGGGGAATTCATTGACGAGCACGTGAATATTTTAAAGTGCTCTTGCGCCAGGGACATTGGGAGTCAGGACGATTGGGATGACGAGTGCGGCTGAGTGAACAATGGTGCGCGGAGGCCTTTTTCCCGCCAGAGCCGGTGCCACATCCGGATTGTGTGCTCAGCGCCTGGACGATTCCTGACAAGGTTCAAGAGCAGCTCGGATCACAAAATAACACACATTTTTTTACTGACGTTCTTTTATATTTCCCTTTGTGTGTATATGGGTCTGTTTGGGGACGTCCCATTTGGGATATTCCTTTTATCACGCATTTTCTTGTTTGCTGGCATTTATTTTCATTAAACCTATTTATATGTTGCAATTTGAATTCAGTGTTGGGTTAGACCCTTGACAATTTAGTCTGGTTTGGACCTTTGACAGCAGCTTGCCCCTTGACAATTTAGAGATTTACACCACTTAAACCTTTTTAGATTACAAATAAATAATATCACCGATATTACAAATAAAATTGAAAAAGAAAATGTTTGTATTATGATTGGTGGAAACCTTATGACACATCAGCTCATACACAGTCAGGTCATTATCCTCAGTTAAAACAAGCCCGTGCCTCTGCAGCAAAGACATGAGGTGAGGCGAGCGAAGTGAGCCGATGCACGGTGTTGTGTGTGTGTGTGTGTGTGTGTGTGCATGTATGTTTGTGTGTGTATATGTATATACCTGTTATGTTGGAGAACTCTCCAGAAGTGCAGAGTACACAATCAAAACAGCAAGCTGCTTCTCCTTTACGTCCAATTTTCCGTGTTCCTGGTGCACATGGATCAGTACACACAGAGTGTGGCACCTGAAATACATCAACATATTTTTTGATGAGAAGGGGTGATCCACAGTTAGAATGTACTAAGATTAAGGCCATGCTGATGTTTGCAATGACAGCTAATTTTGTGCAAATGACCTGTTTGCTTTAGTGCATCTTTATTCTCAAACATTGTTCCAAAATCAGTTTCTCCGATAATAGTTGACAGAAATCTAGATCTGGACTGTTTTATTTTTGTTGTTATTGTGGTTGTTTCTTTTGGTTGACATCAGGCCTGTTATTCAAAATTCACGAACAAATTTCTCCTAATCCAATGCCTTTCAGTCTTCGTCTTTTTTGACTTGACTCTCATCCCTCAGATCGGCAGTCTGTAGCCTGATCGGCAGATGAGAGTCGATTCAAGGCTCGTGTCAGAGCTAACACTCTCCTCTTTTGGTATCCATGGAAATCTCCACGCATGGCTGGCAGACTTCCTCTCTAGTCGTAGTCAACGTGTGGCCCTGAATGGGTTTCTCTCATCTCCTCTTCTTGTTCAGGCTGGAGTTCCACAAGGCAGTGTTCTGGGCCCTGTGCTTTTTCTGGTCTTCATCAATGATCTCTCTGACTCTCTTGAAAATCCTCTGTATCTCTTTGCTGATGACTCTACCCTCTGTCGCTCCATTCTTCACCCCTCAGATCGGCAGTCTGCTGCCTCCTCACTCTCTGCAGACCTGGACAAAATCACAGACTGGGCAAACAAGTGGAACATGTCTTTCAATCCTGACAAATCTTACACTCTTACGATGTCTCTCCGAAAAGACCGACTGGACAACCCTCCAATCGACTTTCTGAATAATCCTCTCCAAGAAGTTCTGTCACTCAAGCTTTTGGGTCTCACTATCTGCCATGATCTTTCCTGGGAAAACCAATTTCAAATCTGGCCTCCAAAGCCAGTCGCCGACTGGGCATCCTCCGTCGTGCGAAGTCCTTCCTTGGCACACCTGAGCTCCTCACCACATACAAGGCTTTCATCCGCAGCTCAATGGAATACTGCTCTCCCCTCTGGGCTGGTGCTCCTGCCTCACACCTAGCTCGTCTTCACGCTGTTGAAACCAAAGCATTCAGAATCATTGGAATCTCCCGTGATGAAGCTAACTCCAAGGGCCTCTCACTCACTCACCACAGGCAGGTTGGTGGTCTTTCCATCTTCTACGGACTCCTCTCTGGCCTTGCCCCCCCAGCTCTCTCTGGGCTCTGTCCCGCAAATATTCCTACAGGTCGCACAAGATCTGCCTGCAACCCTCTTATGGTCAAACTGCCAAAATCAAGACTCTCTGCTCACCTTCACTCCTTCATTCCTCTTTTCTCCCGCCTCTGGAACAAACTCCCTCAATCTCTTCAATCCCACTCCACCCTCCAGGTCTTTAAAACAGCTGTTCACCACCATCTCCTATCTTCCCCCATCCAAAACCTTGATCTTTTCTACCCCCGCTAATTTCACCCCAATTCCACTTTTTTGAAATACCAACTTCTGTCCTGGAAGTCCTTGGTGTCCTTGTGTTTTATACTTCTCCCTCCACCCCCTCCCCCCCCCCCCCTTCCCACGCCTCCTCCCCCCAAGCCCTCTCCCTTCCGCACATCTCCCTGCTCTCAAATGTTGTGTTTGTGTGCTTCCCCTTCTCTCCCCACTTGTTTTCCGCTCCCTCTTTTTGTGTGTTTTGTTTGTCTGGTTGATTTGTTTGTGAAGTAAATGTTAGCTCTTTCACGAGCCTCGATTCAGTATACAAAAAAAAACAAAACACATTACACACGAGAACAGGCACAGACCCATAAAACATACATTAAATAAAGGGAGCGGGAGACAAGAGGGGGAGAGAGCGAGGAAACCATATAAGCACAACAACAGTAGAGAACATGGATGTCGGTAGATCTGTGGAAGAGAGAGGGCCGGTGGGGGAGGAGGGAGGGGGGCAGGGAAGGTGTACACGGTATAAAACAAAGGGACACAACTAGGAATTTGAGGAAAGAAGTTGGAGATTGAAAGAGGTGGATTTGAGGGTGTTTAATGGGGATAGAAAACATCAAGGTTTTGGATGGGGGTAATGGGGGTGATCACCATAAGAGATGGTGGTGAACAGCTGTTTTAAATACCTGGAGGGAGGAGTGGGATTGAAGAGAGTGTGGGAGTTTGTTGCATAGGCGGGAGCAAAGAGGAATGAAAGAGTGAAGGTGAGCAGAGAGCCTAGATTTTGCCAGTTTCACCAGAAGAGGGTTGCTGGCAGATATTGTGTCCAGCAGGAATATTTGGGGGGCAGTGCACAGTCAGAGCAGGGGGAGCTAGGCCGGAGAGGAGTCGGTAGAAGACAGAAAGACCACCTACCTGCCTGTGGTGAGTGAGTGAAAGGCCCTCAGAATGAGCTTCATCATGGGAGATTCGATTGACTCTGAATGCTATGGTTTTCCAACAGTGTGAAGCCGAGCTTGGAGTGAGGCAGGAGCACCAGCTCATAGGGGAGAGCAGAATTCCATCGAGCTGTCGATAAAAGCTTTGTATGTGGTGAGGAGCTCAGAAGTGTAAATAAAGGACGAGGGAGGATGCCCAGTCGGCGACTGGCTTTGGTGGCCAGCTTGGAAATCCGGTTTTCCCAAGAAAGAACATGGCAGATAGTGAGACCCAAAATCTTGAGTTACAGAACTTATTCCAGAGAATTGTTCAGAAAGTAGATGAGAGGGTTGTCCAGACGGTCTTTACGGAGAGACAAAGTGAGAGTGTGGGATTTGTCAGAATTCAAAGACATGTTCCACTTGTTTGACCAGTTTGTGATTTTGTCCAGGTATGCAGAGAGTGACGAGGCTACAGACTGCCAATCTGAGGGATGAGATATGCGTTGAGTCATCAGGAAAGAGATAGAGAGGATTTTCCAGAATCGGAGAGATCATTGATGAAGACCAGAAAAAGCACAGGGCCCAGAACACTGCCTGAACCATTGAATTTACATGAGCAATCCGTTCCTGTTCCTCCCTCACACGAGGAGCCCAACAGAAGCATCCTACGGTTGTCCTATGATTCTTCTGCTAACCACAAACCTATCTGCGCACTTAAATCACAAGCTTTGAAACAAAAAAACCTGCTAATCTATGACGAATACTACTGCAAGCGAAAGTGATATCAAAGGCAACACACATTACGCACAATCACAACAAAGAAAAAAAAGAAGAAAAAACAAATCAATCACTTATCACATTCTGCAATCAGGAGTGCCAAATCCACCAAATAGAAGCAAACCGTGGAAACAAGCAACAAGTTCTCACTTCTTGATTCTTATTATTCCACCAAATATCAGTTTCCTTGACTTGTAATCCTTCACCGAAAGGAGAATCAAAGGATCCCACAGCTTTGAATTGAATTTTGCCATCACTTCCAGGTTGCAGATTCACCAACTCGTACTGGGAGGGAAAACCTCCTTCCTCGTCAAAATATTGTACTTCCCCCAAATTGTTTGGAAATTGCACATTTTTGAGGTAAAAAAGTACCTGAAGAAAGAAATGCACTGTCAGTAAAACAAGGTGGGAAACACAAAGGGAACATAACATTTCAGAAGTGCTTCTTCCCTTTTGTAAGCGAGGTGATGTGTTTGATCCATCAGGTGACTTTTTGGAAATGCTCAGGTATCAGGTGATCAATGACATCATCATCAAATGTTACAAATCAGAACAAAATCATCAATAACTTTGAATTGGTAAGCTATTTTGAAATAATAACGACATATTTACACTCACTTTGCAACACGCTTTCATTTTATATACATTTATAGTGGATTTGCTGACATAAGATTTTTGTGTGATGACATCATCACAACTGTGGATTTCAGAAAAATAGTTTTTTTTACACTGAACCATTGGTTTTTTTTGCTTTAAAAAGATGTGCACCATTTTCACACAAAACAACGAGTAAAAACAAGTTTTGACAGCTTGTAGTTTGGTATTTCTAATTGCCATATTCAAAATGGTTGCAAAATATCAATATGACAGCTGTCTAACTTAAGAACAATGACACTGCCATGTCAATTCATGATTGATCACAAACAACTGCAACAGAGAACAAAAGCAAGGAACAGTTAGTTAGTAAGGATTAGCAGAACCTCATCACAGCCTCTCTACAAACAGAATATGCCAATAATTGACGGAGCTAACAGATGTTATCAATAAAACAAACAAGAAGATGTCATGCAGAGCACGATACTTACAAAATCCTCCCCTCCCCCAAAAGCTTTCTATTGATCCAGCAAATTGTCCATTTCATCAAGATTAAAATTGACGATCTTGATCAAAGCTCAGGTCAATAGGATGAAAAGTGATGACTTTTCAAATGAAAATTGATGATTTTAGAAGTTTCACCTAGAGTTGACCTTTGACATTTTGACCTCAAAAATAGTTGGTTTCCCAATTCAGTGAGACGCTATGCAAATGCTGTTACATGTTCAAGTCAATCGGATGAAAATTGATGATTTTTCAGATGAAAATTGATAATTTTTGGAAGTTTGACCTTGAGTTGACCTTTGACATTTTGACCTCAAAAATAGTTGGTTTCCCAATTCAGTGAGGCAATGGACAAATGCTGTTACATTTTCAAGTCAATCGGATGAAAATTGATGATTTTTCCGATGAAAATTGATGATTTTGGAAGTTTGACCTTGAGTTGGCCTTTGACCTCTTGACCTTAAAATATTTGGTGTGCCAATTCAACGAGGCACTATACAATTGCCGTTTTATTTTCAAGTCAATCGGACAAAGTGACGATTTTCAGATGAAAATTGATGATTTTAGAAGTTTCACCTAGAGTTGACCTTTGAAATTTTGACCTCAAAAATAGTTGGTTTCCCAATTCAGTGAGGCAATGCACAAATGCTGTTACATTTTCAAGTCAATCGGATGAAAATTGATGATTTTTCAGATGAAAATTGATTATTTTGGAAGTTTGACCTTGAGTTGACCATTGACATTTTGACCTCAAAAATAGTTGGTTTCCCAATTCAGTGAGGCAATGCACAAATGCTGTTACATTTTCAAGTCAATCGGATGAAAATTGATGATTTTTGAGATGAAAATTGATGATTTTAGAAGTTTGTCCGAGAGTTGACCGTTTGCTTCAAAAATAGTTGGTTTCCCAATTCAGTGAGACGCTATGCAAATGCTGTTACATGTTCAAGTCAATCGGATGAAAATTGATGATTTTTCAGATGAAAATTGATAATTTTTGGAAGTTTGACCTTGAGTTGACCTTTGACATTTTGACCTCAAAAATAGTTGGTTTCCCAATTCAGTGAGGCAATGCACAAATGCTGTTACATTTTGAAGTCAATCGGATGAAAATTGATGATTTTTCCGATGAAAATTGATGATTTTGGAAGTTTGACCTTGAGTTGGCCTTTGACCTCTTGACCTTAAAATATTTGGTGTGCCAATTCAACGAGGCACTATACAATTGCCGTTTTATTTTCAAGTCAATCGGACAAAGTGACGATTTTCAGATGAAAATTGATGATTTTAGAAGTTTGACCGAGAGTTGACCGTTTGCTTCAAAAATAGTTGGTTTCCCAATTCAGTGAGACGCTATGCAAATGCTGTTACACTTTCAAGTCAATCGCATGAAAATTGATGATTTTTTAGATGAAAATTGATGATTTTGGAAGTTTGACCTTGAGTTGGCCTTTGACCTATTGACCTTAAAATATTTGGTGTGTTAATTCAATGAGGCACTATATAAATGCTGTTACATTTTCAAGTCAATCGGATGAAAATTGATGATTTTTCAGATGAAAATTGATAATTTTTGAAACTTTGACCTTGAGTTGACCTTTGACATTTTGACCTCAAAAATAGTTGGTTTCCCAATTCAGTGAGGCACTAGCAATGCAAATGTTGTGAAATTATCATGTCAATCGGCTGAAAATTGATGGGTTATCAGATGAAAATTGATGATTTTGGAAGTTTTACTTTGAGTTGGCCTTTGACATTTTGACCTCAAAAATAGTTGGTTTCCCAATTCAGTGAGGCACTAACAATGCAAATGTTGTGAAATTATCATGTCAATCGGCTGAAAATTGATGGGTTATCAGATGAAAATTGATGATTTTTTAGATGAAAATTGATAGTTTTTGAAACTTTGACCTTGAGTTGACCTTTGACATTTTGACCTCAAAAATAGTTGGTTTCCCAATTCAGTGAGGCACTAACAATGCAAATGTTGTGAAATTATCATGTCAATCGGCTGAAAATTGATGGGTTTTCAGATGAAAATTGATGATTTTGGAAGTTTTACTTTGAGTTGGCCTTTGACCTTTTGACCTTAAAATATTTGGTGTGCCAATTCAACGAGGCACTGTACAATTGCCGTTTTATTGTCAAGTCAATCGGACAAAGTGACGTTTTTCAGATGAAAATTGATGATTTTAGAAGTTTGACCGAGAGTTGACCGTTTACCTCAAAAATAGTTGGTTTCCCAATTCAGTGAGACGCTATGCAAATGCTGTTCAATTTTAAAGTCAATCAGATGATAATTGACAGTTTTTCAGATGAAAATTGATGATTTTGGAAGTTTGACCTTGAGCTGACCTTTGACCTTTTTACCTCAAAAATAGTTGGTTTCCCAATTTAGTGACTCATTATACAAATGCGATTAAATTTTCAAGGCAATCACATAAAAATTGTGATTTCAGAAATTTGACCTCCAGATGACCTTTGACCTCAAAATCAATAGGCTTCTCAATTGTGACGACCTCGACAACTTGGTGAAGTTTCACGATGATCGGTTTAGAATTGTGACCTGGAGGTGAGTGCCAAACAACAAACAGACAGACAGAATAACAAACGCAACCAACCAATATACTTGAAAAAATCTTCGATTTTGTAAGTTATAAATCGTGCTATGCCATTGTAGTAAGGCAGCTAAGGACCACATTTGAGATGGATATGGACGTTCCGGACAAAAGCGCCAATTTTTCCCACATGTTACCCGTTACCTTAGCTTTCCATTTTTGATAGGAACCACTTCCTCCGAATGCATTATGGCGGCCATCTTGGATATTCAAGATGGCCGCATGTAAAAACCTATATCTTCCAATATCTCAGCTTCTAAGCCACTTAGGATCACAATCTTGGTGTCTAAACATACATTTTATGGGTCAAGGGATACAACTATACCATTTAGAAAAGCAACAGATGATTTTTATTTACACAAAAAAGAAACTGAACATAAAACGTGAAAAGAAAAACGGAATACTGTTAATGTACCATAGTCACTGAAAATACTGCAAGGACTAACTATATCAACTGTAATTGTGACGGTATATTGTCATGACACACCACTGCACATGCATTTTATTCCCAGCCATTTCTCACAGTGACAACTGCAGAGTTCGGTGCACTTCCAACGTGCCTTTCTGCATGCGCACCGAGCGCCATATCCACTTTGAATCTTGCAGCTACATTTCACGAGTTCACTGCAGGCCTTGGAGACCACAGGTAACATGTTCCACATAGGAACCTATGAATTTCTGTCCTCATCGAGAGTCCAGCCCTAACCTTCCGGAGTAGGTGCGTGTTGTTCAATCTGCTCACTGGTGCACCATAATCCTGCCTGATATGCAACTCGCTTTGTGTGCTGCAATAGTGCATTCTGTGTTGGGGGAAGTCTCTCCATTGTCTTCCCCCTTCTGGCAAAACAGTTCCTTTCCAGCTTCATCCACATGTTGCAGCTCACTCTTCTGATCATACAGGATAACAGTGAAGCGTTCCAGCAGCTGGAAATGTTGAGCACCAACCTCTACTTCTGTGCAAGGATGAAGTGCCATGCAGGTAAAGGCACATGCCTCATCGTGATAGCAGTTCCAACCCTCCCATGCTGATTTCTTGCCTCTTCCAAAGAATGCAGATGTAGTATCGCATCCTGTGAAACTGTGAAAGATAGGGAGGGTCAGGGAATTCTCCCGACCCAGGTCTTCGTAGAAATGATTGATGTGATATGAAAAGTTATCGCCTGTACCAAAGGCAACCCAAATGCTCACATATTGGCACAGGGTGATCAGGTCATGCAACTTGCCAATGAGAATCACCACTACATCCGTGTCAACAGTGCACACCAGACAGTTGGTACATCCATTCTGAAGATAATCCTGTAAGTGGATCAGCAGCCTGGTGTCCGCTTCCTCGTGATCACAAGGTGCCATGGATCGATCAGTTCCTCAAAGAATAGCTGTGACACCAGATGTGATGATGATTTCCTTCTCTTTGGGGCAATTCACAGTGGCAATCTTGTTGGAAAGGAATGCAAACAGTTCATGTTTGTTGGCTGGGTCACATAAGAAGTCGGCCCAGTTTCCTGGGAGCTTGTTCTTGCCCGCAACCTTTTTCCAAACACCCTTTCCTCGCTGTTCTCAAGAGGATTATTTGATGCTGCTGGGGATATATGTGTCCCATACTATATCAACTCTTTTGGAGTTTCTAGTTGTTTTATGATGTATGGAACAAAGACCCGATCAGCATACTCATCAAATGTCACAATGTTGTTAGTGGGGAGCAAGTGCACCACAGCAGCTCCCCAAGAAGCTTCAAGTCAATAGAATCAGGAGGATAATTGTGGGTGTCTTTGGCCAGAATGTTCATCAGATAAGATTTCTTTCCTAAGCACAAATTTCCATCATCAGATAGTGAAGGGGGGAGAGGATGGTCCTCATGGCTGAATAATTTTCTCATGTCACTAACCCTGTGCTGCATCATGATGTACAGGTGAGAGAACAGAACAACATCATCCTTCAGTAGGGAGATCTTTCCCACTTGTTTGGTCTTGGCTTTTGGCCGTGGACAACTGAAGAGAGGAAAGGCATTCTTCTTAATCGGCTCATGAATGAGGGATGTGCGATCAATAATAACTTCTTTACAACATTTGGCAAACTGATCCTTTCCTAGACTATGTACTGTTCGCACCATGTTCACCACAGTTTCATCCAAAACATCCTGTGTGTCTATTGCCAGTAAGTCATCACTGACATCAAGAAAAGGGTTTCCCAGATCATTGATGACCTGAACCAGACACAGCCTGCTCCTTGAAACTTCTCTGTGTGGAAAATCCCTCTTAATGATGATAACCACAATCTGAGTCTTTATCTTTTGGGAGGTAGTCCTCTTCAAACTCCTTCAGTAACCTTGCTTGTTCAGGCCCTGAGACCATCCATTTCCTGAAGGCTGAAGGATTTTCAGTCAGACCGACTGCACCTCCAGAACCCTTGATCGCTTATTTTTTTTGTATACATTATTACTTTTTGTTCATGAGCTTATTCTCCATTGTTCATGATTCATGTGCGCTTTATTATTTTGTTCATGGGCTTGGTCGATTGGGATGGTCGAGAATCTGTTGATAGTTTTGTGGATGACCCAGTGCCTGTGCTCCTCAAGCTCTTTGAGAATGGGTGCTGACAGACTCTCCATGTCTTGGATGTGTATTGCAATTCACCGTGCTTAATTGTGGTGGTTTAGAGCGAAGAACCATGGAACCAAGGCCTTGAGGCTTTCAACAAAGCGGGAAATTTCCCTCACGGTGTGATCTGATGAAGATGATTCCCAGGAGTTCCATGTTGAGAACTGTATCCCAGTACTGGAATGCTGGACTCTTCTGTACCATTTCCTGCCTCCACGCCTCCTTGGCTTCATCACTGTGTGTTCCCTCTGTGTGCAGAAAAGCATCCTCCTGGAGCTTTGCAGTGGCAAATCAGTCACCTGGTGAGTGTGCGTTGTTCAGCTCAGATATGAGGCCTTCAGAAACGATTCGGCAGTGCTTGATGATGCAATGGCAGCTTGTGTCAGCATATTGGTCCATCCGGATCCCTCCAAGTAGTCTACATACGTTTTCCACATCACCATCCCTATGTGCAGGACACCAAACATTGCTATGAACTTATCCTCTCCGTGTGTGTCAGGCCAGTTCCACTGAGTGAACTTGGCAAGAGCATTGAGTAGTGCATCAAAGGCTATAACTGGTATTTGTCCAGGATTGAGAAATTCTGTCGTCTAATGCAGCACATCAATTCCATGCTTGATCATAGCTGCAGTAGCTGCCTTCTCATAGAAAAGGGGCAAGAGCTGTGTCCTGAGTGTTCTCACAGACAGCAGTCGCAAGCTGGCTCTCAAGCTGAAGAACTCTGTCATAGCTTACACTGAGACCCAAGTCATAGAGCTGTGATGATCTTTTTCAATCTGGTCTCTGTGTGAATCTTCATTCCGATGTACAGCGGCAATGGTAGTCCCCTATCCAGGGAAGTCTGTGGAATCTTGGTCTTTCAGGTCAGCACCATTCAACAGCATAGACAAAAGGGTCTTGAGAGTAAATGGCACTTATCCTTGTTGACAACCAGAAGGAAATTTGCCATCAAAGTAGAAACCTTTATAGCTGACGATATCTTTGCGCACTATCTTGGCAGCCTTAGCCAGCAGTAGTGAATCACCTTCATAATTGCATGTCATGGCTTGCTTTAGCATTTGCTGCATACCATGTTAAAATACCAGAATCTTATTTTTGCCAACACTTTGCTCTTGTGCTTGCGGAAAGTATGCTAGAACTTTCTCCTTGAATCGGGTTATGTTAGTCTCCTTATCAACACCAAGGCATCGTACGCGGTTTTCATACAGCTGATGCAAGACCGAAAATTTGAAGTAGAAGGTCCCATCTTCCACACAGTTTTCTACATGAGGAAAGAGCTCCACAAGTGCTCTTGCCTTTATCTTCTTTTCCTCAGAAGAGTTTCCCGATTCCTGCTCATTTTGCCGCATCAGTGATCGGTAGGATTCCGTAGTTCTGTTGAGCACTGCAGATGATAGTTAGCCTTGAGTGCCATGAGATCGCGACCTTCTATTCTAGCCATTAACTTTGTTTCCTGCAGCTCGGCAGCCATCTGTCTTATGGTCCCATCAGCTCCAAGTGTTCTAAATTAATGTAGGTGTCCATCCTCTCGATGACAAAACAGACAGACCATTTGGTCAATCGAGGCGAGGCTGTTTAACCTCAGAAATGCTGCTCACTGCAGTGTCACCCTTGTCACGATTTTTGGTAGCGCTCTCCAACTTCTCTTTGCTGAACTTGACATAGCATGATTTGTGCCACACACCCAGGTTTTGGACCAGTTCACCTACAGTAATGTCTTCTCTAAAGTTAAGCACCACTGGCAATGTGCCCAGGGCTCTCAAATAATTAACGTTATTCAGGAAGGAGCTGCATGGTTTTGACTTGTCCCCGCTTCTTTGTGCATTTCAGAAGCTCTGTAGTCATTTCTTGACAGATCAAGCACATGTTCGAATCCATCATGCTAGTCAACCTGAAAATAAATGAAATTAATAATTTCTTATGAAATAATCATCCTATAAAACATGTCACTTACCTTCCCCATCTGTTTTACTTATTTCTCTTTCCTCTATGTTGATGAAACTGTTCCGCCTGAAAAAAAGACTAAAAATAACCAAGCCTAGTTTTATTTTTGACCAAAATCACCAATCTGACTCCATCCTAAATGGTATAGTTGTATTCCTTGACCCTGAAAATGTATGTTTAGACACCAAGATTATGATCATAGTGGCTTAGAAGCTGAGATATTGATAGATATGTTTTTACATGGTGGCCATTTTGAAAATGCAAGATGGCCGCCATAATGTATTCGGAGGAAGTGGTTCCAAAAAATGGAAAACTCAAGCATTGGGTAGCATATGGGGAAAATTGAGCGCTTTTGCCCAAAATGTCCACATCCATTTGCTAAGCTGCCTGACTATTCCTGATAACGAAGTTCTATACTTGTGGTCAAGGCAGCTTGTGGAATTTATAGTATCAGGTGTATACCACATGTTACACAATATCTAAATAATGGGAAGCGTGCGACCGCTGTGATCAAAAGACCAAAAAAAACAATAACAGAAAAGATAAAGCATTCGCCAAAAATAACAAAAATAAACACGAACTTCATGTTCAACAATGCTGTTTCCACTCATTTTAGTAAGTTAGACAGCTGTCACCTTGAAATTTTGCAACCATTTTGAATATAAGGCAATTAGACATACCAAATTACTAGATGTTAAAACTTGTTTTTAGTCGTTGGTTTGTGTGAAAATGGTTGTCACATCCTTTTTTAGCAAAAACAAACAAAAAACAAAAAAACGCTTCAATGTCAAAAAACACTTTTTCTGAAATCCACAGTTGGGATGCATTGCCATTTGAGTTAGTTTATGCCTTACAGATATGATGTACAGTCACGTGAAAAAGTAAGTACACCCCATGTAAAGTTTTGACTTTTTCAACATATTTCAACATACAGCTATTTGATCTTCATTTCAACAATATTGATAGATAAAGGTGATATAATATAACAAATATCATGAAACATTTACATTTTGTAGTCCATTGTATAATTTAAATAAACATAAATGCAAATTTCGCATGTGGAAAAAGTAAGTACACCCTTACATTTATCACTACTTCAAATACCTAAAATTAGAATCAGGTGCACCAGCTCAGGTGCAAATGATTAGAACATCGTTCGAGAGGATCTTGGAGGAACCTGTCTTATTTAAACCTCAGACATTTAGTTTGGTTTGCTCTTTGTTGTTGAAGTGTGCGGCGTCACCATGCCTAGATTAAAAGAGCTCTCTGAGGCCTTCAGAAAGAAGGTTATAGATACCGACGAGTCTGGGAAGAGATTTATATAGATCTCCAAACAATTTGAAATCAATCATTCGACTGTCCGGAAGATCATCTACAAGTGGAGAAGCTTCCAAACAACTGCCAACTTGTTCAGGCCAGGCCGCCCCAGCAAGTTCAGCCTGAGAGCAGACCGCAAGATGCTGAAAGAAGTCTCTAAGAACCCCAGAATGTCATCACGGGACCAACAGGTATCTCTTGCCACTGTTGATGTCCAAGTGCACGAGTCTACCATGAGAAAGAGGCTGCACAAATTTGATCTACATGGGAGGTGTGCCAGGAGGAAACCTTTGCTGTCCAGAAAGAACATCAGGGCAAGCCTACAGTTTGCCAATAAACACCTAGGCAAAGACCAGCACTTCTGGAACAATGTGCTCTGGACAGAGGAGTCAAAGGTAGAGCTATTTGGCCACTACCAGAAGACATGTTTGGCGAAAACCAAAGACAGCATTTGACCACAAGAACCTGATACCAACTGTAAAGCATGGTGGTGGAAATATTATGGTTTGGGGCAGTTTTGCTGCATCAGGGCCTGGGCAGCTCACCATCATAGAATCCACTTTGAATTCTTCATTGTACCAGAGGGTGCTTGTGGATAATGTGAGGCCATCTGTCGGAAAGTTGAAGCTCAACCGAAGGTGGACCTTGCAACATGACAATGACCCTAAACACACCAGTAAATCCACCAAGGAATGGCTGAAAAGAAAGAAATGGAGGGTTCTGGAATGGCCAAGTCAAAGCCCGGATCTAAATCCCATTGAGATGTTGTGGGGGGATTTGAAACGAGCTGTGCATGCAAGAAACCCCTCAAACATCGCACAGCTGAAATAATTCTGCATGGAGGAGTGGGCAAAAATTTCTCCCCAGTCGATGTCAGAGACTGGTAGACAGTTATAAGAAACGCCTACTTGAGATTGTTTCTGCCAAAGAGGGCAATACCACCAATTAGAGCCAAGGGTGTACTTACTTTTTCCACATGCGAAATTTGCATTTATGTTTATTTAAATTATACAATGGACTACAAAATGTAAATGTTTCATGATATTTGTTATATTATATCACCTTTATCTATCAATATTGTTGAAATGAAGATCAAATAGCTGTATGTTGAAATATGTTGAAAAAGTCAAAACTTTACATGTGGTGTACTTACTTATTCACGTGACTGTAGGTGCATAGCTTGAGTTCAGAAGTCAGAACGTGCTACACAAATGAGGCTGAATTCGCCAGTTCTCGGGAACACTGACAGTGGGATTTCTTAGGACTTTCGATAGCAGAATCTCTTGCAAAATCGATGTTCCCTTGGTCCTTGGTAACACTAAGTGGGCGGCCACTGTTGCCTTTATTTTGATTTTCACTCTTACATATGCTTGGAAGTGCTCCACAAACGGCTGAAGGCTCTCCTTTGGAAGGTCCATTCCAGTATCTTTGATGGTGAACATCGTAATACTGACAGAATCGTTGGCGCACCTGCACGTAGGATTTTGTCTCAAACCACAACGTCACCAGTTTCACTTTTTGTTCCACTGTGAACACCATAGTTGACGTAGGTTCCTACTGACTACTTCTTAGAAATGAAATGGCATACCACCACCACCACCACCATTACATAACTTACAAGAGAGAAGGACATAGCATTAGAAACGACAGAATATCAAGCTGCTCAAATCGTCCACTTTTTTTGAAACACCCTGTGCTATTTAACAGTACCGTAGGTAAAATGTGATCAGCTAGTGTAAATGTAAGATCTGGAGAATGATCACATTTTATATATTGGAACCCCACCGTCCTCCCCTCCACCCCCAAATACATATAAACCTCACCTGCCAAGAATGAAAGTTTCCCTCCACACATGACCCATTTGTGAAAGGTCCTTGATCATGTACACATGTGAAGAGATTGTGAAGAGCATGCGCAATTGCATACACTGCAAGGTAAACCAGGTATCCGTACCTAAGCTGTGATACATCTGTGAGTTGTGTATCTACATTCTCTAAACTTTCAGATCCAGTACAATGTTTCACTCCCTCACTTGTGGGTTTCCATGAACAACGAAATATGTTTTCCCAAACTTCGAAAAGGAAATCGTCAAAAGAGCCAGGACGCAATTCACTCATTCGGTATTTTTGATAACGTGAGCTTTCTTGTAAATTTGTATTTGTATCGAGCAGCTTCTCGTGAATTGTTTTATTAGTTTTCTTGCCAAGCATCCCATGCTGTGTTAGAAAATTAACATTTGAACGATTCCAACTGGCCAGACAAGTACAGTTTCTTGAAATGATGTGTGAAATGCAGGCCAAGGTGATTGAGTGATTTAGTATTTGCTGTGATTTCATCATCTTATTCAAGTGAATCAAATCAATATCTGCTGTAAATTTCCCCTGATGGTCATTTTCAAAACTGGCGACGCATACAGGAAATACATCACGGAGTTTTTCGCAATCAGTGGATTTGTTTTCAAAACAGATAGAATCAGCATTGCTGAAGGTGATTTTTTTGTTTTTGATTATCTTTGTTGTTGGCGATGTTGTGGAAGAGTTTTGAACCTGAAACATTGTTTTAACATTTTGAGGTTTTAAACTCGTAATAAACTCCCGTAATCCTTCAACAAATCCAGTTCGCGCTTCAAACCCAAATGATCCTTGATAAACATCTATCAAATCAGGAATTTGTACAAGAGGAGAAGCAAGAAATCCCATAAATATTTTTCTTGTTATATTGTATTTCAAGAATATTTCACCAAAGGGAACAATATCTTTGTACTGCCACAGGACAAAAATAGCCGTTGCTTTTGTTTTCAATAGAATATCTCCTGTGAAGAGGAAAAATTAAAAGTGCTATCATGGAGAACAGTCAGTAGGAGCCCAACATGTAGGGGTGGGTCAGGGGTAAATAGCTATGACAGAAAAAAAAGAATTAAAAAGACACTAGAATACATTGCAAATCGAGAGATTGTAAAATCGCCGATTTGTTCATCCACCGAATTTTTGATAAATGTCATCCTGCCGAGCACAACAAGAAGAAGACGTAAAATATCATAAACCCCACGTGGTTTTAGCAATTTTGCTGTTTAGGGTTAGAGGTCGCCAGTCGGCTATCTTTGGTCAGATTACAAAACAAAATAATCTGCATATGTATACTCATGTGTTGTGTTTGTGCCAAGATTGAACAAAAATGGCCCATGCATGGCCAATAAATAGTTGGGGACACTTTAAAGTAACAAAATGGCCGCCAGTCGGCCATCTTGTATCTGATCTCGAAAATAAATGACGTGCATATGTAAGCCATCATTCCTTAACTGTCTGCCAAGTTTGAACAAGATCGGTAAATGTTTTTCTGAGAAATGGTGGAGGACATGTTCAATACTGGGTTTTTTTCAAACGAAAATGGCCGCCAGTCTACCAGTCAGCCATCTTTGATCAAACCACAAAATAAAGTTTGTACTGTGCTTGTGCCAAAAAATGTGCTGTGCTTGAGCCAAGTTTGAACAAAATCTGACAATGCAATTCCGAGAAATGGTCGGGAAGACATATTAACTAACAAAATGGCCGCCAGTAGGCCATCTTGGATCACATTGTGAAACGAAATGATGTGCCTATGTATATCTTCATGTATTGTCTTTATACCAAGTATGAACAGAATCAGTCAATACATATCCGAGATATGGTTGTGGACGCACACACACACACACACAGACGGACGAACGGACAGAAGGCGAAACACAATACATGAGCCCCTGTTTCGGATTAAGTCCAGCGAGGGCTAATAATGGCTGAAACGATTCCAACGATTCCAACAGAAGGAAGCGACATTGTCTCTTGGGTATTTCATTGGTATTTCAAAAAAAAGGTTTTTTTTTTTTGTTTGTTCTTTGTGCACTGAATCGAGGCTCGTGAAAGAGCTAAGTAGGAGCACGTCAAAGAGCTAAGTTTTAAATATAATACAACCGGAAAACACGTATAGACCCAAAAGACCACGAAGTCACATAAAGACCCTTATGACCCAAAAGACCTCAAACACCCAAAGGATCCAAAAGACCTTCAAAGATCCAAAATACCCTTAAATACCCAAAAGAACCAGAGGACCAAAAAGACCTGACGACCCATAAGACCTAAGGACCCAAATGACCCCGAGGAGCAAAAAGAACCTGAGGACACAAAATAACCTGAGGACCCAAAATAACCCGAGGACCCTAATCCCGGAATGCTATTTATCCCGTTGCTTTTTTTCAATTACGCCATTAAACTATAGGCCTACTAGCGTGACTCGGCGCGCTCAGCGTGCCTCACCGCATGCCATTTCAGAGGGATAGGCATCATTGACCATGTCTGCTTTCTGAGGGAGTGAGGGATGGCGGGAATGGTAGGTTGGGGATAGTGGTGGTGATGGTGGATTGGGGGTCATGGGGGGAAGTGGGGGAATGGTGGGGGAGGTCGGCCAAATATATTTTGTGCTCTGATTGAATATATACTGTAAATCAGAAGCCAGAAGCCAACACGTTTCAATAAAAAGGAACTGAACACAATTATATATTTATTTTAAATTATCAGTTAGAGCTGGAAGGGAAGGTCAATACAAATTTATCAAAAATTGAATGGGAAAGTTGAACTTCCAGCCTCACAGTGCAGATGTTCCCCAATACACCACCCACCTTATACTTCCGGTCGGGTTTTTACGACGTTTCTTTTATTTTGCCCATTTGCCCATTTATTTGCCGTATCTTTTGCTTGATTTTTATCAAGACAAAGTAACAAAACATTAGCGCTGATGAATACAGGTAAATCATGAATGTGTTTCTTAGGATAGCTTAACATATCGGCTACAAACATATTGTTGCGGTTTTAGAACCCACACTTGTATATAAACTCTTGTAAATATCTCCTCATTAAAAGGTTTAAGGTAGCACCCCTAGTTAGGCCACAAGCAACACCTAGGCCACCATAGGAACTCAGTTATTTCATTAATATGTGTTTTAGATAAGGCCGTGTTTCCAATAGTTGAAACTGCGTTGTGTCAATTAAATAAGAATAGGTCCCCAATCCGTTAATTTTACAACCTCCCTCTCCAAGCGACGCCATTATGCGCCTCTGCCAGCAGCGTTCGCTGCCTTAGAGTTCGCTCAAGCGCCACCATAAGCCATGCGGTTAGGCCCGAGGAAGGAGGCGGAGCGCCAAGAAGAAGGTGTGGCCACGTCATCCAGTCATCAAAGGCGTGGTCGGTAAGCCCCCACCAGCCAACCAGGGCTGAAGGAACATCACCGACGGGCGTGGCTTTGGGGAGTGCGGAGTGATCGCGTGGCGCGTTATATAAGCGCGAACGCAAAGCCCTTTCACAGGACTTATTCAGCGGCGCTCTTGAGAAAGGACTCGGACTTACTGCGGGAGAGAGCTCACCTTCACCACGGGACTTGCGTGCGCACGGCATTGATCACAGAACTAATTGGGAGAGCACACCTTATCAAAGGAGGACTTGAGGGAGAGAGCGTTTGGCACAAGTGTGCACGAATTACGTACGCATCGTCCCAGCCTCCCCCGTTATATAAACTGTCCGCTCGCGTTCAACCATCCACGGAGCTGCCTGCCGGGTTTCGCCTGCTGGACCAGAGTCGACTGGAGCCTGGACCACATTAACGGACCTTCCATCTACCAACTACAATCCCCGTGTGAGTGTGTATGTTTGTCTGGGGTATTAGAATAAGACTGTTATAAGACTGCCCTGTGTACTGCTTCTTCCTCTTCCTCTCTTGTACATCCCTTTCATTTCCTCTTCTTCTGTACATTTGTTAATAAACCCATCTTTGTTCTTCCTACCTTCTGGTTTACTCTCCATCCGATTGCATCCGTCCTTTCTATCATTGGGTAAGCGTGGCACGATTGAAACCGCTATAATCGGGTCTAGTCACTTTGTTAATAGCTCGGATCGTGGATTGCTATCCGCTCAGCATTTTCCAACATATCCGTGGTTCGAGCGGGAGTTATTCCCTCGTTTCCGGCCAGCGTTAGTACTTAGGTAGTAGTGAACCCCTAGGCATAACAAACCCGATCTAACGTCGTGCCGGGAAGGACGTTATAACCCCCAGGACTCAGGGCGGCCAGATAACAAGACAAGGGGATTAACCCTCCCTTGATAGGGGGAGCGCCGACGACCGAGATCCGTAACAATTGGTGTCAGGAGTGGGATTTGGAACCTGGGACTAAATTTAGTAGACCAAATTTTGGACACCAATTGTGCTATTGGCCGCAACAATTGGTGTCTGGGGCGGGATTTGGATCCGAACCAAATTTTTTATATCTGAAAAAATTTGGTCAAAATTTCTAGCGGCCGAAATTTTATTAAAACAACCTAATTGAATCATGCCATGGATAACCAAGGCGATCGGATGCCGGTGGTGGTAGATGAAGAAGGGTTAGAATTAACCCAGGACCCCAGGGAAGAAGTGGGAGAGATGGAGGAGTAAAATGAAGAAGGTGCGGTAGTGGTGGTTGCAGACGCACAAAATGGCGGCACGTCGCACGTGGCAGTGAGAATCGAGCCTGCAGCGCCAATAGATATGGGCTTATTTATGACCCACATGATGGCCTTTATGGTCAAAACGGAGGATAGACTAAAAAAAATGAGTGGGCAACTGGATACCTGAGGGGAGGAAATAAAAGAGTTGGGGGACAACTCCACTCAGGACATAAATAAATTGGAAACTAGAATGGGGGAGCAATTGGGAAGTCAAATTGGGGGGTTAGAAAATAAATTGGGGGGATTAGAGAACATACTAGAGGGCAAATTGGAGGATATGGGTGGCCAAGCCCAATAAATTAACGAGGGGTGGCGAGGGAGAAAGCCCAGTATGAGATAAGACAGATGGGGAGAGACAGAGACCGCAGATCGGGCGGAAAGGTTGTGGGGGTGCGCGACAAGGTAGCGCGGCTTGAGGAGCGCGGGTTGAGCGAAGTTGAGCAAAGCGAAGTTAAGTGGACCGGGATAGAAATCGCGACACGGGGTGTGAAAAACCCGACGACCGCCGAATTGGACAGGGCAAATTCATATGTGCCGGCGGTCGTCGAGGACAAAGAGAATGTAATGGTGATAGTGGAAATTGGGGTTGGAGAGACGGCAGGTATGGAGGATATATCGGAGATTGAGGAGGAATGCATGCAAAGTCTGTATTCGCATCGTGATGCCGTCCTTAATCACCAAAATGAAAGTTTGCAGGTGGTGGAGCGAAGAAGAGGAAGCGCCAAGGTGAGTCGGGCTGTAAATGGCGCGAAAAGATTTGGTGCAAAAGTGTTTGGCACAAAAGGATTTTTTGCGTGCTTGGGATCCAGACGGCACCCGGGCGTTCGTGGAAGGTCCTTGGTGCGCTGTGTTTGAGTAAATGGCGCGAGTGTGAGGAAAAAGTGTGCGACAAAGAGTGAGTGTGTTACAAAGTGTGAAAGTGAGGGAGAGTGTACAACAGAGTGTATGTGTGCTGAGTGCAACATGGAGTGTGAGTTGGTTGTGGAGAGTGTGCGGGATTGCACATGGGAGAGCGTGATTGGGTGTGCGACAGGGGGATTGCACACCCATGGGTAGGTGTGCGCTGAGTGGGTATGTGCAAGAGTGCACACCCATGAGTGTTACGGAGGACGTAACGGAGGAGTGTGTGATGATATATTGTGCGGATGGAATGAGTGCGCAAGAATGTGTGCGAGAGTGTGGAACGAAAGAGTATGCACGAGAGAGTGTAGTAATGGAATTGACGAAATGTATGGGATGTACGAGAGGCGTTGGAGCGCCGCATTTTGTGAGAGAAGAGTGGGTCGCGAGGTGTGCATGTGACAATGCGACTCGAGCATCGACCCAGACCGGGGGGTTAGCGGTTAGGCTGACGTATAGCCGACGCGAACCCCCGGTACGTGACGGGCTTGGTGTGCAGCAGGAACCGGCAGGGATCGATGCCGCGGTGATCTCGCAAGGAGCGCCGTGCACGATCTGGGCCGGGCCCCGCCCTGCACAGTCGGTGCCGTGCTTTGCCAGGCAAGGCGACCGGGCCGGTTTAAGGGGAGGTAGGAGGGTTCGGAGCGGCGCTCCGGCCGGGGAAGGCTGGGCCATCGCGCTTGGGAGCGCAAGGTGTTGCGCCGAGATGGTGCCTGGAGCCTTGGCCCAACAAAACCTCCTCCCCTAAATCCGAATGCTGGACGGACCCAACCTGCAGGAGACTGACCATCCGCACGCATTGCTCAGTTTTTCGAAGCCGAGCTGTGAAAATGCATTCCTGCACCAGAGGCTCAAGTTTAGTGGACGGATGGGAGTGGTAGTAGTAGTGATGGCGATAGTGATGTAGAGGGATGGTAGCTCTACCATCCCTCACATCATTTTTGGGCAGAGGAGCTATAGGTTTATGTGGTGCCGGTGTAAACTAGCCCGGGAGGGTTAGGATAATGGTTAGGGACCTAGAAATGACTTTAGGAGACTTGAGGTTTAAGTAGTGACTTTTGATACAAGTAGTGGGGACGTAGTCAGATTAGGTGGTTGATAATGACGAGGGAGTGCTTAGTATAAGGGATGACGGGGAGCACCAGTATTAGAAGGGAGTAGTTAGTTTAAATGATGCTGTGTGTATGAGAATCTTTGTGGTGAGTGTGATGAAATGAGGCATTGCGTATGGAAGTTCCTGGTAGTGCTGGGGAATTGAGGCAATGCTCGAGAAGGATGTGTGTCATTGTGTGTTGAGTGCATTGGCTTGCATGGTGTGCTAGTAGAGCTTGGCGGTATGGAATGAATGGTGTGGAGTGGGAGTGTGGAATATGTGGAGTGGAGTGTATGGTGCAAAGGAGTGGATGGGGGGAAGGATGGACCCCTTCACGAATACCCGGGGAGGGTAGTTTAAAAGTAGGTAGAGGGAGTAGGTAAATTTTGGTTGGATATTGACATCTGTGGTGCTGAAAGTAGCAAGGTATTGCTTGGTTTGGTGCATGAGTAAAGTGAAATGCCTGGGCGTGTGGCCTGTTAGTGAGAATGGTTAAATGGGCACTCCGCCACTGGTAGTCTGTCAGCCAGGTGAGGCCGCAGGTAGGCTCTGGGAGCCAGGTAGTAGAGTTCAGTGGGGCCCATGGATCCCGAGAGAGGACCCGGGTAGACCGATGCCAGAGGGGGCATTAGTGGGATAAGGGAGCCAGACGGCCTTCCCAGGTTAGGGTGAGGAGCTAGGTAAGCTCGGGTGGCAACTACAGTGGCGGAGGTGTGCAGGTGTGTGGACCTGCTGGTGAGCCACATGACCCAGCCCCGAATTGTGCGAGGGCACAGGGAGAAAAATCGGGGGAGTGAGACCCCAAATTGGAGAGCGCCACAGTTTGGGCAATGGGAATTGGTTTTTAGAACCGCATAGTGTAATGATGACCAATAGATTGGCAGGGTAAGACCCTGGGTAGAGTAAAGAGAGTTAATGTCATTTAGAAGAATAGTTAGGATGAAAGTCTCTTCGCACCATCCGCATCCACTCACTGAGGTGATAAGACTCCACACCAGGTCTTGCAAATGTTTGGAATGAAAGATGCATCTTGACGTGGGTGAGACATTGTTTGACATTCCATCTCTTCCTACTTAGGAGGGATTGATGACGAATTTGGATTAGGGGAGATATGGGGGACCAGACGTTAGCGACGAATTTGTAAATTGTGTAAATATGGGGTAGGGGCAAGGGTAGAGTAGGTGACATGGGGGGGGGGGGGGAACGAACGCTAGGGACGAGCTTTCTCGGCTCGCTCTCCCGCACCCCTCATCTTACATTACCTTGTATTGATGTGTACCCTTGCGCCCTTGCCCCCCGCTAACCTTCTTTGTCTTCCTTCCCCACTCATGGACCATGTTATTTTGTGCCCGAGGGGATTGTGCAGGTGTCCGTGGATTGTGTGCCCGCACCATTGCTGCCTCCTGCCTGCACTGATGCACCATATGGACCACACGTTCTGTGGCCTTGCACCACTTATGGACCACACGTTCTGTGGTCTTGCACCACTTATGGACCACACGTTCTGTGGCCTGGCACCACTTATGGACCACACATTCTGTGGCCTGGCACCTCTGCTGGGACCGACAATTGTTGCCAGCGGTATCTGTCTTGCGGACCACTGTTTTAAGTGGCATCAATGCCATGCAGGTGGACCACCTGAGTTGGCCCTGCTAGCCATATACATAATAAAAAGCGGATGCGGTGTGTGCCCTTTTAATTGAAATAACATCAAGCAAGAAGACAGCCAGAAACATCGGCCCAGCAGAGCAAGCGCAAGAAGAAATCATTTTTTATTATTTTTAAAATGTTTGTTTTGTGCATTTTTGTGCATTTTGGTGCATTTCTTTATTGGTGCATATTGGTACATATGGGTATGGTGTATTGGTGCAGTGCATGGCAATGGCATTTCCCCTTCTCAAAAGTTCTTATTTTCCCACAAAAGACAGGTCCTGGGTTCTAGTTTTGTAAATAATCAAATTATTAGTGTCTTGTAAATAATGCTCCCCACCGGCTTAAATGTTTAGTTTGAAGACCATTCCATCATTCGGTTAATTGTGGGCGTGAGTCAGTTAGGTAGGATGCAACGCAGCAGGTAGGACATATTTAGTGTTAAAACTGTCGCACTCAGGGTGAGGTTAAAAGTAGAGGGCAACCACACCTAAGTGTCACATTAATTTAAAAGATAGCCCTTTTGTTTTGGCTCGGGCCGAGCCTGGAAAAAGGGGGGGGGTGCAGTGTTGAGGTTTTAGAACCCACACTTGTATATAAACTCTTGTAAATATCTCCTCATTAAAAGGATTAAGGTAGCACCCCTAGTTAGGCCACAAGCAACACGTAGGCCACCATAGGAACTCAGTTATTTCATTAATATGTGTTTTAGATAAGGCCGTGTTTCCAATAGTTGAATCTGCGTTGTGTCAATTAAATAAGAGTCGGTCCCCAATCCGTTAATTTTACAACCTCCCTCTCCAAGCAACGCCATTACGCGGTTCTGCCAGCAGCGTTCGCTGCCTTAGCGTTCGCTCAAGCGCCGCCATAAGCCATGCGGTTAGGCCCGAGGAAGGAGGCTGAGCGCCAAGAAGAAGGTGTGGCCACGTCATCCAGTCATCAAAGGCTTGACCGGTAAGCCCCCATCAGCCAACCATGGCTGAAGGAACATCACCGACAGGCGTGGCTTTGGGGAGCGCGGAGTGATCGCGTGGTGCGTTATATAAGCGCAAACGCAAAGCCCTTTCACAGGACGTATTCAGCGGCGCTCTTGAGAAAGGACTCGGACTTACTGCAGGAGAGAGCTCACTTTCACCACGGGACTTGCGTGCGCAAGGCATTGATCACAGAACTAATTGGGAGAGCGCACCTTATCAAAGGAGGACTTGAGGGAGAGAGCGTTTGGCACAAGTGTGCATGAATTACGTACCCAGCGTTCCAGCCTCCCCCGTTATATAAACTGTCCGCTCGCGTTCAACCATCCGCGGAGCTGCCTGCAGGGTTTCGCCCGCTGGACCGGAGTCGACTGGAGCCTGGAGCCCATTGCCGGACCTTCCATCTACCAACTAAAATCCCCGTGTGAGTGTGTATGTTTGTCTGGGGCATTAGAATAAGACTGTTATAAGACTGCCCTGTGTGCTGCTTCTTCCTCTTCCTCTCTTGTACATCCCTTTCGTTTCCTCTTCTTCTGTACATTTGTTAATAAACCCATCTTTGTACTTCCTACCTTCTGGTTTCCTCTCCATCTAATCGCATCCATCCTTTCTATCATTGGGTAAGCGTGGCACGATTGAAACCGCTATAATCGGGTCTAGTCACTTTGTTAATAGCTCGGATCGCGGATTGCTATCCGCTCGGCATTTTCCAACATATCCGTGGTTCGAGCGGGAGTTATTCCCTCATTTCTGGCCGGCGTTAGTACTTAGGTAGTAGTGAACCCCTAGGCCTAACAAACCCTATCTAACGCCGTGCCGGGAAGGACGTTATAACCTCCAGGACTCGGGTCGGCCAGAAAACAAGACAAGGGGATTAACCTCCCCTTGATAAGGGGAGCGCCGACGACCGAGATCCGTCACAATATATATATATATATATATTGTTGCATTTTTGTGAATAAAAGCAACCCCCCTATAGACCGATCCGACGGAGGGTTCAATGGACGGGCGCCCTCTACAGACGCCGCCATAGCTGGGGGGCGCCGCTTCATTCAGCTTGTCGTCCATGGGCTGGACCCAAGATTATAGCCAATCGGTATCAACCAGAGGTACCAGATAAAAATATACTTTCATTAAAGCTTATTATCTGTCACTATAGCTTGTAGCTTTTTTAGGCAAATTGCTGTCAAACAAACATACTGTCAATCAAGATTTGAAAGCAACGGCTTGGAGATGTGCGCTTGATAACACACTCCAATATCTCAAATAGGACACAAAACATAACTTTACAAGTCACAAATTCATGTATTTATTACACAATTAAACATCATAAATCTATGTAAACAAGAAAATCCACAGTTTCACATGTCAAACAGAAAGCTGACTTGTAAACATCGTACCTGTACATGTACATGATCATCTACATTTAAAATCTTAATTGTTTGAGTGGCCAAGTTACACTTGTCAATGTATGTTCATAAGGCATTCAAATATACTTGTACAGTGTGTAGGTTTGATGTTTAGTCAACATCCTCATCATCATCAAGATCTTCAGCATCACTGGTATTCTGGTATGAATCATCTTCATCAGCATCCATCATGTTGGTACAGTCTTGAAGTTTGCACTCAATTGTGCACTTTCGTCTATTAGACAGACACTGGCAGTTTGGTAGCTGACAAACACGCCGGCATGCACAGGACATTAATTCCATGATGACCTGATGTGCAGGAGAGCCAGTCATCCACAGAACATCAAGTGTACCATCCTCTCTTGCAGTCCATCCATGGTTGTCCTGGGGATCTGGTACATCTGGATCTGCTACCAGGCTACGTTGCCATATGGCACTTTGATAGTTGGCTCTCAAGGCATGTTGGTGAAGGCAGTCTTCACAGGGTGGTGTTTTTTTATGTTTTTATAGTGATGTTTTTATGCTTAGCAGTTTTGACTTCTGCCATTTGTGCCTCGTCAGGCTGAAATGGTGTGATTGCTGGAGGACTTCTTCTGTCGCCACAGTTGTAATTGGGTGACACAAAGGGTTTAGGAGGAATAGAACGTCTTCTGTCCGTCTGCATTCCTTCTCTGTTTGTGGGGAGCTGGGCTGTTAATACTTGTGGTTGTACAACAATCCCATTAACTCGATGTGATGTCCCTCCTCCACTGAGGGTTTCCTCCTGCCTGTCAATGTTGTCGTATGCTTACACTGTAGGAACCCCAGGATAGATATTTGATGGCAGCACAATATCATTTTCTGGTTGAATTTGCAATTTCTGCAGACACAAAGCTGTGTCTGTTTCCAACAATGTAGAATATGATATCCCATGACCTAGACGGTTCAGAATCTTTATGATCTCGACATTACCAGTCGGTGATTTTACTGTCCAGGCAATAATATGTGCTTTGATGTCTTTACTTTGCCTGAAGTTGTTCCATATATGAGATCTTGGGCGAATGACCACACCAATCTCTGAACACGAGTTGTGCTACTTGAGCTCTTTGTTTCACCAGTTAACAATTTTGTTAGAAACGCTTTGAGTGATGATGGGATGTCCACATATTTGTCATCTAGTTCATTTGGGCAAGGTGGCCAAGGTTGTTCATTTTTGGCTTCCTTTATTTCATTCCGCATATGTAAAGCTGCTTTCGAGAGCCATGCCTCAATATCCTGATCATGCTTTGAGTACATGTCAAGTTTCTCCTTCATGATCATATGTTCTTCTGCTAATTTTTGGAAGGGGGCTCCGTATGGCATAGCATAGGGTACGCGGTTGCTAACAAAATAGGTTGGGTGCAGGTGGAAGTGGAAACCAGTACCCCCAGGTGCCAGGTGCCTTCAGGGCGGCATTCGGCGATATCGCCGAAAACGGGGTTTGTATCGTGTGCCTTCAGGTGCCAGGTGTCCACGACCGCTCCACACGTATAGAGAAACACTTGAGAACGATTATCACGGACACTTTTCATGTTCGATCACGATGATAGTTGTGCTGGCGCAGACAGCTGGAGTTAAGTTTGGATCGGGACGCCCCCCAGTAAGGCCCGACGCAAGAGCGCCGCCTATCGGCGAGGGGGCCCGATCGTCCTTATCGGATCGGTCTATAGTTAGTTACACCACAACATGTAGCCTCCTATAGTTAGTTATTTCTTATTAAATGTAAAGCATAGGCCCATTCCAGTTTTTAGTAATAAAGACCAAGTATGCGTTGAGTCAGTCAGGATGACTGTAGGCCTCGTTGAAGCCTAAAGTGCCTCGTCATGGGAGTAGACTAGGCCCTGCAGGCCCGAAGGAGGAATAGAACCTTCCCTGAAGGAGGAATGAGACATTCCTGGGAGGAGCAGTGAGCAACCAATGGGAGCTAAAGGGAGTAGCCGAGGGTGACCAATGAGGGGCTGTCAGGTCACGTGACCCCTGGCAGCCAATTGAGACCCATGGGACATTCGGGTAGAGGTTCGGTGGGTTGTTAAAACCCGGCCCAGGAAACACACTCTCTCTCTCTCTCACTCGCTGGGCTCCTGCTATACTAAACGCTCCTCTGGTTCCTGCTCCTGGTACGTGTACGCTGGTACGTGTATGTCATTGATCTTTGTCTCTGCCGCAATAATCTCCGGCTGTTTGTGCCTTGGGGTGGAGTGATTCCTGGGGCTTTCGTCCACCAAGCCCATTCACACGAGCCGCACGACTGAGCCCATCCGGGCGAGCTGCACAAAGCGGCTGCATTTCCCTGCGCATACCCTCTTCCCCCCTTCCCCGAACGAATGAGGGCCCTTGTCTGGGGAAGGAGGTTAAGCTGTTAGGATTCTTCGCCTTGTCCGTGTTCTGTACATACTGTGAATAAATACTTTGTTTGGTACTTCCAACCTGGCCGTCATTGTCCTTTCCCATCTATTGACCTAGCATCGCCCAAATTAAAACCACTCAATCGGGTTCGATAGTGTAACAACATGGGTCACGCGACGCACAATCGCCCGGGCGCCAGGAATCAGTGTGACTCGTGCGGTGTTCAGTCCCAGTTCTCACAGCTGTGTGTGTCCGAAGGTATTCGGGTTGTGACTTTTAACCCTTCCACGTGCGGCTGCGGGCTCGGCGGCTGGAATTGCCTAGCAATCCGTCGACCACGAGTTTAGTGGTTGTGTTCGGCGGCCTCAGTGGACCTGGAGTTTGAGGGGGAGCAGGGCCTAAACCCCCCTTAGTATGTCGACGAACCCGTGATCTGCAACAAAATTGGTGTCAGGAGTGGGATTCGGACCTGGAGTGCGCTTCACATACTCAGAATTATGAGCGTGATCAAAATTTAGTTGAAAACAATTTTTTTTTTTTAATTGAATTCGGGCGATGGTGGGCCAAGATGACCAAGTACCGGTGGGTATAGGAAATGTAGAGAATGTAGAGAATGAAGGTGAATTAATGACCCAGGACCAGCATGAACAATTGGATGAGACAGTTAATGAGGGTGCAGCAGGAGGACGTGAAAATGGCGTTGATTCACACCCGGGACCGGCCGGACGGGTTGAGCCCGCGGTGCCGATGGATATGGGCCTATTAATGGTGCAAATCAGAGCATGCTTTGAGGTGCCTAGGGTCGAATCAAGGTATGACATGAAAAAGATGGGTGATCAAATGGATAAAATGAGTAATTGGATGGACACCATGGGAGAGGAAATTGGGCGTAAGATGAGCGAAGGGGTGGCAGTGGTACGCGACGAGGTGAGGCGGTGGGAGGAACGCGTGGAGAGGGAGTTCAAACGGACTACTGCTAAATTACAAAGGGGTATGGAAGGACTGGCACGGGAAGTAGAGAAACTGACGGTGGGACAGCAGGAGTTAAGGGAACAGGTAGAGAGAAATGGTGATGTAATCAGGGGGTTGAAGGCAGCGCAAAAATAATTAAAGCGGGAAGTGGTAGCGACCAAGAGGGAGTGTAAAATGGTGCACAAGGGACTGACGAAGAGGAGAGTGGATGACATAATAGAGACGATGGGAACGAAGGAAGGAGAAATTAGGACACACATATAGATGATCAAGGTAGCCTTAGAAGGGGAGATTTCGGAGGCGCATCAGGAGATAATGAGAGTTAAGGAAAAAATGGAGAGAGTGGAAACCGTTGTAAGTAATATTGAAAAGAGACGAAGTGAGACAGGGAATGAATTACAGGAGGAAGTGATGGAATATGTGCAAGGTTTGTGTTCGCACCATGATGAAATGCTTAATGGCCAAATGAAAAGTTTACAGGTGCTAGAAGAGAAGCGGGGGAAGGGGAGCCCCGAGGTGAGTGGCGATGATTTCGGAAATGTGTTTGGTGCGATCGGAGCCTCCACGAGCTTGGGGGTCGGGATAGACCCGGGCATTCGTGGGGGGCCATTGTGAGGGGTGAGACTGACACGGAGTGTGTGGAGAGAGTGTGCGCACCAGTGTGTGTGATGACGGAGTGTGTGAAAGGCATGTGTGCGCCGGGGTGTGTGAGTATGGAGTGGGTAGCGAGATGTGATGACATGGCTCAGGCATCGACACCGGCCGGGGTAGGGATCAGAGGGACGAATAGAGTACGCGAGCCCCCGATGAGTGGTGCACCGTGGGGACTGGAGGGAATCGGTGCTGCGTCGGTCTCACAAGGACCGGCGTGCACGATTCGTACCTGCAGCACCCGCACGGTATTGTTGGCGCCGTACCGCGGCAGGAGCGATCGGCGGGGTTCGAGGGGAAATTCTGAGTTTCGGACCAACGCACCTTACCAGGTGAGGTTTTGTAACCGTGGCCGGTTGGGTCATCGTGCGTGGGACTGCAAGGCCCCGTGCAGGGATGGACCCCGGCACCTGGGCCCATCAATTCCCCCCCACCCCCTCGGATCGTCAATGCCGGCCGGATATCACCCCATACAGGCAACCAACCCCCCGCATGGATCGCTCAGCCCTTAGAGGCCGAGCCACGACCAAGTACCTCCATGAATGGGGGCTCATAGTTTAGAGGACTGGGGGGAGTATTGCACCCCATGTGGGGGAATGGTAATGTGACCATTCCTCACACGAGGGGGGCCCATGAGCTCTAGTTTAGGGGGGTGGCAGTGTTCGGCCCATGGAGGGGCCAGCAATGGTTGCCTCCATGGGGCACCCAAACTAGCCGAGGGAGGGCAAGGATAATTGTTAGGGATCTAGAGTGACCATAGGGACTGAGATTTAAGTAGTGACCCTGAACTGTAGTGGGGACGTAGAAAGTTTAGGTGGTTGCAAACAAAAAGTGTGTGCATAGTTTAAAGGGACGACAAGGGAAGCACGAGTTGTAGGGGAAATTAGTTAGATAGGTGATGCTGTGTGTTTGAGGAATTGTGTGTTAGAATAAATGGAATTGTGTTGAGGTGTGAGAATAAAAGGTGTGGAATGCATGGTGTGAAAATAATTGGTGTGGAATGCATGGTGTGGAAATAATTGATGTGGAATGCATGGTGTGGAAATAATTGGTGTGGAATGCATGGTGCGAAGGATTGAATGGGGGGAGTAGAACCCATTCACGGAGGGCCAGCGGGGTAGTTTTAAGTTAGATAGAGGGTGCAGGTAAATTGAATGGATATTGACACCTGTGGTGCTGATTGCAGAAAGGTAGTGTTTTGTGGGGTGCATGAGGCAGTGAAATGGCAGCGCGTGTTGTTTAATTGGTAGTTATATTTATTGGGGCACTCTGTCACTGGTAGCTCGTTGGCCAGGTAGGGCCGCAGGTAGGCTCAGGGAGCCAATTAGGTTAGCGTATGAGTGGGGTCCAAGGATCCAGAGGAAGGACCCGAGTTGCCCAATGCCAAGGTCGGCATAAGGGGGTAAGAGCCAGGGAGGGCCTTCCCCAGATAGGGTAGTGTAAGGAGCAGGCAAGCTCGGGAGGCGGCTCCAGGGAACGGGGGGCGCATGTAGGTAGACCTGCTCGGAGGGCCACACGACCCAGCCCCGAAATTGTGCGAGGGCACAGGTAGAAAAATTGTGGGGTTAGAGCCAAATTCAGGAGGGCATCACAGGGTGGGCAATGGGAATTCGGGTTCTTAGAACTGCATAGTTTAAAGTGGCCTACTGGCAGGGTAGGACCCCTGGGAGTTTAAAGGAGTAATGTTGTTAGGGTAGTTAGGATGTGAGACCCCTTCGCACGATCCACAACCATCCACCACGGAGGATGAATTCTGCACCGAGAGGCTATGTGAGCTGTTTGGTAAGTGAGATGCATCACGACGTGAGTGGAACATTGTTTTATTCTGTCCCTTCCTCCCTGGGAGAACCTGGGAGGGATTTGGGGATGAATTTGGCGTTAGAGGGGGACATGGGAGACAAGACGTAGAGACGAATTGTAAATACAAGGCGGGCTAGGGTACTGTAGTCAATGGTGGGGGGTGCGAACGGTTAGGGCCGAGCTTACTCCGCCCATTCTGCCACATTCCTCTCACCACACCAGGTATGGTGGTACCTGGTTTCCTTGTTTTTCGTGTGCCACTGTTGCCTTCCTTGTGCTCATTGCCCTTTTTCTTCCTCCCCGCCCAGGACCATTATGGAGACTCACCTGTCATAGCATCTTGCTGCCAAACATCCATCCATCCATCACCTTATGGACCACGAGCCTTGTGGCCCCGCACCTCTGCTGTGGTAGCTGTAATGAAATTGTGCCTAAGTTGAACCCAGGTGTTATGCTGTCTCTGTCCGCTGCGTGGCAGTTATAATAACTCGGACAGACAGCGCTACGTCTCATTCCTGTGACATTTATCCTGTGTAATGTTGTGCATACTTAGATGGTGCGTATTGCTCTTTGTTCCAGGCTTGCTTGTACTAGTTGCGAATCCTTTACTGATTCCTATGAATGCTGAATATTGATATGTTGCTTGATGATTGTCTTACAGGTATTGCTAGAGATTGATTCAGAATTAAACCTACAATCTTGGACAATGTTGTAACTCTGGTTTTTACAACGTATGCCGGTCTATGGCAGCCGGTATTTGTTAGGAAACCTCTCAAGACAAGAAGCCACAATAAAACTCAAGCAGCAAGTGCCTCCATTTCCTTTATATATTCCTTCTTACCTCGAGTCCAGGTCCTGGGTTATAGTTTTTGTAAATGTAAATGTAAGAATGTTTCCCACTGGTTATGTGTTTAGTTTAAAAATTCCGGAAATACGCGAACACTTGTGCGTGTGAGTCTGTTAGTTAGCTGCTCAACACATGAGGAGGGACATATCTAGTGTAAATGATGTTGCACACATGGGGTTATAGCTAAATGTTAGGGGAATTACATCTATGTGTCACACTAATGTAAACTAAACTAAATGTAATGGTAAATGTAAACTTTGAATGCCGACTCTACCGGTCGCTCCACCTAAGGTCGACTCGGGACGAGTCTGATCAGAGAGGGGGGTAGTGTTGCAGTTTTGTGAATAAAGGCAACCCCCCTATATAGTTAGTTACACCACAACATGTAGCCTCCTATAGTTAGTTATTTCTTATTAAACGTAAAGCATAGGCCCTTTCCAGTGTTTAGTAATAAAGACCAAGTATGCGTCGAGTCAGGCAGGATGACTGTAGGCCTCGATGAAGCCTAAAGTGCCTCGTCATGGGAGTCGACTAGGCCCTGCAGGCCCGAAGGAGGAATAGAACCTTCCCTGAAGGAGGAATGAGACATTCCTGGGAGGAGGAGCAGTGAGCAACCAATGGGAGCTAAAGAGAGTGGCCGAGGGTGACCAATGAGGGGCGGTCATGTCACGTGAACCCTGGCGGCCAATTGAGACCCATGGGACATTTGGGAAGGGATTCGGATGGTTATAAAAACCCGGCCCAGAACACACACTCTCTCTCTCTCGCTGGGCTCCTGCTATACTGAACGCTCCTCTGGTTCCTGCTCCTGGTAAGTGTACGATGGTACGTGTACGTCATTGATCTTCATCTCTGCCGCGATCATCTCTGGCTGTTGGTGCCTTGGGGTGGAGCGATTCCTTGGGCTTTCGTCCACCAAGCCCATTCACACGAGCCGCACGACCAAGCCCACCCGGGCGAGCTGCACGAAGCGGCTGCGTTTCCCTGCGCATTACCCTCTTCCCCCCCTTCCCCGAACGAATGAGGGCCCTTGTCGGGGAACGTAGGTAAGGCTGTTAAGATTATTCCCTTTGTCCGTGTTCTGTCCATACTGTGAATAAATACTGTGTTTGGTACTTCCTACCTGGCCGTCATTGTCATTTCCCATCCATTGACCTAGCATCGCCCGAATTAAAACAGCTCGATCGGGTTCGATAGTGTAACGGCACGGGTCACGCGACGCACAACTGCTCGGGCATCAGGAATCAGTGCGACTTGTGTGGGGTTCAGTCCCCGTTCTCATGGCTGCGTGTGTACGAAGGTATTCGGGTTGTGGCCGTTAACCCTTCCATGCGCAGCTGCGGGCTCGGCAGCTGGAATTGCCTCACAATCCGTCGACCACAACTTTAGTAGTTGTGGTCGGCGGCCTCAGTGGACCCGGAGTTCGAGGGGGAGCAGGGCCTCAACCCCCCTCAGTATGTCGACGATCCCGGGATCCGCAACAATATATATATATATATATATATATATATATATATATACATACATATATATAATATATTGTGGCGGACACAAAAGCCCACTGGCGTGGTGACATCATTCCACGCACGAAGTGGGCGGTGGCCTCATGATATACACCGGGCGACCAGCCCGGAAGTGTTCAGTGTTACAGTGTAGTCTTACAATAAAGACGTTTATATGTTACCGCTTGTCCGCTTCCTCCTTGCTCACAAGCAGCGCGCGTAACGCCGCGCTTTACTGGTGACCCCGACGTGAATATATATATATACTTATATATAAATGTGTCGTGGATGTGTGACGTCATGTAATGGAGTCGACTCGTTGCGATAAGGGAGGAGGAAGAAGAACCCGTTTTGGTCGGAAATGGTAGGAGGAGGTAGAAGAGGAGGAGTATCGGGGAGAATTGGCGGACTCGTGTTTTGCTTTCCTATATGATCCGGATAGTGCTATAATAAACTTTACAAATGCTTGTTTTAACTGAGGATAATAATGACGACGTGAGTTGCTGTGTTGTAATGATTTACACAAATCATAATAGAAACATTTCATTTGTTATACTGGTGATTATTATTTACATATAATCTAAAAAGGTCCAAATGGTCTAAAGTTCTCAATGGTGAAGGGTTCAAGCTGGTCTAATGGGACTAAAGCGTCTGTGGGTTTTTACTGTTATTCGTGATATTTAATGGTCTTCGGGGTGTTTTTGGTCTTTTGGGTCTTTTTGGTCTTTGGTGTATTTTGGGTTTTCAGGGTCTTTTTGGTCTTTGGGGTATTTTGGTTCTTCGGAGTCTTGAAGGGTCTTTTGGATCTTCAGGGTGTTTTTGGTCTTCAGGTCATTTGGGGTCTTTAAGTCTTTGGGGTCATTTGGGTCTTCATGGTATTTAAGGGTGTTCTGGGTATTTTTGATATTTAAGGGTCTTCTGTGTCTTTTTTGGTATTTTGGGTCTTCGGGGTCTTTAAGGGTCTTCAGGGTGTTTTCGGTATTTTGGGCCTTTGGGGTCTTTCGGGTCTTCAGGGTCTTTTGGGTTTTCATGGTGTTTTGGATCTTCATGGTGTTTTGGGACTTCAGGGTGTTTTGGAACTTCAGGGTCTTTTGAGTCTTCGGGGCCATTTGGGACTTCAGGGTCTTTTGGATCCTCTGGGTCTTCAAGGGTATTTTAGGTCTTTGGGGTGTTTTAGGTCTTCAGGGGCTTTTGGGTCTTAAGGGTCTTTTGGTTCCTCTGGGTCTTTGGGTTATTTTGGTTCTTCAGGGTATTTAGGGTCTTTGGGGGTATTCAGGGTGTTTCAGGTCTTCAGGGTCTTTTGGGCCTTCAGGGCATTTTGGATCTTTGGGGTATTTTGTGTCTTTTGGATCTTCAGGGTGTTTTTGGTCTTCAGGGTTTTTTGGGACTTTGGGATATTTAACAGTATTTGGGGTCGTTTTGGGTCTTCAGGGTTTTTAAAGGTCTTTGGGGTCTTTTTGGTGTTTGTGGTATTTTGGGTCTTCGGGGTCTTTACGGTATTTTGGGCCTTTGTGGTCTTTTGTGTCTTCAGGGTGTTTTGGATATTCAGGTTGTTTTGGGCCTTTGGAGTCTTTAGGGGTCTTCAGTGTCTTTAATGCTCTTCAGGGTATTTGGGGTCTTCACAGTGTTTTGGATATTCATGGTCTTTTGGGTCTTCATGGTCTTTTGGGTCATCAAGGTCTTTTGGGTCTTCAGGGCCATTTGGGTCTTCAGGGTATTTTGGATCCTCTAGGTCTTAAAGGGTATTTTGGGTCTTTGGGGGTGTTTAGGTCTTTGTGGTTTTCGGGGTATTTTGGGTCTTAAGGGTCTTTTGGTTCCTCTGTGTCTTTAAGGGTCTTTGGGTTATTTTGGTTCTTCAGGGTATTTAAGGGTATTTTGGGTCTTTGGAGTCTTCCGGGTGTTTTGAGTTTTCAGGGTGTTTTGTGTCTTCAGAGTATTTTGGGTCTTTGGGGCCATTTGGGTATTCAAGGTCTTTTGGATCGTCTGTGTATTCAAGGCCAAGATATGCAGATATTTTGATAGATGACTGAACCCGAGTTGCTGTTCTTCGGATTCTGCAAGGGTCTTTTGAATCTTCGATGTGTTTTTCATCTTCAGGGTATTTTGGGTATTTAACAGTCTTTGGGGTTGTTTAGGTCTTTGGGGTATTTTTGGTGTTTGTGGTATTTTGGGTCTCAAGGGTCTTTTGGTTCTTCTGTGTCTTTAAGGGTCTTTGGGTTATTACTCCCATCAGGGAGGAATGCATTCACTCGTGTGTGTGTGTGTGTGTGTGTGTGTGTGTGTGTGTGTGTGTGTGTGTGTGTGTGTTTGTGTGTTTGTGAACAAGATATCTGGAAATGTTCTGAACGGATTTGGATGAAAGTTGGTGGGATGATTGCCCTTGGGATAAGGAAGAATTGATTAGTTTTTGGTGAAGCTCAGGATATTATTCCCGATTCAGGAATTTTTTGAAGGATTTTTTTACCATTGGAAGATAGGGCTCATTTTTTTTTAACATTATATTCTATATATTCTATATTGAACATTGTGATATGAAAATAGTTTTCATATTTGTTGTAAATGTAGTTTAAACTCGTGGTTATGCGTTAGAGCGGTGTATTTTTTTAGCAGCGTCGTCTTCAATGTTCATTTTTTTCCTTCTAATAAAGACATATTCTGTCATTTTAAAACCACCAAAGTGTGTATTAGGTTTCCCCGTTTCATAAAATGTATCGTTTGATACGTATAATACTATAAAACTGTTTTTTTTGTGTTTTTTTTTTTTTTAACCTCAGAAGAGATATCAACATTTAGCTCAGCGAATGTCATTTGCGGTGTCAGTATTTGATGAACTTATAAAGACTTAGTTCCAGATTTGTCAATGGCTGAGGTATATTAACAAACGAATAAACATATTTGGCAAAATTCCAACTTTTAAAAAAAAGATCGCATATTCACCCAGGGTTGTGAGAAGCTGAAGAAGAAGAAACCTCGCATGGGGTTCCCAGACCAAATAAATAATTCTGGTTCTGGCTCTGCGATTTTCAGGTTTATTACTCCCGCCAGGGAGTAACGCATTCGATCGTGTCCGTCCGTGTGTGTGTGTTCGTATGTCCGTGTGTTTGTGAACAAGATATCTGGAAAAGTTCTGAATGGATTTTGATGAAAGTTGGTGGGAGGATTGCCCTTGGGATAAGGAAGAATTGATTAGTTTTTGGTGAAGCTCTGGATATTATTCCGGATCCAGGAATTTTTTTGGAAATATTTTTGGGAAAGATTTTTTGTTTTATTGCATTAAAGCTTTTATTCTTATTCTTAAATGATGTTTTTCTCCTCTAATTCCGAGATATATCAAAAGAAATTCTCGGACAGTTAGGGCTTACTTCCTTTTTCATTTATTGTTTTGGGGAGAGGGGATGTAAAACAAAACGTATTATTCCAACTAAACCCACGGCGGGAGTATGCGCACGACTGAGTGGCGTTATAGTTTTGGTTATATATTTATTTGTTCGGTTATTTGTTCGGACAGCTATGAGGCGAGCATAGTGAGCCGAGCCAGGCTAGTATATATATACAGACTTGGCATTTAATATGGAATATATATTTTTTTCTTGACTTGGGTTTCCTTTCTGAACTCAGAATATCAATCTGGTGAGTTTCTTTTACGCTTCGGTGATATCTTTGTTAAAAGAACCATGTCACTGATTGTCTGTCACAGCTAGAAGTCAATAACAGGATTATATCACAGGTGGGGTGACAAAATGTACGGACAGGTACATTTGACGATTGGCTTCACAATCGGGTATATAAGGGTTGTTGCATTCTGTATTAGTGGAAAACAACTGCTGCACGTCTACAAAAGTTATTGCCGCTTCCTCTGGAGATGGTCCGTCATCTCGACAATGCTGTTTGTCATGGAGTCGTGGCTTTATGAAATTCCGGCATGAAACAGTGTGCTATTGCTCGTCAGTATGGCATCACTCAAGGTCAGGTGTCAAAGATCCCGAAACGAAATGCTCAGAGGGGTTTCCCTCCTCCAATACCGAGGCCAGGACATCCCCGCAGAACCACAAGGAGGGATGATCGCCAGCTGCACCGGTTCGTCCGCAATGGCCGTACCAAGTCAGCTAATCGGCTTAGGGTTGAGTGGCAGCAACTGACAAATGTGCCTGCATCCAGAAGGCTAGTCAATCAACGACTGGTTCAAGCAAGCTATCGTGCCAGGCGTCCCCTGAGAAAGCCACGCCTGACAAGACAACACCGCCAGCGCCGATTGCAGTGGGCCAGAGAGCACGGTCAATGGCAGCCAGGACACTGGAATCACGTGATCTTCAGTGACGAGTCTTGATTTCTGGTCTATCGTCAAGATGGCCATGTCCGAGTGTGCAGACAAGTGCATGAAGCCTACAACGAAGATTGTATAGTGCCAAGAGTCCAAGCGGGAGGTGGTGGGGTGACCATTTGGGCTGCTTTTCATGCAGGGGGCAAAACGGACCTGGTTGTTCTGAATGGAAACCTGAACCAGTTAAAGTACAGGGCCATTCTGGAAGAAGCATTGCTTCCATTTGCTCGTGTAGCCTTAGAGGAAACTTTGTCTTCCAAGATGACAATGCATGGCCTCATCGTGCTCGCATGATCCAACACTTTCTTGCTGACCGTGGTGTAGAGCATATGGAGTGGCCTGCCATGTCCCCGGATATGAATCCGATAGAGAACTTGTGGGCAGAATTAACGCGTCAAATCGACCACTTGGACCAGCAGCCGACCTCTGTGCGTGAATTGCAGCAGGCTGTTGTCACTGCATGGCAAGCGATTCCTGTCCAAACCTTGGCAAATCTCGTGAACAGCATGCCTCAACGTGTACGTGCTCTCCTGAATGCTCGTGGGGGTTACACGACCTAATGAACTGTAATTTTACTGTCCATAATCCCAGTTGTAATTTAACTTTTGTTTTTGTTAAAAAAAATTTTTGGCTAATGTGCAAAATAAAGAAATACTTCTTGAAAACGTACAGAAGTTTAACAGAGTACTGTCCGTGAATTGAGTTTAATGTCAGTTTCCATCACTTTCAAGGATCAATTTATTTGCTTCGAAATGTCAAATGTGGTTTTTGTTTATTTTAAAGGTCACATTAACAAAATCTAGAATAATTTCAACATAATTCCAATGAACTTTTGGTTCAAAGTCAACTTGAAAAGTGAGTTGTGAGAAAGAAGTGAGAGTGAGAAAAGTGAGAAAAGTGAGAAAAGTGAGTGAGTCAAAGAGAAACAAGTACAAAAAGTTTTAATTAAAACAAAAGCCGCGTCGATGTTACACAATGCCTAGATGCAGCTGTGCCTATAACGTCGATGTTATAGGCACAGGACATTCCTATTGATTCGATTACTTGATGTTATTTTTGTGCAAAGTCAAAATATATCTCGGCAATTTCCCGTGTGTGGCGACGAATTTTAAATATATCTCGGCAATTTCCCGTGTGTGGCGACGAATTTTAAATATATCTCGGCAATTTCCCGTGTGTGGCGACGAATTTTAAATATATCTCGGCATTTTCCCGTCTGTTATTTCAGGCGGTGTATGACTGACCATGCCGCGATTAAAAAATATATATCTCGGCAATTTCCCGTGTGTGGCGACACGTGAACGAAGCTATGCTCCTCTCTCCACATTATTGTGACGACGTATAAATTAAATATTTCATCGTGACGATTGTCATCAAATGGACGAATTTTAAATATATCTCGGCATTTTCCCGTCTGTTATTTCGGGCGGTGTATGACTGACCATGCCGTGATTTAAACAAAATACACTGGAACCCCGCTATAACGAACACCAGTATTACGAACTTCCGGATATAACGAACGAACTTCCTGTCCCCCGCATATTTAATGAGATTCTATTGTTTAACGATTATGTGGGTGGACGTCGATTAAGACGTTCCCGTGACCAGTTCAATGACCGATGAAGAAATTATCGCCTCCGTTCATGAAACAACACTGCAGTGTGACATCGAAAGTGACTCTGATGACACCAATGAACCACAAGAAGTTCCAGCAACATCTGATGTAATTGCCGGACTTGAAACAGCACTTTCCTGGTTTGAAGGGCAACCAGTCGACAGCATTAAAGTTTTACAGCTCCGTCAGCTATTATCTTCTGCACGCAAAGAAACCGCCACCTCCAAGAGTAAACAATCCAAGATTACCAGTTTCTTCACGCAGTAAATTGAACATTCGGTGAATATTACATGAACTTGAACATTTCATTGATACATGAACTTTTAAACAATGACACAACAGCAATGCTTTTTTAAGTTTTTTATTCGTACAATCGAACAATAAAATGTACATGAATGAACAATACAAAGAGTTTGTTGTTTTGCATATGAATAGGTGTGATAGTATGGTGATTCGTACGTTATTCAGAATTACGAACACTTCAAAATAACGAACTTTTTAAAATGTCTCCCGAGCAGTTCGTTATATCGGGGTTACAGTGTGTATGTGTGTGTGTGTGTGTGTGTGTGTGTGTGTGTGTGTGTGTGTGTGTGTGTGTGTGTGTGTATGTATATATATATATATATATATATATATATATATATATATATATATATATATATATATATATATATATACATATATATATACATATATATATATATATATATATATATATATATATATATATATGTATATATTGTTGCGGATCTTAACGTCAGCCCTTTTTTCCCCTTACCAAGGGGGGATTAATCCCCTTGTCTGTGACTGACCGACGTGAGTCCTGAAGCTGCCCAGCTCCCTCCAGAGAGGCAGGTGAGCAACCTCGTTTGAGACCGCGGACAAGATGTTAGTTGCCGAGCGGATTAGCAGCCGCGGCTCGAACCATGAACAGAACTAGACCCGATTCTTAGTCGTTGGCCAAATCGTGCCACAGGTATTCAATGAGGGAAAAGACAAGGACGAACGGATGTGAAGGAAAGAAGGCAAGGTAGGAAGAACAAATATAATTTATTACTAATATTTACAGGACCAAAGAAACCAAGGAAGAGGGAAAAATAGGAAAAGAATTTACAGAAGAAGAAGACAGTGCAATACTAGCTTACCTATACAAGCTTACTTATACCCCAGGACAAGACACACAAAACAGACGACAATCAGACTTACACGAATGGGGAATGAAGGCAGGAACGAATGGTTGGAAGGGGAGGAAGGTTCAGCTGGAGCTTGCTCCCGCCCGGGACGTCGGGCTGGACCTCGACGGCCACCGGTGCCACCGATGCCACTGCTATCTGGTTCCCGCGTAGCCGCGGGTCGAAGCTGCGTGTCACAGGGGGGGCTGGACTACGGTGGTCTCAACTGCGGTGGTCTCAAAGCTGCGGTTGGTTCAAAGCTGCGGTTAGTTCAAACGCGCATCCCAGCTCCTCCTCAACTGGACTCCGGTGGACTGCTCACTCATCTTTGGTGGGGGCGTCGCGTGACGGGGTTATATAGTGCCACACCCTGGAACATTCGCGAAACTGCCCGATCGTTCTCTCTCCGCCCTCTCAAGCCAAACCCCACATCCTTGGTTGGTTGATCGGGGCTGGTTCACTCCTCTCTCTGATGATGAGGTGGAGACACGCCTTTCTTCTCCGAGCTGACCGCGTGCGTAATGGAGGACTGGTGTAGTTGGTAATGCGGTTGGCAATGCGGTCGACAAGGCGGTTGGCAATGGAGGTTTTTGGGCAATTGAAAGGGGATCTATCTTATTTGATTCGGTGCAATGCAGAGTCAACTAGTGGGAGACAGAGCCTTAGACTGACATAGAATAAAGAGATAACTATTGAAAGGTTCTATGGTGGCCTACGTGCTTGTATATGGACTAGCTACGGTGCACTCATTTCAATTAACAGCCAATTAAAGGGGAAATGTACAAAGGAAATTTTAATACTAAATTTACAAAGTGAAGGTGCTAAAAACCGTAACAATATATATATACAGACTTGGCATTTAATATGGAATATATTTTTTTTCTTGACTTGGCTTTACTTTCTGAACTCAGTATATCAATCTGGTGAGTTACTTTTACCCTTCGGTGATGTCTTTGTTGAAAGAACATGTCACTGTTTGTCTTTCGCAGCAAGAAGTCAATAACAGGATGATATCACAGGTGGCGTGACAAAATGTAAGGACAGGTACATTTGACGATTGGCTTCACAATTGGGTATATAAGGGTTGTTGCGTTCTGTATTAGTGGAAAACAACTGCTGCACGTATACAAAGGTTATTGCCGCTTCCTCTGGAGATAGTCCGTCAACTTGACAATGCTGTTTGTCATGGAGTGGTGGCTTTACGAAATTCTGGCATGAAACAGCGTGCTATTGCTCGGCAGTATGGCATCACTCAAGGTCAGGTGTTAAAGATCCTGAAACGAAATGCTCAGAGGGGTGTCCCTACTCCAATACCGAGGCCAGGACGTCCACGCAGAACCACAAGGAGAGATGATCACCAGCTGCACCGGTTAGTCTGCAATGGCCGTACCAAGTCAGCTAATCGGCTTAGGGCTGAGTGGCAGCAACTGACAAATGTGCCTGTATCCAGAAGGCTAGTCAACCAACGACTGGTTCAAGCAGACCATCGTGCCAGGCATCCCCTGAGAAAGCCACACCTGGCCAGACAACACAGCCAGCGCCGATTGCAGTGGGCCAGAGAGCACCGTCAATGGCAGCCAGGACACTGGGATCACGTGAGCTTCAGTGACGAGTCTAGATTTCTGGTCTATCGTCAAGATGGCCGCGTCCGAGTGCGCAGACAAGTGCATGAAGCCCACAACGAAGATTGTATAGTGCCAAGAGTCCAAGCTGGAGGTGGTGGGGTGACCGTTTAGGCTGCTTTTCATGCAGGGGGCAAAACTGACCTGGTTGTTCTGAATGGAAACCTGAACCAGTTCAAGTACAGGGTCATTCTGGAAGAAACATTGCTTCCATTTGCTCGTGCAGCCTTTCGAGGAAACTTTGTCTTCCAAGATGACAATGCACAGCCTGATCGTGCTCGCATGATCCAACACTTTCTTGCTGACCGTGGTGTAGAGCATATAGAGTGGCCTGCCATGTCCCCAGGTATGAATCCGATAGAGAACTTGTGGGCAGAATTAACGCGTCAAATCGATAACTTGGACCAGCAGCCCACCACTGTGCATGAATTGCAGCAGACTTTTGTCACTGCATGGCAAGCGATTCCTGTCCAAACCTTGGCAAATCTCGTGAACAGCATGCCTCGACGTGTACGTGCTCTCCTGAATGCTCGTGGGGGTTACACGAAGTACTGAACTGTAATTTTACTGTCCGTAATCCCAGTCATAATTTAGCTTTTGTTTTTGTAAATCTGATAAAGATTATGTACACACACAAAATGTTTGGGAAAAATATAACATCAAGAATCTTGGCGAGTATCACGATTTGTATCTCAAAACTGATGTGCTTTTATTGGCCGATGTATTTGAAGCCTTTAGATCTGTTTGTCGCACTGGATATGGATTGGATCCTGCTCACTACTACACAGCACCTGGATTGGCTTGGAGCGCGATGTTGAAAATGACAAAACAAGCTTTGGATTTGATAACCGATGTTGATATGCTTTTGATGATTGAAAAGACAAAAAGAGGTGGAATTTCACAAGTCTGCTCGAGTAGATACGCAAAAGCAAATAACAAATATATCTTCCAAATTATGATTCAACGAAAAAGAGTTCTTACTTGATGTACTATGACGCGAACAACCTGTATGGCTGGGCAATGTCTCAGGCTCTTCCTTATGGAAAACTTAGATGGGTAAAGGAAAAAGACTACAAAAAGGTTTTACAAGATGTATGTATCTCTACACAAAAAGAATTGGATGATTCAAAGGTTGGTTATTATTTTGAGGTCGATTTAAAATATCCTGAAGAACTTCATATCAAACATGAAGATCTTCCATTTGCTTGTGAGAAAGAAAGTCCAAAGAAAGAATGGTTGAGTGATTATCAACGGTCGTTTGATATCGGTGAATCAACAGAAAAATTACTTACTACATTATATAACAAGAACAAGTACAAAAAGTTTTAATTAAAACAAAAGCCACGTCGATGTTACACAATGCCTAGATGCAGCTGTGCCTATAACGTCGATGTTATAGGCACAGGACATTCCTATTGATTCGATTACTTGATGTTATTTTTGTGCAAAGTCAAAATATATCTCGGCAATTTCCCGTGTGTGGCGACGAATTTTAAATATATCTCGGCAATTTCCCGTGTGTGGCGACGAATTTTAAATATATCTCGGCAATTTCCCGTGTGTGGCGACGAATTTTAAATATATCTCGGCAATTTCCCGTGTGTGGCGACGAATTTTAAATATATCTCGGCATTTTCCCGTCTGTTATTTCAGGCGGTGTATGACTGACCATGCCGCGATTAAAAAATATATATCTCGGCAATTTCCCGTGTGTGGCGACACGTGAACGAAGCTATGCTCCTCTCTCCACATTATTGTGACGACGTATAAATTAAATATTTCATCGTGACGATTGTCATCAAATGGACGAATTTTAAATATATCTCGGCATTTTCCCGTCTGTTATTTCGGGCGGTGTATGACTGACCATGCCGTGATTTAAACAAAATACACTGGAACCCCGCTATAACGAACACCAGTATTACGAACTTCCGGATATAACGAACGAACTTCCTGTCCCCCGCATATTTAATGAGATTCTATTGTTTAACGATTATGTGGGTGGACGTCGATTAAGACGTTCCCGTGACCAGTTCAATGACCGATGAAGAAATTATCGCCTCCGTTCATGAAACAACACTGCAGTGTGACATCGAAAGTGACTCTGATGACACCAATGAACCACAAGAAGTTCCAGCAACATCTGATGTAATTGCCGGACTTGAAACAGCACTTTCCTGGTTTGAAGGGCAACCAGTCGACAGCATTAAAGTTTTACAGCTCCGTCAGCTATTATCTTCTGCACGCAAAGAAACCGCCACCTCCAAGAGTAAACAATTCAAGATTACCAGTTTCTTCACGCAGTAAATTGAACATTCGGTGAATATTACATGTACTTGAACATTTCATTGATACATGAACTTTTAAACAATGACACAACAGCAATGCTTTTTTAAGTTTTTTATTCGTACAATCGAACAATAAAATGTACATGAATGAACAATACAAAGAGTTTGTTGTTTTGCATATGAATAGGTGTGATAGTATGGTGATTCGTACGTTATTCAGAATTACGAACACTTCAAAATAACGAACTTTTTAAAATGTCTCCCGAGCAGTTCGTTATATCGGGGTTACAGTGTGTATGTGTGTGTGTGTGTGTGTGTGTGTGTGTGTGTGTGTGTGTGTGTGTGTGTGTGTGTATGTATATATATATATATATATATATATATATATATATATATATATACATACATATATATATACATATATATATATATATATATATATATATATATATATATATATATATATATATATGTATATATTGTTGCGGATCTTAACGTCAGCCCTTTTTTCCCCTTACCAAGGGGGGATTAATCCCCTTGTCTGTGACTGACCGACGTGAGTCCTGAAGCTGCCCAGCTCCCTCCAGAGAGGCAGGTGAGCAACCTCGTTTGAGACCGCGGACAAGATGTTAGTTGCCGAGCGGATTAGCAGCCGCGGCTCGAACCATGAACAGAACTAGACCCGATTCTTAGTCGTTGGCCAAATCGTGCCACAGGTATTCAATGAGGGAAAAGACAAGGACGAACGGATGTGAAGGAAAGAAGGCAAGGTAGGAAGAACAAATATAATTTATTACTAATATTTACAGGACCAAAGAAACCAAGGAAGAGGGAAAAATAGGAAAAGAATTTACAGAAGAAGAAGACAGTGCAATACTAGCTTACCTATACAAGCTTACTTATACCCCAGGACAAGACACACAAAACAGACGACAATCAGACTTACACGAATGGGGAATGAAGGCAGGAACGAATGGTTGGAAGGGGAGGAAGGTTCAGCTGGAGCTTGCTCCCGCCCGGGACGTCGGGCTGGACCTCGACGGCCACCGGTGCCACCGATGCCACTGCTATCTGGTTCCCGCGTAGCCGCGGGTCGAAGCTGCGTGTCACAGGGGGGGCTGGACTACGGTGGTCTCAACTGCGGTGGTCTCAAAGCTGCGGTTGGTTCAAAGCTGCGGTTAGTTCAAACGCGCATCCCAGCTCCTCCTCAACTGGACTCCGGTGGACTGCTCACTCATCTTTGGTGGGGGCGTCGCGTGACGGGGTTATATAGTGCCACACCCTGGAACATTCGCGAAACTGCCCGATCGTTCTCTCTCCGCCCTCTCAAGCCAAACCCCACATCCTTGGTTGGTTGATCGGGGCTGGTTCACTCCTCTCTCTGATGATGAGGTGGAGACACGCCTTTCTTCTCCGAGCTGACCGCGTGCGTAATGGAGGACTGGTGTAGTTGGTAATGCGGTTGGCAATGCGGTCGACAAGGCGGTTGGCAATGGAGGTTTTTGGGCAATTGAAAGGGGATCTATCTTATTTGATTCGGTGCAATGCAGAGTCAACTAGTGGGAGACAGAGCCTTAGACTGACATAGAATAAAGAGATAACTATTGAAAGGTTCTATGGTGGCCTACGTGCTTGTATATGGACTAGCTACGGTGCACTCATTTCAATTAACAGCCAATTAAAGGGGAAATGTACAAAGGAAATTTTAATACTAAATTTACAAAGTGAAGGTGCTAAAAACCGTAACAATATATATATACAGACTTGGCATTTAATATGGAATATATTTTTTTTCTTGACTTGGCTTTACTTTCTGAACTCAGTATATCAATCTGGTGAGTTACTTTTACCCTTCGGTGATGTCTTTGTTGAAAGAACATGTCACTGTTTGTCTTTCGCAGCAAGAAGTCAATAACAGGATGATATCACAGGTGGCGTGACAAAATGTAAGGACAGGTACATTTGACGATTGGCTTCACAATTGGGTATATAAGGGTTGTTGCGTTCTGTATTAGTGGAAAACAACTGCTGCACGTATACAAAGGTTATTGCCGCTTCCTCTGGAGATAGTCCGTCAACTTGACAATGCTGTTTGTCATGGAGTGGTGGCTTTACGAAATTCTGGCATGAAACAGCGTGCTATTGCTCGGCAGTATGGCATCACTCAAGGTCAGGTGTTAAAGATCCTGAAACGAAATGCTCAGAGGGGTGTCCCTACTCCAATACCGAGGCCAGGACGTCCACGCAGAACCACAAGGAGAGATGATCACCAGCTGCACCGGTTAGTCTGCAATGGCCGTACCAAGTCAGCTAATCGGCTTAGGGCTGAGTGGCAGCAACTGACAAATGTGCCTGTATCCAGAAGGCTAGTCAACCAACGACTGGTTCAAGCAGACCATCGTGCCAGGCATCCCCTGAGAAAGCCACACCTGGCCAGACAACACAGCCAGCGCCGATTGCAGTGGGCCAGAGAGCACCGTCAATGGCAGCCAGGACACTGGGATCACGTGAGCTTCAGTGACGAGTCTAGATTTCTGGTCTATCGTCAAGATGGCCGCGTCCGAGTGCGCAGACAAGTGCATGAAGCCCACAACGAAGATTGTATAGTGCCAAGAGTCCAAGCTGGAGGTGGTGGGGTGACCGTTTAGGCTGCTTTTCATGCAGGGGGCAAAACTGACCTGGTTGTTCTGAATGGAAACCTGAACCAGTTCAAGTACAGGGTCATTCTGGAAGAAACATTGCTTCCATTTGCTCGTGCAGCCTTTCGAGGAAACTTTGTCTTCCAAGATGACAATGCACAGCCTGATCGTGCTCGCATGATCCAACACTTTCTTGCTGACCGTGGTGTAGAGCATATAGAGTGGCCTGCCATGTCCCCAGGTATGAATCCGATAGAGAACTTGTGGGCAGAATTAACGCGTCAAATCGATAACTTGGACCAGCAGCCCACCACTGTGCATGAATTGCAGCAGACTTTTGTCACTGCATGGCAAGCGATTCCTGTCCAAACCTTGGCAAATCTCGTGAACAGCATGCCTCGACGTGTACGTGCTCTCCTGAATGCTCGTGGGGGTTACACGAAGTACTGAACTGTAATTTTACTGTCCGTAATCCCAGTCATAATTTAGCTTTTGTTTTTGTAAATCTGATAAAGATTATGTACACACACAAAATGTTTGGGAAAAATATAACATCAAGAATCTTGGCGAGTATCACGATTTGTATCTCAAAACTGATGTGCTTTTATTGGCCGATGTATTTGAAGCCTTTAGATCTGTTTGTCGCACTGGATATGGATTGGATCCTGCTCACTACTACACAGCACCTGGATTGGCTTGGAGCGCGATGTTGAAAATGACAAAACAAGCTTTGGATTTGATAACCGATGTTGATATGCTTTTGATGATTGAAAAGACAAAAAGAGGTGGAATTTCACAAGTCTGCTCGAGTAGATACGCAAAAGCAAATAACAAATATATCTTCCAAATTATGATTCAACGAAAAAGAGTTCTTACTTGATGTACTATGACGCGAACAACCTGTATGGCTGGGCAATGTCTCAGGCTCTTCCTTATGGAAAACTTAGATGGGTAAAGGAAAAAGACTACAAAAAGGTTTTACAAGATGTATGTATCTCTACACAAAAAGAATTGGATGATTCAAAGGTTGGTTATTATTTTGAGGTCGATTTAAAATATCCTGAAGAACTTCATATCAAACATGAAGATCTTCCATTTGCTTGTGAGAAAGAAAGTCCAAAGAAAGAATGGTTGAGTGATTATCAACGGTCGTTTGATATCGGTGAATCAACAGAAAAATTACTTACTACATTATATAACAAGAACAAGTACAAAAAGTTTTAATTAAAACAAAAGCCACGTCGATGTTACACAATGCCTAGATGCAGCTGTGCCTATAACGTCGATGTTATAGGCACAGGACATTCCTATTGATTCGATTACTTGATGTTATTTTTTGTGCAAAGTGAAAATATATCTCGGCAATTTCCCGTGTGTGGCGACGAATTTTTAATATATCTCAGCATTTTCCCGTCTGTTATTTCAGGCGGTGTATGACTGACCATGCCGCGATTTAAAAATATATATATATCTCGGCAATTTCCCGTGTGTGGCGACACGTGAACGAAGCTATGCTCCTCTCTCCACATTATTGTGATGACTTATAAATTAAATATTTCATCGTGACGATTGTCATCAAATGGACGAATTTTTAGTATATCTCGGCATTTTCCCGTCTGTTATTTCGGGCGGTGTATGACTGAGCATGCCGCGATTTAAACAAAATATATATATCTCGGCATTTTCCCGTCTGTTATTTCGGGCGGTGTATGACTGAGCATGCCGCGATTTAAAATTTATATATCTCAATGAACTTGAAGTTACAGGCCTTTGAGAATTCATTTCGTTCTATAAAGGGCAACTTTCATCGGATTTTCTTCCCGTTTTTTTTCAACCGAGTCTAAAACTATGTTAGCGACTGTGAAAAATGAAATGATATATCGAATTTGATTTGAAATAAAACTGTGTGAGAGAGGAAGACACCACGGGCCTACAAAACAGGCCTCAAAGCTATGCGAGTTAATAAAATGGTGGATATTTGTTTATATGAAGGCTCTCCCAGAATGGGTGGAGCTCTGGTTCCCAGAATGGGTTGAGCTTTGAGGTTTTGTCTTCTCTGCAAGAACAAGAAGAAGAAGAAGAAGAACAACAACAACAACAGCAGAGGGCACTCTATGAGCAGCGTCTGCGAAGCGGCTAAAAATTATGTTCTACACCAAATAAATTTGCGACAATATTTATCAAAAGGTCTAAGAGTAGAGAAGATCCATAGGGCTCTAAAGTTCAATCAAAGTCATTGGCTAAAGGAGTACATTGATTTTAATACACAAAGAAGAACAGAGTCAAAAACAGATTTTGAGAAAGACTTTTATAAATTGACGAATAATGCGGTCTTTGGTAAGACCATGGAGAACGTGAGGAAAAGACAAAATATCAGACTATCAACATCTTGGGAACAAGCATCAAAATTAATTAATAGACCGAGTTTTATAAGAGCCGAGGTCTTTACTGAGAACTTTTGTGCGATCCATTTGGTTAAAGAGAGTATTGAAATGGACAAACCTATTTATATTGGAACATCAATTCTTGATTTATCAAAGTCATTAATGTATGATTACTTTTATAATAACTTGAGGAAGAAATATCAAAATGATGTTAATCTACTTTATATGGATACAGATAGTTTTATTTTGCAAATTAATACTGATGATGTTTATTCAGACATGAAAAAGGACATTAATATCTATGATACAAGTAATTACAGTCCAGAGAGTGAGTTGTTCTCTTCTAAAAATAAAAAGGTGATTGGAAAGTTCAAGGATGAATTAGGAGGAAATGTTACGAGTGAATTTGTGGGATTGAGGTCGAAGGCTTATGCTTATAAATACATTGTGAATAACGTTGAAAAGACTGATAAGAAGTTAAAAGGTGTAAAGGAAAATGTTATTAAAGAAACAATAAACTTTACGGATTATTATAACTGTTTAACAACAAAGAAAGAAGAGTTTAGAAAGATTAATGGAATAAGAAGTTACAAACATCAATTATATTCAGAAGAGGTGAATAAGAAAGCATTGGGGGCTTTTGATGATAAGAGGTTTATTTTAGAAAATGGAATTGATAGTCTCCCTTATGGTTATATAAGTGATAAGATAAATAAGTGATAAGATATATATAAGTGATAAGATATAAGTGATAAGATATATATAAGTGATAAGATATATATAAGTGATAAGCTAAAAAGGGGGTTAGGGATTTTAACGGGCTACCGCCGCCTTTTTTACTATTATAATAAATGATAGAACCAAGTATCAACCAGACTAAAGAGTGGAGGTGTAATCAACCTTGGTATATAAATGGAAAACATAATGAATGTGAAAAATATCAAATAAGACTTATTGAAAAGGCAACTGGTAAAAAAGTTCACAAAACAAATAAGAGAATTTATTTAAATACTGGTGAGTTCGGTGAAAAAGATGGAAATATTTTTGAGTGGACGGAAAACTTTGATGGTTGTCAGGAAAATATATACTTTAATTTAAAAATGGTGTGTGGCACTGGAGGCGCTCAGACAAGGACATTGAGGGAGGTTTATCATTTTATTTTAGCTCAGTTAAAATATCTTGATAAAGAACCAAACTCAAACATATACTTTGTTAATATATTAGATGGTGAAGAGAATTGTAGGAGAATTAAATTATTTCCTACGCATAAACAAATATTTGTAGGATCATTGTTTGAGTGGTCTACTAGATGATCTGCCAGATGATATGTATAAGGCTCAGTGTCAATAGTAGAAGAAGGATCATAGGTCCATAAGGTTAGAAGGATCATAGGTCCTCAAAGGGGGGTGAGAGGGAGCAAATATTCGTAGGATCATTGTTTGAGTGGTCTACTAAACAACAATGATCATTGATAGTAAGAGTAAAAGGCCCATAAGACCAATGGGGGAAGGAATAGAGGTGTTAAGGGGAAATGAAGAAAAGTGATGGTGAGAGGAAAATTTACATGTAAGTGAATGGAGATTTGGGGCTGTCCCAGGAACAACATTTATCATCTACTTTTATATATATATATATATTCAATGACATAACAGCGTGACGAGCGCTGTCCCGATCTTCTGTGGACCGAATTCCTATACCAAAGCATCACCTCCGACCCGGAGGCCTCAGCCCGGCCACACTGTCAACAGACAGAGATTTATTCATTGGTCCCCATTGGCTAAACATCAAGCATAGCCGCCAATCCAGATTTCGGGCTTATTGATGTTTAGCCAATGGGGACCAATGAATAAATCTCTGTCTGTTGACAGAGTGGCCGGGCTGAGGCCTCCGGGTCGGAGGTGATGCTTTGGTCGAGGACTTCGGTCCACAGGAGATCGGGACAGCACTCGTCATGCTGTTATGTTGTTGATTATTATCCCCGCCGATCGCACCGCACCCCCTTGTTTTGGTTTGCACTGGCGGGAACGATGGACTGTGTGGCAGACAGGCTGTTGGTTCCTTGCGGGTTATGCGGTATTTACCGTGTGAGACATAATTCGTGGCTGGTGCTCACCATTAAAGCTAGGAGGTGCCTTGATCAACATATATATATATATATATATATATATATATATATATATATATATATATATATATATATATATATATATATATGTATGTATATATATATATATATATATATATATATATATATATATATATATATACATACAGATACATATATATATATATATATATATATATATATATATATATATATATATATATATATATGTCATTATTAAGATCAAAGGTCGTCCCCTAGTTAGTCCATGAACAACACGTAGCGAACCATAGGCCCTCTTCGTAGTTATTTCATTATTATGTGTTTCAGGTAAGGCTGTGTTTCCAATAGTTTGACTCTACGTTGCATTAATCAAATAAGATAGGCCCCATTCCGTCCATTTGCTCTCCCTCTCCAAATTGTGGTACGTCGTTGCCAGCAGCCAGAACTCCATTATGCACGAGGCCCAGGACAGGCAAAAGGGGGCGGAACGCGAGGAAGAGGGGTGGCCCTGTCATCAACCCGCCAGGGGCGTGGTCGGTAAGCCCTAACGACCAACCAGCACTGCTGTGAGAGAACCGGTACGCGTGTTCTCAGAGCTGGCGGCTTGATACGGCCGACAGCAATAAAAGGCGGGCGCGGGGGACTGCTTACGGCAGATGAGTGATCCAGCTGAAAGAGACAGAGGAGGAAGAGCCGAGAGGACAAAGAGATGAGTGATCCAGCTGAAAGAGACAGAGGAGGAAGAGCCAAGAGGACAACGAGAGGAGTGATCCAGCCGAACCGAGAGAGAGAGACGTGAGGGGATGCTCGTATTGTGGCAATAGCCCAAGACCCTCAAGGCCCTATTGCCGGTCGGTGAGACGCGAAGCTGTTTGCCGGGTTTCGCCTCGAGCCCGGAGCGTGAACCGCGAGCGTGGACCTCAACGCCTGAACCATCTGCCCCGGACCTTCCTCCCGAATCATCTGCCTGGACTCTTCTCCTCCTGCCATCTTTACCATTGCCATTTCTCCCATTCATGTAAGTGTGTTCGTTCTGTCTGTATTGTCCTGGGGATAAGTTAAGCCTGTGTAGATAAGTTTGCCCTGTGTCCTGCTCCTTCCATTTCTTATATATTCTCACCCTTTCATTTCCTCTTGTAGATAGAAATAATCCTGTGTTCTTTCCTTACTTTGGTTTCTTCTTTCTCCTTCGATCGTTTTCGTCCCTTCCTTCATTTGAGTATCTGTGGCGCGATTTTGGCCGAACCGCTTTTAATCGGGTTTCGTCCATTGCTCATGGCTCGGATTCCGGATTGCTAAACCGCTCGGCAAACTCCATCTTGTCCGGGATTCGAGCGGGGCCATCCACCTGCTTTGTGGAGGGATTGGCAGAGGTGTCTGGGAATCCCTTGACGAATCATCTTGGCCAATCCCACCCCACAAAGGAGCGGGATAGTTCCAGGAACGGAGATGGCCAGCTTAACAAGACAAGGGGATTAACCCCCCCCCTTGCTAAGGGGAGTGCTGTACTCCGGTTCCGTATCAATTGGTAGTCAGGAGTTGGGATCTGGAACCTGGGACAAAATTTATTTGGCCCAAATTTTGGACACCAATTGTGCTATTGGCTTTAACAATTGGTGTCGGGGAGTGGGATTTGAGGCCCGAACCAGATTTTTAAAACACCTAAAAATTTGGTCAAAATTTAGAGCGGCCAAAATTTTTATTAACAACGAAATTAAATCGTGCCATGGATGATCAAGGAGATCGGATGCCGGTAGGGGAGGTAGAAGAGGGGTTAGAGGCAACCCAGGACCCCAGGGAGGAATTGAGAGAGAGGGAGGAGGAGAGCAATGAGAATGCGGTAGCGCGGGTAGCAGGCGCACAAGATGGCGGCGCCTCACACCAGGTTGCAGGAGCACAAAATGGCACCTCGCACATGGCGGCAAAGGCCAACCCCGTTGTGCAAATGAGTGCTGAGGAAATGCAGTTGCTCATGACACAAATCCTAGCACAAGCGAAAAGAATGGAAGCTAAAATGGACGCCATGCTAAACGAAACAGGGTGTGATACGGGAAAATTGAGGGCAGAGTCAAAAAGGGAGGAATCCAGGGGTAACATGGAAGCGTTAGGGAGGGACATTGAGATGGACCGCGGATCGGGCGAAAGGGTTGCGGGGGTACGCGACGAAGTAGCGCGGTGAAGAAGCGCGGGAAAAGCGAGGTGGAGCAAAGCACAGGTAACTGGACGGGTATAGAGATCGCGCCCCTGGGTATGGGGAAGCCGGCGACCACCGAGGTAGGATAGAAAATTTTATTAGAGCCAGCGGTCGTCGAGGGAAAAGAAGATAAACGAAAAGAATTAATTCAAATTGGCAAAGAAACGACCGAAGCAGTAGTGGAAATTGGAATTGGAGAGACCGCAGATGTAGAAAAGCACTCGCGGCAGGGAGAAATGGAAAATGCACAAAGTCTGGATTCGCATCATGATGCTGTGCTTATTAACACCAATGAAAGTTTGCAAGTGGTGTTGGAGCGAAGGAGAAGAAGCGCCCAGGTGAGTCGTGCTGTATATTGTGCGGGGAGATTTTGCAGGAGGATGTTTGGCGCGAAAAGAATTTCCGCGCGCTTGGGATTCCAGCGTAACCCGGGCGCTCGTGAAAGGTCCGTGGTGCACTGGGTGGATGGCAATGGCACGCGTGTGAGGAAAAGGTGTGTGAAGGTGAACGGCGCGCGTGTACGAATGGCGTCGGAGCGCGAGTGTGATACCGGGTGCGAGGGAGAATGCATGACTGAGTATGGGTGTGAAACCGAGTGTGAGCGAGAATGCACGTTGGAGTGTATGTTGTCGGAGTGTGACACGGAGAGTGAGTTGGTTGTGGCGCGTGTACGGGGGGGGGCACATCGGAGCACGTGAGTGGGTGGATGCAAGAGTGCACCCCCATGAGTGGTACGGAGTATGTACCGGGAGAGTGTGCGCAAGAAGGTGCGCGAGAGGTGTGGTGTGTAACAGGGAGTGCGGTGGTGGAGTGGACGGAGTGTGTGGAATGCATGAGAGGCGCTGAGCCGCCGGGTTTGATGAATGTAAAAAGGAACGCGTGGTGTGTGCATGTCCGGGGAGCATCGACGTTAAACAGAGCAGCGGTTAGACCGACGTTTAACCGACGCGAGCTCTCGGTCCGTGCCGGGCTGTGGGTATTGCGGGAGCCGGCGGGGATCGGTGCAGCGTCGCTTCTGTTCGGAGCGTCGTGCACGATTCGGTCCGGGCCCCGCACGGCACGGTCGAGTCCGGGCTTTGCCGGGCAAGGCGACCGATCCGGTTCGAGGGAAGGTAGGAGGGATCGGAACGGAGCCCCCTTGTGGTGGCGGCGTTCTACCCGGGCAAGGTTGGCCCACCGCGCATGGGAGCGAAAGGTCCTGCATAGGGATGGTGCTTTAAACCTTGGCCCAACCAAACCTCCTCTCCTGAACCGAATGCCGGCCGGACCCAACCTGCAGGAGACCAAACCACCCATATGCATTGTGCGGCTTTGCGAAGCCGAGCTTTGCAAATGTAATGACGCACCGAGGCTCGAAGTTTAATGGACGATGGTAGGGGTAGGAAATTGATGATTGGCAAATTGGATTGGCAAATTTGTTGGGCAATTTGATTGGCAAATTTTGATTGGCAAGAATTGGATGGGCAAAATTAATAGTGAGAGATGCCCGATGTGGAGGGATGGCAAATCCACCATTCCTTACATCCACCCGGGCACATGAGCTTTAGACTTATGGGGTTTGGCAGTGCAAGCTCGCCGCGGGCGGGTTAGGATAATGATTAGGGACCTAGAGATGACCATAGGTAACTGTGGAGTTAAATAGCGACATGATACCTGTAGTAGGGGACGCAGATAGATTAGTTGGATGATAATGACGAGGGAGCGCAATAGTATGAGGGGCGACTGGGAAGCGCGAGTTTGAGAAGGGAAAACCAGGTAGATCAGATGATGCAGTGTGTTTGTGGTGTGGTTTATTGAATGAGGCATGGCATATGGAAGTTCTTGCTGGTGAGCATATTGAAATGAGGAATTGCTCGTGAGAGATGTGTGTGTGTGTGTGTGTGTGTGTGTAGAGAGCGTATTGAGCAGAGTATTGTGAAAGGGTGTGATTGTGCATTGTATGGAGTGAATGGTCCCAGAGGAAGGAGGGTGCATGGAGCACCAGTTGTGATGAAACAGGTGTGCAAGTGAACAGGTGTGCAAGTGAACAGGTGTATGGAGAATGGTTGAATGAAATAACTGGTCTGGACGAAATGGAGTATGGAATGGATGGTGTGGAGTGAGTGTGGTGGAAAATGTGGAGTGGAAGTGCATGGTGTGAAGGTGTGAATGGGGTAAAGGTGGACCCCCTTCACGAATACCCGGGGGAGGGTAGTTTAAGAGTTAGGTAGAGGGTATAGGTAAATTGTGGTTGGATATTGGCATCTGTGGGTGCATGTGGTAGAATGGTGTTTGGATGGGTGCATTAGTGAAGTGGAAATGGCTGGGCATGTGGCCTGTTAGTAAGTGTAATTAAATGGGCACTCCGCCACTGTGAGGATGTCGGCCAGGTGAGGCCGCAGGTGGGCTCTGGGAGCCGGTAGAGTTGTGAATGGGGCCCGAGGATCCGGAGGACGGACCCGGGTAGCCCAGTGCCAGGGAGGGCACCGAGTTGGGAGAGCGCCAGAGGGCCTTCCCCAAGTAGATAGGTTAGGGTAAGGAGCAGGTAAGCTCGGAGGCAACTACAGTGGCCGAGGTGTGCAGGTGAGCGGACCTGCTGGGAGCGCCACACGACCCAGTCCTGAAATTGTGCAAAGGCACAGGGAGTTGTTTCGGGGGAGTGAGACCCCAAATTGATGAGCACCACAGTTTGGTCAATGGGAGATCGGTTTTTGGAACCGCATCGAGTAAAGTGGCCAATGGTTTGGCAGGGAAAGACCCCGGGGAGTGTAAAGAACGTTAAAGTCATTTAGAGGATAGTTAGGATGGAAATCCCTTCGCACCATCTGCAGCCACTCAACTGAAGTGATGACAGTGCTCCACACCATGCCATGGTTCTTTTTGTGCAAATGTTTTGGAGTGTAAGACGCATCATGACGTGGGGGTGACATTGTGCTTGATGTTCCATCTCTTCCTCCTTAAGAGGAATTGATGATGAATTGGGTGATTGCAAATTTGGTTAGAAATTGGGATTGTGGATGAATTTGGTATTCGGGGAGATATGGGGAAGACAGGATGTAGAGACGAATTGTAAATTGGTGTAAATATGGGGTAAGGGGCAAGGGTAGATTAGGTGCCGGGGGGGAGGGGGAGGTGACGTACGATAGGGACGAGCTTTCTCCGCTTGCTCTCCATGCGCACCTCATTGCCTTGTGTTGATGTGTACCCTTGCGCCCTTGCACCCCGCTAACTCCGCTTTGTCTTCCTCCCCACCCATAGACCGTGGTCTTGGGCACTGAGGGAAAAGTGTGCAGGCGTCGCAGTTGTGTGCCCGCATTCCCGCTGCCAGCTGCCTGGACCGATGCACCACTTTATGGATGGCACGACTTGCGGCCTAAGCACCACTTTATGGACCGCACATTTCTGCGGCCAAGCACCACACATATGGACCACACGTTTGTGGCATGACCCCTCTGCTGGGACCGGCCATTGTGGCCAGAAGTCTTCGCTTGCGGACCTCGGTGAGGTGGCACTAAGCCATGCAGGTGGACCACCATAGTTGGCCCCTGCTGGCCATAATTTTAAAAAACGGACACGTTTGTGCTTTTTGTTTTATTAGCCATCAAATAGGCCGCAAGCAAGAACAACAAGATCAAGAAGAACAACATCAAGACCATTGGCCCAGCAGAGCAAAGGAGACGTCGGGCACCATTTTATTGACATTGAAATGTATGACTGTGCACTGGATGGTGCTTGATGGTCCTTGTCATTGGTGCTTTGGTGCTTTTTGGTGTTTTTGGTGCTTGCATGCTCGGGGATGCAATGCAATATCAATTCTGCATCCCCGGGCATGTGAGGGTTGTGTATCAGTGCAGTGCAGTGCATGCTTTTCCTCCCTCCCACAGGATTCTTTTTGCTTCCCAAAATGACAGGGTTTGCCATGTGAATACAAATTAGTGTCTTGTAAATAATGCTTCCCACCGGCTTTATGTGTAGTTTGCAAATTAATTCCGTAATTCAGTTATCCTGTGGGTGTGAATCTGTTAGGCAGGATGCAACGTAGCAGGGGGACATTCTTAGTTGTTTTAAAACTGTCGCACTCAAGGGTGAGGTTAATCGTAGAGGGTAACTACATCTGAGTGTCACATTAAGTTAAAGTTTTTTCGGCCCGGGCCGTGCCTGGAGGAATGAGGGTGCTGTGTTGGGGGTTTTGAGAACCCTGCACTTGTAAATTGTTGCAAATATACCCTTTGTAAATAATTCTCTTTGTAAATACCTCCATGTCATTGTTAAGATCAAAGGTCGTCCCCTAGTTAGTCCATGAACAACACATAGCGAACCATATGCCCTCTTTGTAGTTATTTCAATATTATGTGTTTCAGGTAAGGCTGTTTCCAATAGTTTGACTCTACGTTGCATTAATCAAATAAGATAGGCCCCATTCCGTCCATTTGCTCTCCCTCTCCAAATTGTGGTACGTCGTTGCCAGCAGCCAGAACTCCATTATGCACGAGGCCAAGGACAGGCAAAAGGGGGCGGAACGCGAGGAAGAGGCATGGCCCTGTCATCAACCCACCAGGGGCGTGGTCGGTAAGCCCTAACCACCAACCAGGACTGCAGTGAGAGAACCGGTAGGCGTGTTCTCAGAGTTGGCGGCTTGATACGCCCGACAGCAATAAAAGGCGGGCGTGGGGGACTGCTTACGGCAGATGAGTGATCCAGCTGAAAGAGACAGAGGAGGAAGAGCCGAGAGGACAAAGAAAGGAGTGATCCAGCCGAACCGAGAGAGAGAGACGTGAGGGGGTGCTCGTATTGCGGCAATAGGCCGAGACCCTCTAGGCCCTATTGCCGGTCGGTGAGACGCGAAGCTGTTTGCCGGGTTTCACCTCGAGCCCGGAGCGTAAACCGCGAGCGAGGACCTCAACGCCTGAACCATCTGCCCCGGATCTTCCTCCTGAACCATCTGCCTGGACTCTTCTCCTCCTGTCATATTTACCATTGCCATTTCTCCCATTCGTGTAAGTGTGTTCGTTCTGTCTGTATTGTCCTGGGGATAAGTTAAGCCTGTGTAGATAAGCTTGCCCTGTGTCCTGCTCCTTCCATTTCTTGTATATTCTCGCCCTTTCATTTCCTCTTGTAGATAGAAATAAACCTGTGTTCTTTCCTTACTTTGGTTTCTCATTTCTCCTTCGATCGTTTTCGTCCCTTCCTTCATTTGAGTATCTGTGGCGCGATTTTGGCTGAACCGCTTTTAATCTGGTTTAGTCCATTGCTAACGGCTTGGATTCCGGATTGCTAAACCACTCGGCAAACTCCATCTTGTCCGGGATTCGAGCCGGGCCATCCACCTGCTTTGTGGAGGGATTGGCGGAGGTGTCCGGGAATCCCTTGACCAATCACCTTGGCCAATCCCACCCCACAAAGGAGCAGGATAGTTCCAGGAACGGAAACGGCAAGCTTAACAAGACAAGGGGATTAACCCCCCCTTGCTAAGGGGAGTGCCGTACTCGGTTCCGTAACAATATATATATATATATATATATATATATATATATATATATATATATATATATATATATATATATATATATATATATATATATATATATATATATATTGTGAGAAACAACCTTGTTCTCACCAAATTAGTGCCCCGCCCACCACGTCACGTGACCTCCTTTCAGCCTCACGCGATTGGGTGGCTATTCGGCACGCGATTGGTGGAGGGTGAGAGAGCCGGCCGCCATCTTGTGCGATGGACGTGGCTCGAAGGCGTGGAGTGGAAAATAGAAAAACGGGGATTTTTTAAGCCTCACGACAGCCGAGTTGTGCTGATCGTTTATAGTTCTGTATTTTAAGAGTGAGTAACTCCGGAAGAGAACGAGTGATTCCCGGATATCGTAGATTGGAACTGTGAGTCATATTGCCTGTGTCGTGTTTGGAGCTTCTGGTGCCGACAGTTCCTGCAGGCTTTGTGCTGTGTATTCCACTCTGTTACCATCCATTGTTTTTGAGATCGAGCCAATAAATCATCGTGCCTACCCCTAGAGGCCGGTTAAAACACAGTTGTGTTTATTGAGTTCTCTTTGTCCACCCCGTGGACTACTTGAAGCCCGGACATTAACGTCAGTATTCCGGGCTGGAAGCATTTAACAGCCGGGATCGCGACAAATGGGTTGCTCGTCCAAGGATCATTCAAGTAAGAGACATTCGAACTGAGACGGGAATTCTGCAGTGGACGACATCTTCCTGCATCTGCTCATCGTTTCCTCACCAGCAGACGCCATCTTGGAGGAACTTTCTCACCAGCAGACGCCATCTTGGAGGAACCTTCTCACCAGCAGACGCCATCTTGGAGGAACCTTCTCACCAGCAGACGCCATCTTGGAGGAACCTTCTCACCAGCAGACGCCATCTTGGAGGAACCTTCTCACCAGCAGACGCCATCTTGGAGGAACCTTCTCACCAGCAGACGCCATCTTGGAGGAACCTTCTCACCAGCAGACGCCATCTTGGAGGAACTTTCTCACCATAGGACGCTATCTTGTGTGGTACTTCACTACCGGATAAGTGAATAGTTTCCGGATCCCTCCAAACAAACCGACATAAAAAAAAAAAAAAAAAAAAAAAACGTGAGTTATTTGTACGTTGCATTTTTCTCATTGGCAATTTGATGTGCGTTGGTGATATTGTGTAGTTCGTGTCGTATTTCCCCAACAGAGCGTTGTGTTTGAATTACGTGTACCACCCCAATATTGTTTGCCTCCCCTGGGTGAATTGCCGTCCCATGTGGTGAAAGATATTGCTGAAATATTTCGATCCAGCCTCCTTTTAGACTCAGTGTTTTGTGCCTTGTCTTATGATAACTCGTAGCCAAGCTATGTCGACCAGAGAAGTGAGAGTTCAACCTGATCATGTTGACAGTCACGTGGGTGGCGATGTGAGCGACGCAATCAGCCTTGACCCGGTCACTAAACCCGATATGTTAGGAAGCGATCCCATCATGACTAAATGCATGCGTTCGACCTTCTGGACCGGGCTGACTCCGGTTCAACAACTCGACATGTATAACAGGGAGAATGACAGGGCAGAGGCAGAGCGTATTAAGCGAGAAGACCGAGAGCATGCGGCAGCAGAGAGAGAGCATGCGGCAGCAGAGAGAGAGCATGCGGCAGCGGAAGCTGAACGCGTCAGAGAGCATGAGTTGCGAATGTTGACTGAACGACTGCGGGCAGAGGTGTCTGCTGCAAGCGTCACGGAAACTGTTCATGTTCGTTTGCCGGACTGGACGGGAGACACGAAGCCAGAAGCGTATCTGGAGATGGCGGAGAAGTTGTTGGCTTCCGGTGGCATTGATGAGAGCTTGTGGGTTGGCTATCTTGTTAGCCATCTATCTGAGAAGGCGAGGGAGGTATATGCGAGGATGGCAACCGAGGACGCAAACAAATACAGGAAATTGAAGGCCGAGATTTTGAACGCCTATGCGGTGTCCGCGTGTATTTATAGGCGTAATTTTTTCAGTTGGACTCGTCAGTCCAGTCAAACCTATGAGGAACATTCGCGGGTCTTGTTGGAACAGCTGCAGAGATGGTTCAAGGGGAGCAAGGTTGAGTTACCTCAAGCGGTTGCGGAACTCCTGGTGCGTTACCGTATCGATCAACAGCTTCCGCCTGACTTAGCGTTGTTTCTTGTCGACAAAGACACTGTTTCCTTGTCAGACTGCGTCAACCTTATTGATAAACATGTTTTGGCGTGCAAAATGTTGCAAGTCACGCAGTCGCGTCATAAGACGGAGGATTCTGCGATCAAGACCACCCCCCGTCTGCCCGGCGGCTGGATCGAGGGGAAGGGTTCTCCGATGCCCTCCACTGGTGGCGGTCGCGAGCTGCAGGCCAGGGCACGGCCCTGGTGCGATTTCTGCAAACGCGTGGGGCACGGTGGAGACCGCTGCTTCTCTAACCCAGCTAGTCCGGCCTACCGAGGCAACCCTGCTGTTAAATCGGAGGGAGGTCAGTGGAGGTCATCAACTGGGCCCTCGCACGCGACGGTGGCATCGGTGACAGAGGTCACTGCCACCGAGGCTAATTCCATTCATCCTCTGTATCAGGATTATTCAGGGACAGCCTTAGTGGGTGGCCCTGATTCGGTGCTGAAGTTTGAGGCCCAATACCTTCGGGATACTGGGGCGACACTGTGTGTTCTCCGGGCGGGGGTAGTTCCGGCCTCTCAGATGTGTTATACCGGCGAGTATATCATCCTTCGGGGCATTAACCAGGTTCCTGGCCGGTATCCCCTTGCCCTCCTCGAGTGACATTTTTACGGGTCCAATGACCTGTGCGGTGGTACCCTACTACCCGGTACCCGGGGTCTCCTTGCTGATTGGCAATGATGCCATGGCCAGGGAGGAGTCATTGACTCTGACCTGTGGGGTGGTCACTAGATCCCAGAGTAAACAGGCGGAGAGAGTGGCGGAGTCAGACATATCTTCACTCTGGCCCGAGGAGCCTAGCGCCTCGACTCCAGTTCCCGACGGTGACGTTGCGTCAGTTGAAGTCCACCCGAGCCTCCCGTCAAGCCAACCTCAGGTGCCGTGCTCCTCAGGGACCGCTCCCGCCTGTAACACGGGGACCCCAGCTACGTGTTCGCCGGTCGGCGAATCCGGGGAGGAGGATCAGTCCTCCGAGGCGGTTAGCAACCTCAGTTCTGGGCCGGAAGTCACTCCCGCATTGTCTGCGGTAACCAGTTTAGTGGAGGATCAGCACTTCGATCCCACCCTTGCCATCCTCTGGGAAATGGGAGAAGACTCCGAGCCGGGACGGACAGGCTACTATGTGAATGGTGCAGGTGTGCTGATGCATAAGTATTCCCCAAAGAACATGTCCTCCACCCAGACGCGGAAGGTTCGACACCGAGTTGTCGTACCGGGGAGGCATCGTCAGTCAGTCATGCAATTGGCCCATGACAATATTTCCTCGGGTCATGTCGGAGCTGCCAAGACCTTAGCCAAGGTCAAGAATCAGTTCATATGGCCCGCCATGTCGCGAGACATCAAGCGCTATTGCGCTAGCTGTCCCATTTGTCAACGACTCGGAAAAGGAGTGAAGGTTTTCAAGGCACCCCTAAAGCCCCTCCCCGTGATCAGTCAGCCTTTCCAGTTTGTTGCCGCTGATTTTGTCGGACCTTTGCCCAAAACCAGTTCCGGGAAACGCTATTTGCTCACGGTCATATGTCAGGCTACCAAGTATGCAGAGGCTTATTCCTTGGAGCAAGCTGACTCCGCCCATGCCGTAGAGTCTCTCAAGGATTTGTTCAGTCGGCATGGCCTTCCGACTAAATTCCTTACGGATCGAGGCAGTGTGTTCTTGTCGGAAGTATTTGAAGGATTCCTGACCGAGCTAGGTGTTCAGCACCTGACCACCAGTCCATACCGTCCTGAATGCAACGGCGCCTGTGAGCGGTTCAATGGGACTTTCAAAACGATGATCAAGGCGGTGACTGAGCAAGTAGGTGGTGAGTGGGATCAGGTGATCCCCTGGCTCTTGTTCGCGTACCGGAGTGCTCCACATCGGAGTACCGGGTATTCTCCTTTTTTCTTGCTGTATGGTAGAGAGCCCAGAGGGCCCTTGCACCTCCTGTTTGAACGTTGGGTGGAATCCCCGCCGTCCACAGAACGTTCCATACCGGACCACATCCACGAGACTTGCTCGAGGATACACGATGCCTTAAAAGCTGCCGGTATCAGCCTGACGGATCAAGCCGTAGAGCGAAAGCTCCGTTACGACAAGAAGGCGAAGGCGGTGAGTTTCAAGGCTGGCGATCCGGTTTTGGTCCATCTGCCCCATGCCGGACGGCCCATGGTAACCTCTTATCAGGGGCCTTATCTCATCCGTGAGAAAGTCGGGAGCCATACTTACATGGTGGACATGCCAGATAAGCGGATAAAAAAACGGATCACCCATGTCAACGCGTTGAAGCCATGGGTGGGGCGGCCGCACACGATCGCCCTAATAGGTGCCGCGGAGCACAGCAGCGACCTCTTAGGTGACGGAGGCAACGCAGGATGCCTCCCGGAGTATATTACTCCAACTCCCCTCGAGGTGTCCTATGACCCAACCCAATATTGGGTGGATCAAAGACCCGCGAAAGATCAGTTGCCGCAGTTGGAGCCTTTGACTCAACCACAGAAAAAAGATATGCAGGTGTTGTTTCGGGGCTATCCTAGTCTGTTCTCTGGCGGGATTGGAACCATGAGAGGTGTTCTCCATAACATCGACACCGGTGACCACCCGCCCATACGTCAATCATTCTACCGTGTGTCCCCGGAGAAAACTGACGTCATGAGACAAGAAGTCTCCAAGATGTTGGATTTGCGTGTCTGTCGACCCAGCAACAGTGAGTGGGCCTCTCCGCTCATTTTAGTCAAGAAAGCCGACGCCACTTGGCGACCTTGCGTCGATTACCGTCGCCTCAACAACGTATCAAAAGGGGATTCGTACCCGCTACCCCGTCTTGACGACCTGGTTGATCGTCTAGGGACCGCGAGTTTCATCTCTGTCCTTGATGCCATGAAAGGCTACTGGCAAATCCAGCTCACAGATCGGGCGCGTGAGGTCAGTGCCTTCTGCACATCTTTTGGCCACTTTGAGTTCATGGTTATGCCGTTTGGAGTCAGAGGTGGCCCGGCCACCTTCCAGCGAGCCATTAACCGGGTTCTCGCTGGGCTCGACGAATTCGCCGTGGCCTACATCGACGACATCGCCGTGTTCTCCCACACGTGGGAAGACCACGTTAAGCACCTCCAGGCCGTCTTTTCACGACTATCGGAGCATAACGTGACTCTCAACGCCGTCAAATGCCATGTGGGGCGCGGCCGAGTGAAGTACCTCGGTTATGAAGTGGGCAGTGGGCAATTAGCTCCGGTCAAAGCCAAAGTGGAGGCCTTAGTGGATTTCCCGCCGCCCGCCACCAAAAAGGATCTCAGACGATTCTTGGGAGTCACCGGTTTCTACCGACGGTTCATTCCGCGGTTCTCGGAAATCGCTGCCCCCTTAACCAACCTTCTCCGTGGCAGTAAGAAGGGGTCCATATCTCTTCTGTGGACCTCAGAGTGCGATGCGGCGTTCGATGCGCTGAAGAGAAGCCTTGCCAACCGACCGGTTCTAAAGGCACCCGATTTCTCCTTGCCGTTCCAAATTTTCACCGATGCATCCGATCTCGGGATCTCAGCCGTGCTTACGCAAAACGAGGATGATGTTGCGAAACCCGTCATCTACTACTCTCGCAAGCTGTTGCCCAGGGAGCGGAACTACAGTACCGTGGAGAAGGAGCTCCTCGCTATCATGGCAGCAATCCAGGTATTCGCTGTCTACATTGGCCATGGACCCATCACCATCTACAGCGACCACCACCCGCTCGGTTGGCTCAGCCACGCCAAAACCTCCAACCAGCGTATCCTGCGCTGGGCGCTTCTCCTCTCCGAATACGACCTCACAGTCAAACACGTGAAAGGAGTGGAGAACAGACTAGCTGACCTCCTTAGTCGCCATCTAGTAGATAAGGAACCCCAAGGTTAAGCTGGGCCCACAGGCGGAGAGGGGATACCGGTTTTGGTGTTCCTTTATTCCTCCCGAAAGAGACTTGCTCCTCGGTCCGTTTTCCCTCCTGTAAACGCTTTCCCCAACTTGAGTTTGGCCCCCTTGTCTCTCTATTGTGCTTTGTGTGAAGTGTAACTCTTGTGGGGTAGATATTAATGCGGTGTATTGCGTTTAATATTGTGTTGTGGATAAACCTGGTTCATTGTATAAGCCTGTTAACGATTACCGCCATCATATTGCCATGTGATTTGCACCTACTACAAATACTGGTTTCAAAACGCCGTCTATCCGACGGGTTTTTTACTTAGGTGGGGAGGACTGTGAGAAACAACCTTGTTCTCACCAAATTAGTGCCCCGCCCACCACGTCACGTGACCTCCTTTCAGCCTCACGCGATTGGGTGGCTATTCGGCACGCGATTGGTGGAGGGTGAGAGCCGGCCGCCATCTTGTGCGACGGACGTGGCTCGAAGGCGTGGAGTGGAAAATAGAAAAACGGGGATTTTTTTAAGCCTCACGACAGCCGAATTGTGCTGATCGTTTATAGTTCTGTATTTTAAGAGTGAGTAACTCCGGAAGAGAACGAGTGATTCCCGGATATCGTAGATTGGAACTGTGAGTCATATTGCCTGTGTCGTGTTTGGAGCTTCTGGTGCCGACAGTTCCTGCAGGCTTTGTGCTGTGTATTCCACTCTGTTACCATCCATTGTTTTTGAGATCGAGCCAATAAATCATCGTGCCTACCCCTAGAGGCCGGTTAAAACACAGTTGTGTTTATTGAGTTCTCTTTGTCCACCCCGTGGACTACTTGAAGCCCGGACATTAACGTCAGTATTCCGGGCTGGAAGCATTTAACAGCCGGGATCGCGACAATATATATATATATCATATATATATATATATATATACATACATACATACACACATACATACATACATACATACATACATATATGTAGATACTAGCTTGGCTCGGCTGGCTTCGCTCGCCTCACTACGTGTCGTTACAGAGGAACGGGCTTGTTTTAGCTGAGGATAATGACTGCTTGAGTTGCTGTGGTTGCATTATTTACTCCAATCATAATTAATAGAAACAATTATTTTGCACAAATGTATTTGTGGTGTTTGTGATATTACATTTTAATAAGCAATTTAGGTTGAAAAAAAGAATTCCAAAAATAACTCCTCAGCACATAAGTACGGGAGGGGGAGGTGTAGGTGCAGACTGGAAGTTTGGAATGATTACACCTCCCCAACACATAATTAAAAACACCTTACCACCACGTAATAAAAACACCTCACCACCATGTAATAAAAACACCTCACCACCACGAAATTCAAAACACCTCACCACGACAGAATTCAAAACACCTCACCACCAAATAATTCAAAACACTTCACCACCAAGTAATTAAAAACACCTCACCACCACGTAATTCGAACACCTCACCAACACGTAATTAAAAACACCTCACCACCACGTAATTCGAACACCTCACCAACACGTAATTAAAAACACCTCACCACCACGTAATTCGAACACCTCACCAACACGTAATTAAAAACACCTCACCACCACGTAATTCGAACACCTCACCAACACGTAATTAAAAACACCTCACCACCACACAATTCAAACACCCTCACCAACATGTAATTCTCAAAACACTTCACCACCAAGTCATTCAAAACACCTCACCACCATGTAATTTAAAACACCTCACCACCATGTAATTTAAAACACCTCACCACCATGTAATTTAAAACACCTCACCACCATGTAATTTAAAACACCTCACCACCATGTAATTTAAAACACCTCACCACCATGTAATTTAAAACACCTTACCACCATGTAATTTAAAACACCTCACCACCATGTAATTTAAAACACCTCACCACCATGTAATTTAAAACACCTCACCACCATGTAATTTAAAACACCTCACCACCATGTAATTTAAAACACCTCACCACCATGTAATTTAAAACACCTCACCACCATGTAATTTAAAACACCTCACCACCATGTAATTTAAAACACCTCACCACCATGTAATTTAAAACACCTTACCACCATGTAATTTAAAACACCTCACCACCATGTAATTTAAAACACCTCACCACCATGTAATTTAAAACACCTTACCACCATGTAATTTAAAACACCTCACCACCATGTAATTTAAAACACCTCACCACCATGTAATTTAAAACACCTCACCACCATGTAATTTAAAACACCTCACCACCATGTAATTTAAAACACCTCACCACCATGTAATTTAAAACACCTCACCACCATGTAATTTAAAACACCTAACCACCATGTAATTTAAAACACCTCACCACTATGTAATTTAAAACACCTCACCACTATGTAATTTAAAACACCTCACCACCATGTAATTTAAAACACCTAACCACCATGTAATTTAAAACACCTCACCACCATGTAATTTAAAACACCTCACCACCATGTAATTTAAAACACCTTACCACCATGTAATTTAAAACACCTTACCACCATGTAATTTAAAACACCTTACCACCATGTAATTTAAAACACCTAACCACCATGTAATTTAAAACACCTCACCACCATGTAATTTAAAACACCTCACCACCATGTAATTTAAAACACCTTACCACCATGTAATTTAAAACACCTTACCACCATGTAATTTAAAACACCTCACCACCATGTAATTTAAAACACCTCACCACCATGTAATTTAAAACACCTTACCACCATGTAATTTAAAACACCTCACCACCATGTAATTTAAAACACCTCACCACCATGTAATTTAAAACACCTCACCACCATGTAATTTAAAACACCTCACCACCATGTAATTTAAAACACCTTACCACCATGTAATTTAAAACACCTTACCACCATGTAATTTAAAACACCTCACCACCATGTAATTTAAAACACCTCACCACCATGTAATTTAAAACACCTTACCACCATGTAATTTAAAACACCTCACCACCATGTAATTTAAAACACCTCACCACCATGTAATTTAAAACACCTCACCACTATGTAATTTAAAACACCTCACCACCATGTAATTTAAAACACCTCACCACTATGTAATTTAAAACACCTCACCACTATGTAATTTAAAACACCTCACCACTATGTAATTTAAAACACCTCACCACTATGTAATTTAAAACACCTAACCACTATGTAATTTAAAACACCTCACCACCATGTAATTTAAAACACCTCACCACTATGTAATTTAAAACACCTCACCACCATGTAATTTAAAACACCTCACCACTATGTAATTTAAAACACCTCAACACTATGTAATTTAAAACACCTCACCACTATGTAATTTAAAACACCTCACCACCATGTAATTTAAAACACCTCACCACTATGTAATTTAAAACACCTCACCACTATGTAATTTAAAACACCTCACCACTATGTAATTTAAAACACCTAACCACCATGTAATTTAAAACACCTAACCACCATGTAATTTAAAACACCTCACCACCATGTAATTCGAACACCTCACCAACACGTAATTAAAAACACCTCACCACCACGTAATTCGAACACCTCACCAACACGTAATTAAAAACACCTCACCACCACGTAATTCGAACACCTCACCAACACGTAATTAAAAACACCTCACCACCACGTAATTCGAACACCTCACCAACACGTAATTAAAAACACCTCACCACCACGTAATTCGAACACCTCACCAACACGTAATTAAAAACACCTCACCACCACACAATTCAAACACCCTCACCAACATGTAATTCTCAAAACACTTCACCACCAAGTCATTCAAAACACCTCACCACCATGTAATTTAAAACACCTCACCACCATGTAATTTAAAACACCTCACCACCATGTAATTTAAAACACCTCACCACCATGTAATTTAAAACACCTCACCACCATGTAATTTAAAACACCTCACCACCATGTAATTTAAAACACCTTACCACCATGTAATTTAAAACACCTCACCACCATGTAATTTAAAACACCTCACCACCATGTAATTTAAAACACCTCACCACCATGTAATTTAAAACACCTCACCACCATGTAATTTAAAACACCTCACCACCATGTAATTTAAAACACCTCACCACCATGTAATTTAAAACACCTCACCACCATGTAATTTAAAACACCTCACCACCATGTAATTTAAAACACCTTACCACCATGTAATTTAAAACACCTCACCACCATGTAATTTAAAACACCTCACCACCATGTAATTTAAAACACCTTACCACCATGTAATTTAAAACACCTCACCACCATGTAATTTAAAACACCTCACCACCATGTAATTTAAAACACCTCACCACCATGTAATTTAAAACACCTCACCACCATGTAATTTAAAACACCTTACCACCATGTAATTTAAAACACCTCACCACCATGTAATTTAAAACACCTCACCACCATGTAATTTAAAACACCTTACCACCATGTAATTTAAAACACCTCACCACCATGTAATTTAAAACACCTCACCACCATGTAATTTAAAACACCTTACCACCATGTAATTTAAAACACCTCACCACCATGTAATTTAAAACACCTAACCACCATGTAATTTAAAACACCTCACCACTATGTAATTTAAAACACCTCACCACCATGTAATTTAAAACACCTAACCACTATGTAATTTAAAACACCTAACCACCATGTAATTTAAAACACCTCACCACCATGTAATTTAAAACACCTTACCACCATGTAATTTAAAACTCCTCACCACCATGTAATTTAAAAAACCTCACCACCATGTAATTTAAAACACCTCACCACCATGTAATTTAAAACACCTTACCACCATGTAATTTAAAACACCTCACCACCATGTAATTTAAAACACCTCACCACCATGTAATTTAAAACACCTTACCACCATGTAATTTAAAACACCTTACCACCATGTAATTTAAAACACCTAACCACCATGTAATTTAAAACACCTAACCACCATGTAATTTAAAACACCTCACCACCATGTAATTTAAAACACCTCACCACCATGTAATTTAAAACACCTCACCACCATGTAATTTAAAACACCTTACCACCATGTAATTTAAAACACCTCACCACCATGTAATTTAAAACACCTCACCACCATGTAATTTAAAACACCTTACCACCATGTAATTTAAAACACCTTACCACCATGTAATTTAAAACACCTCACCACCATGTAATTTAAAACACCTCACCACCATGTAATTTAAAACACCTTACCACCATGTAATTTAAAACACCTCACCACCATGTAATTTAAAACACCTCACCACCATGTAATTTAAAACACCTTACCACCATGTAATTTAAAACACCTAACCACCATGTAATTTAAAACACCTCACCACCATGTAATTTAAAACACCTCACCACCATGTAATTTAAAACACCTCACCACCATGTAATTTAAAACACCTAACCACCATGTAATTTAAAACACCTCACCACTATGTAATTTAAAACACCTCACCACCATGTAATTTAAAACACCTAACCACCATGTAATTTAAAAACACCTCACCACCATGTAATTTAAAAACACCTCACCACCATGTAATTTAAAACACCTTACCACCATGTAATTTAAAACACCTTACCACCATGTAATTTAAAACACCTAACCACCATGTAATTTAAAACACCTCACCACCATGTAATTTAAAACACCTCACCACCATGTAATTTAAAACACCTTACCACCATGTAATTTAAAACACCTTACCACCATGTAATTTAAAACACCTCACCACCATGTAAGTTAAAACACCTCACCACCATGTAATTTAAAACACCTCACCACCATGTAATTTAAAACACCTCACCACCATGTAATTTAAAACACCTCACCACCATGTAATTTAAAACACCTTACCACCATGTAATTTAAAAACACCTCACCACCATGTAATTTAAAACACCTCACCACCATGTAATTTAAAACACCTCACCACCATGTAATTTAAAACACCTCACCACCATGTAATTTAAAACACCTTACCACCATGTAATTTAAAACACCTTACCACCATGTAATTTAAAAACACCTTACCACCATGTAATTTAAAACACCTCACCACCATGTAATTTAAAACACCTCACCACCATGTAATTTAAAACACCTCACCACTATGTAATTTAAAACACCTCACCACCATGTAATTTAAAACACCTCACCACTATGTAATTTAAAAACACCTCACCACTATGTAATTTAAAACACCTCACCACCATGTAATTTAAAACACCTCACCACTATGTAATTTAAAACACCTCACCACTATGTAATTTAAAACACCTAACCACTATGTAATTTAAAAACACCTCACCACCATGTAATTTAAAACACCTCACCACTATGTAATTTAAAACACCTCACCACTATGTAATTTAAAACACCTAACCACTATGTAATTTAAAACACCTCACCACCATGTAATTTAAAAACACCTCACCACCATGTAATTTAAAACACCTCACCACTATGTAATTTAAAACACCTCACCACCATGTAATTTAAAACACCTCACCACTATGTAATTTAAAACACCTCACCACCATGTAATTTAAAACACCTCACCACCATGTAATTTAAAACACCTCACCACCATGTAATTTAAAAACACCTCACCACCATGTAATTTAAAACACCTTTCCACCATGTAATTTAAAACACCTCACCACCATGTAATTTAAAAACACCTCACCACCATGTAATTTAAAACACCTTACCACCATGTAATTTAAAACACCTCACCACCATGTAATTTAAAAACACCTCACCACCATGTAATTTAAAACACCTTACCACCATGTAATTTAAAACACCTAACCACCATGTAATTTAAAACACCTCACCACCATGTAATTTAAAACACCTCACCACCATGTAATTTAAAAACACCTCACCACCATGTAATTTAAAACACCTCACCACCATGTAATTTAAAACACCTCACCACCATGTAATTTAAAACACCTTACCACCATGTAATTTAAAACACCTTACCACCATGTAATTTAAAACACCTAACCACCATGTAATTTAAAACACCTCACCACCATGTAATTTAAAACACCTTACCACCATGTAATTTAAAACACCTTACCACCATGTAATTTAAAACACCTAACCACCATGTAATTTAAAACACCTCACCACCATGTAATTTAAAACACCTCACAACCATGTAATTTAAAACACCTTACCACCATGTAATTTAAAACATCTTACCACCATGTAATTTAAAACACCTCACCACCATGTAATTTAAAACACCTCACCACCATGTAATTTAAAACACCTCACCACCATGTAATTTAAAACACCTCACCACCATGTAATTTAAAACACCTCACCACCATGTAATTTAAAACACCTTACCACCATGTAATTTAAAACACCTCACCACCATGTAATTTAAAACACCTCACCACCATGTAATTTAAAACACCTCATCACCATGTAATTTAAAACACCTCACCACCATGTAATTTAAAACACCTTACCACCATGTAATTTAAAACACCTTACCACCATGTAATTTAAAACACCTCACCACCATGTAATTTAAAACACCTCACCACCATGTAATTTAAAACACCTCACCACTATGTAATTTAAAACACCTCACCACCATGTAATTTAAAACACCTCACCACGATGTAATTTAAAACACCTCACCACTATGTAATTTAAAACACCTCACCACCATGTAATTTAAAACACCTCACCACTATGTAATTTAAAACACCTCACCACTATGTAATTTAAAACACCTAACCACTATGTAATTTAAAACACCTCACCACTATGTAATTTAAAACACCTCACCACCATGTAATTTAAAACACCTCACCACTATGTAATTTAAAACACCTCACCACCATGTAATTTAAAACACCTCACCACCATGTAATTTAAAACACCTCACCACCATGTAATTTAAAACACCTCACCACCATGTAATTTAAAACACCTCACCACCATGTAATTTAAAACACCTCACCACTATGTAATTTAAAACACCTCACCACCATGTAATTTAAAACACCTCACCACTATGTAATTTAAAACACCTCACCACTATGTAATTTAAAACACCTCACCACTATGTAATTTAAAACACCTAACCACTATGTAATTTAAAACACCTCACCACCATGTAATTTAAAACACCTCACCACTATGTAATTTAAAACACCTCACCACCATGTAATTTAAAACACCTCACCACTATGTAATTTAAAACACCTCACCACTATGTAATTTAAAACACCTCACCACTATGTAATTTAAAACACCTCACCACCATGTAATTTAAAACACCTCACCACTATGTAATTTAAAACACCTCACCACTATGTAATTTAAAACACCTCACCACTATGTAATTTAAAACACCTAACCACCATGTAATTTAAAACACCTAACCACCATGTAATTTAAAACACCTCACCACCATGTAATTCGAACACCTCACCAACACGTAATTAAAAACACCTCACCACCACGTAATTCGAACACCTCACCAACACGTAATTAAAAACACCTCACCACCACGTAATTCGAACACCTCACCAACACGTAATTAAAAACACCTCACCACTATGTAATTTAAAACACCTCACCACTATGTAATTTAAAACACCTCACCACCATGTAATTTAAAACACCTCACCACCATGTAATTTAAAACACCTCACCACTATGTAATTTAAAACACCTCACCACCATGTAATTTAAAACACCTCACCACTATGTAATTTAAAACACCTCACCACCATGTAATTTAAAACACCTCACCACCATGTAATTTAAAACACCTCACCACCATGTAATTTAAAACACCTCACCACCATGTAATTTAAAACACATTACCACCATGTAATTTAAAACACCTCACCACCATGTAATTTAAAACACCTCACCACCATGTAATTT